>NC_086444.1:982515534-982841784 GCF_028390025.1 Pseudophryne corroboree | reverse complement strand
TCGGACGCGTTTTGGCAAAACCTACCTGAAATTTTTTTGTCGGATTCGGGTGTGTTTTGGATTCGGGTGTTTTTTTTCAAAAACAGCTTAAATCATAGAATTTGGGGGTAATTTTGATCCTATAGTATTATTAACGGGTTCAGTATGGTATGCCAGCGGTCGGGCTCCCGGCGACCAGCATACCGGCGCCGGGAGCCCGACCGTCAGCTTACCGAGAGTGTGGCGAGCGCAAATGAGCCCCTAGCGGGCTCGCTGCGCTCGCCACGCTATGGGCACGGTGGCGCGCTACGGGCACGGTGGCACGCTATTTTTTTCTCCCTCTAGGGGGGTCGTGGACACCCACGAGGGAGAATAAGTGTCGGTATGCCGGCTGTCGGGATTCCGGCGCCGGTATACTGTGCGCCGGGATCCCGTCAGTCGGCATACTGAAGACCACCAATTATTAACCTCAATAACCACAATTTCCACTCATTTCCAGTCTATTCTGAACACCTCACAATACTATTTTTAGTCCTAAAATTTGCATTGAGGTCGCTGGATGACTAAGCAAAGCGACCCAAGAGGGCGGCACAAACACCTGGCCCATCTAGGAGTGGCACTGCAGTGTCAGACAGTATGGCACTTCAAAAAATTGGCCCCAAACAGCACATGATGCAAAGAAAAGAGAAAAAGAGGTGCACTGTGGTCGCTGGACGGCTAAGCTAAGCGACACAAACACTTCAATATCACAGGAATTATTCGTTCTTCTAATCAATGGTATTATTGGTCCAAATCACTGGAAGAAAATGACAAAATCACTGGAATTATTCATTCTAATCAATGGTATTATTGGTCCAAATCACTGGAAGAAAATGACAAAATCACTGGAATTATTTGTTCTAATCAATGGTATTATTGGTCCAAATCACTGGAAGAAAATGACAAAATCACTGGAATTATTCGTTCTAATCAATGGTATTATTGGTCCAAATCACTGGAAGAAAATGACAAAATCACAGGAATTATTCATTCTAATCAATGGTATTATTGGTCCATATCACTGGAAGAAAATGACAAAATCACAGGAATTATTCGTTCTAATCAATGGTATTATTGGTCCAAATCACTGGAAGAAGACTGACGTTTTTGGGATTATGGAGACATAATGTTTTTGAATATAAATCCTAAAGCAGGTGGCGTATTAGAGCAAAAGAGTGCAAGAGACCATCCATGCAGTTTCTAAAATATTATGACAAAATGTTACTGTATTTCATAAGCACTCATTCCTAACTCTGCTAAGTACTGTTTGGTATACTGTATCTGGCTTCCATGAGGTAGTTGTCCATTATTTCAGCTTCCATTGACCTTTTTGAAAGCAGTAGAAGTTATCGATTCTTTTTTTTAATTTTTATTTTCCCCTATTTTTAATTTTCTCCGGCATAGCCCAGTAAAATGTTGCAATGTTAAGTATTGACTTGTGCCTTCTGGGGGTCCACTTCTTCACCAAACCCAGCCAAATCTCATCCTGATTCCTAACCCTCTGTTCCACGTTCTCTATGTACCCCATCTGTGTCACCCATGTCTGTCTACCCCTCCCGTTTAGATTGTAAGCTCTCACGAGCAGGGCCCTCTTCCCTCATGTGCTTATATACTGTTGGTCACCAAAATGCTGCACTGTAATACTATATATGTAGCTCACAAAAATGCCGCACAGATATGGAATGGATACTTGCAGTGACACAGAGCTGCAAGATACAGCAATGGCCTACTGTACACAACTATATACTGTTAGTCACCTAAATGCTGCACTGTAATACTATATATATATATATATATATATATATATATATACTGCTCACAAAAATGCTGCACAGATATGGAATGGATACTTGCAGTGACACAGAGCTGCAAGATACAGCAATGGCCTACTGTACAACTATATACTGTTAGTCACCTAAATGCTGCACTGTAATACTATATATACTGCTCACAAAAATGCCGCACAGATATGGAATGTATACTTGCAGTGACACAGAGCTGCAAGATACAGCAATGGCCTACTGTACTGTACTACTATAATTATTATATACTGGTGGTCCCCAGTCCCCACAATGCAGCACACTGATCAGATATTTGCAGCATACTGAGCACAGATATGGAGCGTTTTCAGGCAGAGAACGTAGCTATTTTCAGCACACTGAGCACAGATTATTTGCAACACACTAAGCACAGATATTTGCAGCACACTGAGCACAGATTACGGAGCTTTTCAGGGAGAGAACGCTGCCACGTCCTCTCCGTTCAATCTCCAATGCACGAGTGAAAATGGCGGCGACGCGCGGCTCCTTATATAGAATACGAATCTCGCGAGAATCCGACAGCGGGATGATGACGTTCGGGCGCGTTCTGGTTTACCGAGCAAGGCGGGAAGATCCAAGGCTGCCTCGGAACCGTGTAAAATAGGTGAAGTTCGGGGGGGGGGGGTTTCGGATCCCGAGGAACCGAACCCGCTCATATCTAATATATATACACACACAGTATCTCAGAAATGCCATATAAACAGTGATAACCAGTATATATGCACAATAATATATGATTTCCTTCCTTTCAAATCAAGGGGGTAACGTCGGCGTATCTAATAATACTACATAACAATACTATAGCTCCTCCAAAGTCGGTGTTTCATGAGAGAACTGTATTTGTATGTTTAAGTGCCAGTCACTATTTTCAGGATAATATACAGTATATATATATATATATATATATATATAGTAAAATAGCAGAAAAACTTTCCCTGGAGGTCTCTTGCAGTACTCTCCTGGACGGTGTAAGAACCAGGCGGCACTCATGCGTTTTTTCAATTCCGAAAATTGTGTTTTCACATCAATGTAAACGATACAAGCATCACTGCGACCAACATTTTCAACGTCACGCAGGACGTTTTTCTCAAGGTGTTGTGCTCTATGTGTCCTAAAAAGAAAAAACTGTGTCACAGTCTTACCTTAAATAAGGCCTGGGTAGGACAAAACAATAAAAAAACATAATCACGGCGATAATTACAATGTAAAGTGCAAGTGCATAAATAAAAATAAAGATAAAAGATAAAAACCTAAATGGCATCAAGACTCTTTAGATCTAAATACTTAGCGGAAGTATGGAGATAGTTGTTAAATATTAATCATTAATTACTCATTTACAATATGTATTTTACCAACCTAAAACATGTATTCAAATTTATCTATTATACCTAGCATATTTACTGAATCAAGGTATTATAAAAATATATTCCAGGGAATTTTTCATTTAGACCATATGGTGCTGTGGATTTAAGGTTAAAAATCCACCTGGTCTCTTTTTGAGACAAGATTTTCCCTCTGTTGCCTCACCTAATAATCGGCGGTACGTGGTCCAAAATATTATATTTTAGCTGGGACAATGTGTGTCCCGCTGTTTATAAAATGATGGGCTACTGGCTCTCCATTCCCTCAAGAGCTGCCCTAATGGCCGACCTATGGAGCCCCATACGCTCCCGAAAAAGGTCCTGATATATAGCTTATATATATATATATATATATATATATATATATATATATATATTCCTACTAAAACCCTAGACTTCAAGACCTAGTGGTGGTTAAAGTTTTTTGGGGGGCCAAATGCATTTATTTATTTGTTTTTGGCTTTGAACAAAAATACAACAAAATAAAAGCAGCAAAATTCTTCTATAAAACACTACAAGCCACTGCAAATTTGTAGTGGGATCAGCGTTTGAAACCCATCAGAGATAAACAAAGTGTATCCTATCAGCTTTGAAACCCTGGCAAAACTGCCATTTGGTAAATTTTGTCTTAAGTATGGTAACTATAATCTAAATAAACTGCATTTCATCATGCATGTACACTATATAGACAAGATACTAGTTTCAAATACATTTCTCTTACGTCCTAGAGGATGCTGGGGTCCATTTTAGTACCATGGGGTATAGACAGTTCCGCAGGAGCCTTCGGCACTTTAAGACTTTTCAACAGTGTGAACTGGCTCCTCCCTCTATGCCCCTCCTCCAGACCTCAGTTTAGAAAATGTGCCCGGGAGACTGGATGCACACCAGTGGAGCTCTACAGAGTTCTGCTGGAAAAGACTTTGTTAGGTTTTTTATTTTACAGGGAAGCTGCTAGCAACAGCTTCCCTGTCTGCTTTGTGGGACTTAGGGGGGGAAGTAGGGACCAACTTCTCAGTTAGTTTAATGGCTCTGCTTCCGCTGATAGGACACCATTAGCTCCTGAAGGGTACTGAACACAGCCCATACCTGGCTGCTGCTCACTCCCACAGCACTGCCGCCACCCCCTAACAGAGCCAGAAGTCAGAAGGCTGGTGAGTATTTACCAGAAACCTGCAGAGAGGGGCCCTCCGGTCATCATGGAGGAATAAAGGTACCAGCGCAGCGCGGGACGCTGCGCAGCAACATGATTCTCAGCACAGGGTGCAGAGCGCGCGGGGGGGGGGGGGGGGCGCTCTAAAGGGACATGATAAATCCTTACTCTCACTGTCAAAATGTACATACATGTGAGCCGCTGATGTACACTGCCCCCGCCAGTATAAATATTACTGTGGCTGAACCGCGCCATTACAGGGGGCGGGGCTTCACCTCAGAATTGCTTGTAACACTCAATTGGTGCCATTTTCTCCTCACAGAGACGCCGGAGCGCTGATCCTGCAGGCTGCTTCTCCTCACACATCGCTGATACAAGTACCAGGGTGTTATAGAAGGGGAGGGGAGCACAGAATTTATTGAAGTCTGGGGGATTCAAATTGGATAAAAAGCGCTGTTTTGGTATATATGTATATTCATTGTATGTAATACATATAGGGCGCATGGTGTGGACTGGCAATTCCCTCTGGGTCCCTCTGACAGACATTAGGGTATGTCTGTCCCCATTAGCTCCCGTGTGTGTGTGAGTGGTGTGACTATACAGGCGTGTAACATGTCTAGAGAAAGCTCTTCCCCAGAGGAACCCATGTTAGAGGCACAAGAGTGTTCTGAGCCTGTGTGGGTGAGAAAGCTGCAGAGTAATATGGCTAAACTAGCGAAGAAATTCTCTGAGTCTGAGGAACAGACAATGCATTGGAGACAGTCTGTGGAAGATGCTCTATTTGCTGATTGTTCCACATCACCCACTCGGGACCCCGCCAGTTCCCAGAAAAGGTCCCTGGCCCAAATTATGCAAAGGGACACTGACACAGATTCCGACACTGAAGTCGACACTGGGGATTTGAGGGGGGTAGACCCCAAACTGGCTAAGAGCATTCAATGTATGATAGTCGCTATAAAAGAACAACACCTCCACCTGAGGAAAAAGATTATTTTAAATTAAATAAAAAACAGGTGGTGACTTTTCCTCTGTCTAAGGACTTAAATAATTTTTTTGAGGAATCCTGGGCTAACCCAGAAAAGAAATTTGCTATCCCTAAAAGGTTGCGAGTAGCGTACCCTTTCCCAGAAGAGGATAGGCGTAAGTGGGAGTCACCCCCAATGATAGACACCTCAGTTTCTAGGTTGTCAAAGAAAATCATTTTACCTGCCCCAGGGTCAGCTTCATTAAAAGAACCTGCTGACCGCAAATTAGAGACGACTTTAAAGTCCATCTATGTTGCTACGGGTACGTTACTCAGGCCCACAATTGCTTCTGCGTGGGTAGGTAACGCAGTCAAAAAGTGGGCAGATAACTTGATTGTTAATATTGACACGGTCGATAAAGATGACATGCTGCAAATTCTAGGTCATATCAAAGATTCTGCAGGTTATTTGGTTGAGGCTATGAAGGACGTAGGCTTACTGGCCTCACGGGCCTCTGCTATGGCGATTTGAGCCTGCAGGGCGCTCTAGATATGCCAATGGAATGCTGACGCAGAATCCAAAAAAAATATTGAGTCGCTCCCATACAATGGTGAGGCCCTCTTTGGAGAGAAATTAGATGCCATGATATCAACTACTACATCTGGCAAGTCAGCATTTCTGCCGTCGACAGCTACACCGGCTAAAAAAGTATATCCTTCTCATTCTATGCAGTCCTTTTGGCCTAACAAGTACAAAAAGGCTAAAAGTACCCCTTTTTTCAGAGGAAAAGGGAGAGGAAAAGGTAGAAAACCTACAACACCCTCAGGCCTCCAGGAGCAGAAGTCAGCAACTACTTCTGCAAAAGCCACAGCATGACGCTGGGGCTCCTCTGCGGGAGTGCGGTCGGGTGGGGGCATGTCTACTATTTTTCAGCCAGGTCTGGCTTCGCTCAGACCTGGATCCTTGGATTTTACAGATAATATCCCAAGGTTACAAGTTGGAATTTCAAGAACTTCCCCCATGCCGATTTTTCAAATCAGCCTAACCAGTTTCTGCTCAGGACAGTGCAAATGTCCTGAATGCAATACACAAATTATGTCAAGACAAAGTAATTGCCTTGGTTCCTGACGAACAAAGAAATCAAGGCTTTTATTCAAGCCTGTTAGTAGTGCCAAAGCCGGATGGCTCGGTCAGGCCGACTTTAAACCTAAAATCTCTGAATCTTTGTTTAAAAAGATTCAAATTCAGGATGGAATCCTTGAGAGTGGTGATTTCCAGCTTGGAAGAAAAGGAATTTCTGGTGTCAGTGGACATCAAGGATGCTTAATTGCATGTCCCCATTTACCCGCCACACCAAGCATACCTGAGGTTTGCAGTTCAGGATTGCCACTACCAATTCCAGGCATTACCGTTCGGGCTCTCCACGGCTCCGAGAATATTCACCAAAGTGATGGCGGAGATGATGGTTCTCCTTCGCAAACAAGGAGTCAACATAATTCCATACCTGGACGATCTCCTAATAAAAGCGAGATCCAGGGACAAGCTAATCCAGAACATAGCGTTATCCCTGATGGTACTTCAACAGCACAGTTGGATCATCAACTTTCCAAAATCTTAGTTGGAACCGACGATGAGGTTATCATTTTTGGGAATGATACTGGACACCGAGGTACAGAAAGTATTTCTACTGGTGGAAAAGGCTCAGGAGATCCGGAGCATGGTCAAACAAATTTTGAGACCAAGAACAGTATCAATTCATCAGTGCATTCGCCTGTTGGGGAAAATGGTAGCGGCTTACGAGGCACTACAATATGGCAGATTCCATGCCAGGGTCTTCCAGTGGGACCTACTGGACAAGTGGTCCGGATCGCATCGCCACATGCATCAAAAGATAATCTTGGCAGCAAAAGCCAGAATTTCGCTCCTGTGGTGGCTACAAATGTCTCACCTCCTGGAGGGACGCAGGTTCGGGATTCAGACCTGGATCCTGGTGACCACGGATGCAAGTCTCCGAGGGTGGTGAGCAGTCATGCAAGGCGAAAGCTTTCAAGGAAGGTGGTCAAGTCAAGAAACTCGACTTCACATAAACATTCAGTAATTGAGAGCTGTGTACAACAGTCTTCATCATGCGGCACACCTTCTTCAAGGTCGTCCCATACAGATCCAGTCAGACAATGTAACGGCAGTAGCTTACATAAACCGTCAAGGCGGAACAAAAAGCAGAGCGGCAATGGCAGAGGTGACAAAGATACTCCTCTGGGCAGAAAGACATGCAAAAGCTCTGTCGGCAATTTTCATTCCGGCAGTGGACAACTGGGAAGCCGACTTTCTCAGCAGACACGATCTTCATCCAGGAGAGTGGGGCCTCCACCCATAAATCTTTGTGGAGGTGGCAAGTCGTTTGGGCGTTCTTCAAGTGGATATGATGGCATCACGCCTCAACAAGAAGCTTCAGAAATATTGTTCCAGGTCCAGAGACCCACAAGCAATAGCAATAGATGCACTGGTGACCCAGTGGGTGTTTCAGTCGGTGTATCTGTTCCCTCCACTTCCACTTATTCCAAAAGTTCTCAAGATCATCAGAAGAACAAGGGTTCGAGCAATACTCATTGCTACAGATTGGCCAAGGAGGGCTTGGTATCCAGATCTTCAAGAGTTATTACTGGAAGATCCTCGGCCTTTTCCTCTTCACGAGGATCTGCTTCAGCAGGGGCCGTTAGTTTATACGGACTTACCGCGGCTGCGTTTGACGGCATGACTGTTGAGCGCCAGATCCTAGTCCGTAAGGGTATTCCCAATGAAGTCATTCCCACACTTATTCTGGCCAGGAAAGGGGTAACATCCAAACATTACCATCGTATTTGGAGAAAATATGTATCTTGGTGTGAATCCAAGAAGTCTCCTGCAGGGGAGGACGTCTTTTCCTATTTCTACAGGCGGGTGTGGATGCTGGCTTGAGATTAGGGTCTATCAAGGTCCAAATTTCGGCCTTGTCAGTTTTCTTTCAGAAACAATTGGCTTCTCTTCCTGAGGTCCAGACCTTCGTGAAAGGGGTTCTGCGCATCTAACCTCCCTTTGTGCCTCCTGCGGCTCCATGGGATCTTTATGTGGTGTTGAAGTTCCTTAAATCGGACTGGTTTGAACCTCTACAAGAGGTAGAGTTGAAGTTTCTCACTTGGAAAGGGGTCATGCTGTTGGCCTTGGCCTCAGGCAGACGAGTGTCTGAGTTAAAAGCTCTATCACACAAGAGTCCTTACTTAATATTTCATGAAGATAGGGCTGAACTGCGAACACGTCAGCACTTTCTTACGAAGGTTGTGTCTTCTTTTCATATCAACCAACCAGTGGTGGTGCCAGTGGCTTCTGACACCTCAGCCATCCCAAAGTCCTTGGATGTCGTCAGAGCGGTGAGGACTTATGTCGCAATAACGGCTAGGATAAGGAAAACAGAATCTATATTTGTCCTCTATGACCCCAACAAGATTGGGGGTCCTGCTTCTAAGCAGACTATAGCGCGCTGGATCAGAGGTACCATTCAGCACGCTCATTCCACGCAGGTTTGCCGTTACCGACTTCGGTAAAAGCCCACTCTACAAGGAAAGTGGGTTCGTCCTGGGCGGCTGCCCGGGGTGTCTCGGCATTGCAAATCTGCCGAGCTGCTACTTAGTCAGGTGCAAACACGTTTGCTACGTTTTATAAGTTTGACACATTGGCTGCTGACGACCTAAAATTTGGTCACTCAGTTCTGCAGCAACATTAGCACTTTCCCGCCCGTACTCGGAGCTTTGGTATATCCCCATGGTACTAAAATGGACCCCAGCATCCTCTAGGACGTAAGAGAAAATAGGATTTTAATAACCTACAGGTAAATCCTTTTCTCGTAGTCCGTAGAGGATGCTGGGCGCCTGCCCAGTGCTCCATTTTTCCTGCTGATTACGTTTACATTTTTTTACACACTTGCGTTTAGATGTTGACAGCTGTTGCTGTTACGTTATACATGCTGGTTGGCATGAGTTAAGTTAAAGGCCATTTTAGCCGACATGTTTCTTGTGTATGGTGTGAGCTGGTGTGAATCTCGCCACAAGTTTATTAGTAAATCCTCTCTCGAATATGTACGTCTCCTCGGGCACAGTTCCTATACTGAGGTCTGGAGGAGGGGCATAGAGGGAGGAGCCAGTTCAAACTGTTGAAAAGTCTTAAAGTGCCGAAGGCTCCTGTGGAACCGTCTATACCCCATGGTACTAAAATGGACCCCAGCATCCTCTACGGACTACGAGAAAAGGATTTACCGGTAGGTTATTAAAATCCTATTTTTTCATATGTCGCTGGATCCTCAATGTAGGGTAGTTGTGTTAATCATTGAGCGTATATTACCGATCTGTTAGTCTTGTTACAGACAAAATATTGCACTGTTTTACTTTTTCCCCCAACATTTTAAATATCCAAAAATTGAACAACTATGAATAATCTTTAGTTATCCATGGGATTTATGTACAGTTGGCAACTATGGATGTTAGTCTTTGTATCTGTATTCAGCTGTTATGTAGAAAACTATATAAGTGCTGTATAAAGTATAGTTTGCATTGTATTTTGTTTCGCTATTGTGGAGATGCAAATTATTGTATGATAAAATGTGCAAAAAATATATGTAGTAAATATATTAGCACCCAATAGTTGCACAAATTACAACATTATGTAAAATACAAAAATAAGCAATCACAATGTCATAACCAAGTTATTTGTGTATATATTCTATGTTCTATTTACTAAGTTCACTAAGCTCTTAAAATAGTTTATTATTTTACAACAAAAATAATTCTAGCTTTTAATAGCAAAATTGAACACTTGCACTTTGTTTCTCCGTTACCTTATTAAATAAGCCTAAAGGTGTTTAAATAGACATTTATTAAAGAGAAGAATAGTGTGGTTTTAAACTTGACATTTCCTGTAACAGCAGGTTAAATCGGGCTAGAAAAGTTTTCTGACAATCACTGACCTTTCCTCAACATCTATTCCATAACATTAATTTTTAGCTTAGTGTTCATTCATTTTCTGGCCTTCTTTAATAGCCTCCCTTTGAAATGCGATTAACAATGATTTAACAACCAAGAAAGCAAATAAAAAACAATCACCTACAGTATATACCATACACACACACCACAGGAATCATCTATCCTCTGTCTTATGCTAGGCTACGTTCTTGACATATAGGATTTAAGCCATGGACTCCAAATTTTCAGAAATTTATCTGGACACCCTTGTATACTGTAGTATATGGGATGTGGTGTTAAATACTTACAAATATTGGGGGTAATTCTGAGTTGATCGCAGCAGGAACTTTGTTAGCAGTTGGGCAAAACCATGTGCACTGCAGGGGAGGCAGATATAACATGTGCAGAGAGAGATAGATTTGGGTGGGTTATTTTGTTTATGTGCAGGGTAAATACTGGCTGCTTTATTTTTACACTGCAATTTAGATTGCAGATTGAACACACCACACCCAAATCTAACTCTCTTTGCACATGTTATATCTGCCTCCCCTGCAGTGCACATGGTTTTGCCCAACTGCTAACAAAGTTTCTGCTGTGATCAACTCGGAATGACCACCCTTGTGTCAAAATATGAGGTTTTTGCATACTACAGTTTAATAAAATAGTTTTTGTTGCATAACGTAACAGCTGCAGTAACACTCATTCATGCTAAGATAACTTTACAAATTTATTGGAAAGAGTACAATTACAATTACAGTACCTCTCTATCTGTCCTTGCGTACCTGCTGCCTCTCTATTTGTCCTTACATACCTGCTGCCTCTCTATCTGTCCTTACGTCCCTTCTTCCTCTCTATTAGTCCCTACGTCCCTGCTGCCTATCTCTGTCCCTACGTCTTTGCCGGCACTCACTCTCTGTGTCCCTGCTACCACTCGTTCTGTCTCTGTGTTTCTGCTGCCACTCTCTCTGTCTCTATGTTCCTGTTGCCTCTATTTGTTCCTACTTCCCTGCTGTCTCTCACTTTGTCCCGACTGTATCTCACCAAATCCCTGCTGACCCTCTATCTTTCTCTATGTCCCTGCTGCCTCTATATGTCCCTACCAGTAGCGGATCTTGCTACAAGCAAGCAGGACTTTTGCCCAGGGCGCCGCCTTCCGGAGGGCGCCGGCACCACCCAGAGGGCGCCACACCATGGCAAGATCCGCTGCTGCTGTGCCCACCGCTGCCCGCTCTGTCCTCGGCCCGCTGCCCGCTGTGAAGGGAAACTAGACGCTACGCGTCTAGTTTCCCTTCGTGGAGAGGACCTTTACTGTAATGATGTGCGATGCGCGTTGACGTCATCGCGCACCGCACAGCAAAGGTCCTCTCCACGTAGGGAACTAGATGCGTAGCGTCTAGTTTCCCTTCGTGGAGAGGACCTTTGCTGTGCGGTGCGCGATGACGTCATCGCGCACCGCACATCATTTCAGCGGCGCTACTACTGTACAGGATGTGTAACTGACCACGCCCCCTGTATGAAGCCACGCCCTATTGCCGCCCGGGGTGCAAAAAGCCCCTGAACCGGCCCTGGTCCCTAGGTTCCTGTTGCCTCTCTGTTTTTATGCCCCTGCTCCTCTTTCTGCCCCTAAGTCCCTGCTGCCTATGTCCCTATGTCTTTTACGGCACTCTCTGTGTCCCTGCCGCCACTCTCTCTGTCTCTATGTCCCTGCTGCCATTCTCCTTCTGCAGATCTGAGTTGGATGGCCCCCTGAAAATGTTGCTGTGGGACCCACAAAGTTTTAATCACGCCCCTCTCTCTATATAAATATGGTGCCGATTCAGAGGTGGATGCTAATGACACCTCTGCAGAATTATGCAAAAGCTACATAAGGTGTATTAAGTAAAAAAGTAACCCTGGATTCTGTGATGCGCTGCTGCATCTGAAGGGGCAGCACGGGATCATCTGCGTGCACATAGGACATCTAGTAACCCTGAGGTTACTCAGGATGTTGCGTGACAAGATCTGCACGTGTGCAGTGTGGTGCCTGCTCATGTGCAGATCATTAAACATCAGAGATTTATGTAAACCTCAGAATCAGGCTCTATATGTGTAACCAAATATCTCCCCCTATTAGATAATAACACTGTTCTGAGCGGATTCGGTTTTACTCGGTTTTACTCGGTTCTCAAAACCGAATCTTATTGGCTCACTGATGTCACGTGTTTTGGATAGCCAATAAGATTCGGTTTTGAGAACCGAGTAAAACCGAGTAAAACCGAATCCGCTCACTGTAACATGACTTTTTTCTTTTATCTTTGGCCTAATTTGAGCCATGCCAGTTCAGGAACTCTTCACACAGAAGCATTACTGGGAGGAGGCGGGGATGTCCCAGCAGGCTCAGCATGGGCATGCCTCCTCCCAGTAATGCATCTGTGTAAAAAGCCGACCAGAACACAGGACATGGGGCAGAACGAAGCGGCAGCAGACTTTCCAAAGTGGAAGGGAGTCTCTGCAGTGATCCGCTGGTAAGCGCTCCCCCTCCCCAGCGCCTGCGCCTCTATCAAGTTTGGGGGGGGGCATACTGCCCCCTCTCCCCCATTCCGACACCCCAGATGCACGTGATCCTATTGGTCGTAATACCGACGCCAGGATCGCAGTGCAAAAAAGGCCGACAGGGGTGAGTAAGGGGTGTTTTCCCCTCTCCCCACCCCCTTAACCCTCCCTGTCCTCAGCCTAAAACTGACCTCCCCCTTTGTGCCTGACTCTAACCCTCCCGATACCGGTGCCAGGGTCCCGGCTGTCAGAATACCATACTACACTCCTCCCGCGGAGGTTCCTAATCCTAACCTCTGTCCCCACTGCCTAACCCTAACCCACGCTACCCGCAGTCTAACCCTAACCTCTCCCCACTCGCAGCCTAAATCTAACCCCACTGGGAGCTATGGCTAATGGGAGGGGAAGAATAATTACATATACCTGCCTATACTTGCCAATGGTCAACTGCTATGTAGACTAAGAGCAAAAGATGAAAAAACATTGTTAGTGGATAAACAAGCAGAGAGACAAATTGCAAACAGTGGTGTGGTTATATAGAAAGATAAGTCTCTCTTTGTAAAAATGTTACTCTAGCTACATGGAAAATGCCTAAATTAAGGACAATTAACCCAAAGGACCAGTTGTTTTTATATAGTACACACAATGGGGGGATAAGTTCTTTCTTATAGTAATAAGTGGGTATCTTCAGAATAGAATTTTGACCAGTAAATAACAAAAGTTATAAATTGCCAACAGTCAGGGGTCAATCTAATTAGGTATAAATTGCCATTGCTGCAATGTTTCAACATCGGCAACGGCACCCAAACTCGCACTCCTTGTGGTCAGATAGGGTTGCGGGCACTTTCGAGCAAGTTTAGGCTGCCGGAAAGTGTGGCTGTTATAAGACAAACTCGCACCTAATTGAATTGACCCCTTAGTTGTTACATTTGATGAAATAGTAAAATATAATGGTGTAACTGTGAGCCTGATTCAGTTGTGGGTGTTAAAGTGATCGTTGCTGCAATCTTTTGCCATTCGCAATTGGATCGTAGTCCACCCTGAGTGATTCTGAGCTGTCGTAGGCTGAGCAAGTCTCCTAGACACAGAGGGCTCTCCAGCATCAACACAGGTCGCAATGGGTAATTTATACACGTGCACAGAAAAGTGTTTGAACAGAAATGAGACGCCTGTGTACAGTTAGCCACCCGTGTTACCACCCCAAATGCCATCTTTCTGTCAGTCACTTTGCAATGGGATATTCTATGTAAATTTAATATATCTGCCCCCAGTTCATTGATAAAAAGGTCACCCAGTTCACTTTCTCCAGAGGAGCAGCTCTTCCTGTTTTGACATTAGGGGTAACGAACAGAGAAAAACAGTGCGCAACATGTGTATAAGAGGCATTACTACTGTTGACATTATACATATAAGGGACACTACTGTGGACATAATGTGTATAAGTATTACTACTACTGTGGGCATTATTTGTAAGGGGCATTACAACTGCGGACATTATGTGTATAGGGGGAACTACTATTGTGCTCATTATGTGTATATAAGGGTGCTCTATTACTGTGGGGATTATGCATATAAGCGGTTCTACTACTGTGGACATTAGGCATATAAGCATCACTACTACTGTGAGCATTATGTGTATTAGTGGCACTTCTACTGTGTGCATCATGTGTATAAGGGGCATTACTACTGTTGACATTATGCATATAAGGGACACTACTGTGGGCATAATATGTATAAGCAGCACTACTACTGTAGGCATTATTTGTAAGGGGCGTTACTACTGTGGGCATTATATGTATAATGGGCACTACTGTGTAGCATAACGTAACTAGGGGGCGCTACTGTGTGACGTAATGTGAATAAGGGACAGTACTATGTGGCGTACTATGAATCGGGGCACTACATGCGGTGTAATGTAAATAAGATTATGATTTTTTTGTGACGTAATTTGAATTTGGAGTACTGTTGTGTGGTGACGCCCCTACTTTGTGAGACCACACTGCTTTTTTCAGCCAGCTAGCTGTCATTTTATGGGAGGGCTCAAATTTATAATTTGTAGGGGGGTGCCAAACACCTAAGCACCGCCCCTGCCCCCACACCATCTGTATGTCCCATACTGAGCTGCCCCCTTCGGCATGATTTGTATTGTCTGCTCTCCCCCACCATAGTCTCTGTTTTGTAATGTGCTCCCAATACCCCCCGCCACACACACAATTTAATAAGTATGGTAACTTACTTCCTGCATGTTATCCTCCAGTCTTTGCTACCACTGCGACCCCTGCCGTCGTCTTCAACTGACACTTTGCAGATCTCTTTGCCGGTCACCCGACACTCTGCAAACCTCTTTGCCAGAACATTGCCAGATGATGATCTAAAAAACACAAAAGACTATCCTTAAGCACAGTACTAGTTTAAGTACAATAAAATGTCCATGAGTCAACTACTTTCCCAATATTCCTTAAACCAAACAACATACTTTCAAATGTATCAATTTGCCATTTATCTATTTTATTTACTTTTTCATCCCAAAGCAAGATCCTGCCTCATAGAGACTTACCTGCATCCACTGCCCTCTTTATTTCTGTAACGCTACATTTGTATTCTTAAATATGTAATTCCTCCTTGCGCTTCTCCTAATGAGTGATTGTACCTATATTCCCTGTTCTGTCTATCTTGTCTTGCCTTTCAGCTGACTATACTGCACTCTGTCTTCCTTACCCCCCCTCCATCATACCCTGCTATGTAGGACTCACCTCCTCCTACCTGTCTTCCTGCATGGTAACTGGAAACTTCTGCAGCTGTAGATAGAATGTTACAGGAAGAAGCATTGTGATGTCACAGGCTAGTGATGTCACAGTAACCAACAGCAATGCAAATTAGACAAGTGTAGAAAATTAACTATACGGCAATGTTGTACAGAGTGCCTCAATATATAGGTAAAGGGAAAACAGAAGTGAAAGGCATTTCTAGACTAACTCACCACTAATATTTTATAAGGAAATGAAGCTCTTTATCTAGCAGGCTGAATTAATCATTTTTCATTATATTAATGTTAGAGATGTGCGGGTTTGGTTTTACTCAGATTTTCTCGGGGCTTGAAACTGCATTTTATTGGATTACGGATGTCATGCGTTTTGGATAGCCAGTAAGCAAAACCCGAAATACCTGAGTAAATCCGTATAAAACCGAACCCGCTCATCTATAATTAGTGTATATATATATATATATATATATATCCAAGGGAGTCCTGCACTCACATCTGTGTGAGGTCAACTGTGGGGTGCACCCAGTAGAGTCCACACAATCACGGTGGGTCCACACATATAGTCCTAGTTCCAGTTTCCTGGGGGGCACTCTCCTTCACAAATCAAGTCCAGTCGTGTTCTCTTAGATCATAGTCGGCTTTATTGGGTCGACGTTTCGGCTCAACAAGCAGAGCCTTTATCAAGACAAGCCATACACATTTTCATATTGCGAAATAGTCATAATCTGTCCAAATAACAGATACATGAAATAAATAAATACAATCAGTCTCACGGGCCCAATCAGAGATTCACCACTAAAGTGCAATGTGCAAATAGAAAAAAAGTGCCAAAAGTAATGCTACCGAACGTATGGGTATACATCCCAGATACCATATATGGTGAAGAAAAGTAGATCAGAATATTCCAACAAAGGCCAATCACCAAGGGGTACTAGTAACGTACTTACAAGAATGAAATAACTCAACAGTATAACACTGTGATAGAACAGACGACCAAGTCGGCATATACGCCCTATTGGTGGGACAAAAAATATATATTACAAATTCTCAACACAATCAAAGTCAGGTATGGTACTAAAGGGTACCTAAATTCATCAAGAAAAAGGCTAATAGAGTACTCTACTTACTTCACACATAATTCCAGAAAAATTATCTATACAGGGACACATCAGTCAATAAGCCCTCTGTAATATGAGTAATGTATCATAAAAACATCTCAGGGGTAAACCAAACCTGATATCAAGTCAAACAACCAAAGCTGTATTTATCAGGAGGGAACAAAATAACTCTTACCACTGGAGGCCAGGCCCGGCGACAGGGGGGGTCAAAGGGAACACCTGTACCGGGCCCCGAGGGTTGGAGGGGCCCCATGAATCAGGGAAATAAAATATAGGACGCACTGCCTATTTGAAGTGAATGCCTGCACAGCTGCCAGTCACCTAAAAAATTAATTAAGTGTCCAGTCAGAAGCCGCAATACCTACTTCCGCGCCTCCCCCTCCTTACCCTGTCACTTGGTATGGTCCCATACCGTGGCACCAACGTCGTGACGTCATGACGCTGGCCCGCCGGCACTTCCCTGTCTCCTGCCCCCGCTGAGGAGCAGTCCAGAAGCTGTGCACAACCTCCCGCTGCCGGCCTGGCCACTGGTGTGTGACACTCGGAGGGAGAAGATTGCAGCAGCTTCCCCGCAGTGCTACACACGAGAGAGACACCCTAGCTGTGGTGACAGTGAGTCCTTCCTGGACAGTCTATGTCTGCTTCACAGTATGTGTGTGTGTGTATACAGTATATGTGATGTGTATGTATGTAGGTATGTGTATGAGTGTGTTTGTGCTCCAGTAACGGACACAGTGCACTTTTGTTGTGTGTTTTCCATCTATGTATTGTAGTGTTTCAGTATATGCACAAATCTAGTGCCTTGTATTTGGTGATGCCTGTATTGGCACATGCAGGTTAGGGATATTTAGGGAGTGGGACGGAGGGGAGGGGGGCCCCAGAGATATCAGTGTAACGGGCCCCAAGATTTCTGTTGCCGGCCCTGCTGGAGGCTAATGGTAGACGTCCGTTCAGTGTGACTGTGTGTTCCTAATGAGCACTAGGCGCCTTATAAGAATACACAACCGGAAGTGCAATCAGCACAAGCAAACTGATCTATCACCCTGTTATAATACTAAAGAAAAGAATATACTAAGTCCCAAACGGATTTCACATCCGTGGGACCCACATCAATGCCGCAAAATCACAAATAACACATGACAGAACCTGTGTAAAGAAACTTGGAGCCGCTGCTCGTCCGAGCGGCGTGCGTTCCAATACCCGGAAGTCGCGCGCCGGGTACGTTCCACCGGCCGGAAGAGCCCATTGATCATTGCGGCCGTTGCTTAGCAACGCCGCACACTAGGTATATACCGGAATGCAGAGAAAACAACTAGTGGGGTGTGTACTACAACAACAAATGACTACTACGGTATAGGCAAAACAGATAATGTATAGCAATATTACCGAGTGTCACATGGTAATCATCACCTACATAACACACATAAAGGGTCAACACGTAAGTGTGCTGATGTAGGGAACAATATAACTTCAAAGGAAGACACTCCCTGCTCACCGTAAACACACTGCACTGACATCAGGGGTCGTCACCATCACATGGCAACTTACCCTAAATCTTACACCATAAGCGGGTAAAGACCCCCGAAGAAGGTATATAGAATAACTCACGCATCCAATCCACAAAGTCCTAGATATATGTATATTCAATCATAGTATGCATCGAGTGCTGGTGCACCAAGGTATCATACCAATAAGGCTGAAAGTACATATAAATATATATAGGTGTCTCTAATCAGGCCCGTGAGTATAGACTTACAATCAACATAGACAAAATCACAACACAATTCATAAATACATTGAAAGACACACAATTAAAAAGGCAATGAAATCTGTATCAGAAACCACATAGAAAATAATATCATATATCTATGCCCAAAAGAGTCATGAACACATCACAAGAAGATGTTCATGGTATTATACTCATTAAGGCCCCTCGGGGCAACAGTATCAAGCATACTGATCCAAAAGCTTTCTTTCTTTTTTAGAGCCAATATCCTATCACCCCCATTGGGTAAAGGGGGGATCCAATCAATGAGCATACATTTGAGGTTCGCTACCTGGTGTCTCTTTTCAAGATAGTGTCTTGCTACAGGTTTGTCGGAGGATCCAGTTTGGATGGCTGCTCGTATAGTGGTCCTGTGGTTTGCCATACGGTCTCTAAAACACCTAGCTGTAAGTCCTACATAGTACAGACCGCAGGGACAGATTAAACAATAGATCAAATGGTCTAATTTGCAATGTAGATGGTATTTAATTTTTATATTTTTACCCGTATGTGGGTGTGCAAAGCTATTCCCAACTCTCATAGCCCTACACGTGGTGCAGTTCCCACATGAAAAGCAGCCAGGTTTCAAACGCATCATTCGGGAAGTGTTCATTCGCTCATCAGGGGTGAGTGTAGGTCGCATAAGTATCTGTCTCAAGTTGGCCCCACGGCCGTAGGCCATAAGGGGTGGTCCAGTGTGGGTAAAAGGTAAAGTGGGGTCCATCGCTAGAATGGGCCAATGCTTGCGTATAATCTTATTGGTTTCAAGTGCATGACTATCATATTTGGTAGTATAAATCATTCTGTTGGTGTTCTTACAGTTCTTGGATACCTTGCGCAAATAAATGTTACGCGCTTTACGCAAACATTTTCCAAAAATGCGTGGAGTATACCCGCGCTGCCTAAATCTGTGCATCATGTCATTGAGTTGTACTTCTCTGACAGTATCATCGGTATTGTTTCTCATAACTCGAAGTAGTTGTGAGACCGGCAGATTGTCTTTTAAAGCAGGGGGATGAAAACTACTAGTTAACAGTGTAGTATTCCTATCCGTGGGTTTCCTAAAAAGAGTGGTCGTAAAAGCCCCCCCAGTGTGTCCAATGGTGATGTCCAAAAAGTTGACATTCTCAGCTGAAATCTCAAATGCAAATTTAATCGGACTGTCTAGACTGTTTAACTGATCGATCATAGCGACGAAAGACTCACGTGTATCAAGCCAAACCACAAGTATATCGTCTATAAACCGTTTGTAAATTTTGATTTTCTGTCCAAACTCTGCCAAAATATGTCTTTGTTCAAATACCATCATGTACATATTAACATAAGAGGGTGCAAGGTTAGACCCCATTGCGGTCCCCGAAACCTGGAAATAATACTCGTTTTTATACTGAAAGTGATTGAGTCCTAGCACTAAATTAGTTAACTCAAGTATATATTCAGTTGGTATTCCCTTAGTTGGTTCAAGAGAAATCAGTTCTCTTAGTGCCCCCAAACCTTCAGAGTGAGGTATCACGGTGTACAAAGATTGTACATCCATCATAGCGAGCAGTATATTTTCAGGAAGATCCTAGTATGATTTCAAGTGGTCCAAAAGATCACTAGTGTCACGAATGTAACTAGAACTTTTAATGACATACGGCTGTAACAGAGAATCAATAAACTGTGCTATTAGTTGCAGCAGTGATCCTTCGGCCGCTATAATCGGCGGTCCTGGCGGTCTGTGTAGGGTTTTATGTATTTTGGGCAATGTGTAGATTATTGGGCCACTAGGTTTTTCAACCGTCGTTTATTTATTTCATGTATCTGTTATTTGGACAGGTTATGACTATTTCGCAATATGAAAATGTGTATGGCTTGTCTTGATAAAGGCTCTGCTTGTTGAGCCGAAACGTCGGCCCAATAAAGCCGACTATGATCTAAGAGAATACGATTGGACTTGATTTGTGAAGGAGAGTGCCCCCCAGGAAACTGGATCTACGACTATATATATATATATATATATATATATATGTACATATACATTCCGCCCAACTGTCCTGCTTTTTGCGGGTCAACCCGTTTTTGGGGGACTGTCCCGCTGTCCCTCCCACAGGCCGCAGTGTCTCGCTGTGGGGGGGGTGGTGCAGTTGGGAGGCTCCTATCAATCGCTGCACTGCTGTAGAGTGGTGATTTAGACGCTGTGCAACATGCCCCCATTTTCTGCAACGCTGGCTGTCACTGCGGCATCGCACTCCCTGTTCTGCACATGTGTATATCTAAAAACATAAGAGATGTATGTACACACCGGGTTTACTTTTTGGGCAAAGCAGTAAATTAATCCTTAAATCTCTTTTAGGATGAACTGCGTTGACAAAAGACTTTCAAAATAAAAGAAGGCATTCAGAATAAGAGATATGCGGGCACAGATAGTTATTATTGGTAGCATCAGCAAAGGCTACAGCTATAAATGGGATTAAAGGGGTTTTGTACAATGCTCCTTAATCTATTCTCACAGAGGGGGGGCGGTGAAACCATCCTGCAGCCTGAGTCAAACTCTGAAATGTATCTCTTTCCAGAGCTTGGTACATATGGGAATCACTTTAGTACATCCTGTCCAAAGTCCTTTATGGTTTTAAAGGGAGGCAGAGTATTATTTGTATTGTAGCAATCATACATTATGATATATTTATTATATTGTCCTAATTTGGATAAGTACATAAGGCCTGATTATGACTGAGGCACTAAAGAGGCAGGCGATGGGTTGTCTACTGAGATGCCCACCAGCTGCGGCTGTAACCCACTGCGCTGTGCATACAGTCGCACCATCGGACTTCGAGTAACCTCATAGGGTCAAACCGCTCTCCCTCTGTGGGGAGAATGAGAAAAAGTCCAGCACTCCACTCTCCCAATTACTGTTCTTGCCCTGGTGCCCTCCGAGATGTCCAAGCATCAGAAATGACACAATATGGAACAGCACTACTCATGGTCACACGCAGAATAGATAGCTGAAAGGCGGCCTCTGTCCTTTATGTAGCCCACAGGAGATATAAGGGTATATGGGGAGAAGCAGACGGCTGATTATTTGATCCTGCTCCAGTTATCAGGGCCGGCGACAGGGGGCGGTCAGAGAGGACACTTGTGCCGAGCCCCAAGGATCATAAGGGCCCCAAGGATACAACACTTATTACCTGGCAGGGGTGTGAGCCGTCTTGTCCAAATAGAGCAGCATATGTCAAAGTGACAGGGGCCTCTCACACATACTAACTGTGCGGCACAAGTGTGCGCCTGCTTTTCCGGGTCCAGAGGTGTTGCAGGCAGTTACAGTACATGGCAGCAGCTCCCCTGGCCAGGATTCATGTGCTCTGTGCTGGCCTCTTCTGGTGGGATGTGAGGGCCGCATAGTTCCTGCTGTGTGGTGTTCGGGTCTGGATAATGGGGAGTGCATCGCAGGATAGTCTCTTCACAGGGTAAGAGTGGTAATGAGGACTGTGATCTTTAGTGCTAATTAGTTTTCTTCAGGAGGTTTCTGTGAATTCCACAGCATTATGCTATTAGTACATAGGGCCTAATTCAGATCTGATCGCAGCAGCAAATTTGTTAATTAGTGGTCAAAACCATGGGCCTAATTCAGACCTGATTGGTGCTGTGCGTTTCCGCACAGCAGGCGATCAGGTCTGAATGGCCGTCTCAGCCCTGCGATCGCCCGGCAGAGGCAGTTGCTGGGCGGGACGGGACGGGGCGGGGCGGCGGTGTTTGGCTGCCATTTTAGGGGCGCGTTCTGGGACCGGACCGTGCGTGGGGCGGGCCGCGATGGCTGCATGATGTCACACGCAGCTGCTGCGACCCTCACAGCCATAAGTAGCTCCCTGCCAGGCGTAGCAAACCTCCTCTTTCGATTTTCGCGGGACAGTACCTTTATTTTTGTCTATCCCTCTGCCCCTTCCACGGGCCACAGTGTCCCGCGGTGTTGGTGGGGGTGGGGGGGTGTCAATTGAGAGGCTCCCTAGCACTCGCTGCTCTGCTCAGTTCAGAGCAGAGTAGCGGTGAATAGAGGCTGTGCGCATGCGCACAGCATCTATTCCAGTGAGGAAGAGGGACTGGGGGCATGGCCAGCAGCTCACAGAGCGCTGCCTCCACTGTCACGAAAATTGGAGGCGTGGCTCGTGAACACATCATCCACGTGAGGTCACGCCCCCTTTTCAGTAGATCACCCCCCCTTTTTGCCGCTCCAGGAGTCCCTCCTTCAGGAATCTAAATGTTGAGAGGTATGTAATAGCAGACTGGATGGGCCAATAGGTTCTTATCTGCTGTAATTTTTTTATGTTTCTTTGTAATGTTTTAACATATGTATGCAGTTTATTCATTATAAATAATTTCTAGGGACACGGTGGGACATGGTGCTGCTTAGCAAATGTATCTGTATGAGGTTTGTGCTGAACACTCATATCATGTAAGCTATTGTAATTAGAACATGACAAGACAAGGTTAAAAAGATAAAGATAAAAATAAACAATGTGCTGTATAATTAAATGAGAATTGTTTTATGTCAGATGGAGGAAATCAGACTTTGCTCTACGTTTACTCTCAACAGGATGGATTTGGAACATTTCTGGTGCAGTTGTCTGTAAGAATCACCTTTCTATTCACACTTCACACAGTGTCATAAAAATGGGATGTACTTATAATGCTGGCGGTCGGAATCCCTACACTCCTTCCCTAATTCCCACTCGGTTGATGGGTCCATGCCACCAACCGAGTGGGAATAGATCCTGTGGCGAGGGATGCCTGCCATTGGGCCCGAATCGTGGTGAGCGCAGCCAGCCCACCTTGCTGCCGCTATTCCGGCAGGTGGGATGCTGTTGTCGGTATACTGACAGCCGACATCCCATCTACTGGTATATCATACCGCACCCATAAAAACATCCAAACACAAAAAAATAAAAATAAATGTCCCCTCACACTCATGACTATTTTAAGCTCTAATTAAGGCTAAGCCAAGCAGTATTTTTGGAGAAATGAATGCAGGTTCACTGTGGTAGTAATCAGGACATTCGGCTAGAGGTATAAGCAAATCAAACTAAATACACTAGATGTGTGTACTGTATGTGTTTGCAAAACTTTTTTTTTATATTACTTCAAATATTGGTGTCTAGTTTCTTTTTGTATTTTTTTCTATGTGCTTTGGTGACTCAGCTACTGTATATAAAAGCTTAGTATTGTATTCTTTAGGATGCTCACACCTAGATATGCAGTAAGGTATTATTTTATTTTGAATGTTAAAATGTAAGTATAACTGCATTTAAACCACATTGCATTTATACAGGCATTTTTTTATGCTTACATATATTTACAGACTGGTTCAATATGCACAAAACATAAACTTTTATCTCGCTGAAGCCAAATGCAAAAACACTTGAAAATTGAACAAGAAACATTAAAACTAAACATAAAGCAGAGAAACACAATTTAAGCGCATGTGAAGTGAAAATATGTTTTGTCTCATTTGTTAGAAGGATTTTATTGTCACATCTGTTTACATGCAGTGGCACGCACTAACTGGCGTTAGCACCACAACTTAGATGCAGAAGTGTGCAAGTAGCCTTACAGTGGCTATGGAATGGCCCTGTCTGTTGCACACAATTCTGCCTGATTTGTTGGTCTATTTTACATGGCAATACCTGGTTGCTAGGTGATGTCTGACTGCATAGTTTAGCTACAAGGTCTACATGAGTAAGCACAAATTGATACTGTGAACTTACATGAAGCGGAAACCAAACACTTTACATGAAATGTATAATATGTCTTTTGTTTCTGTCTTTAAAAATACAGGCGTGCTGTTGGCGTAATGTTATACAAAAGTAATTCCTAGAAGACAATGACCTAAGGAAGAGAACATACGCAGGCTGAGCATGGCTTAGTGTACCTGTAGAAGACACATCATGGCACAGATCTACAGTGTCAGCAAGGCTCGACAGAGTATCAGCCTACAGGGGGTCGATCCAGAGACATGTACGATAGTATTCAAGAACCACTGGGCTCAGGTAATGCTACAATAGATTTTATCTTTTGTTTTTGTTTTCTTTTTCTGCCTGATTTTACAGTTTCCAGGTGAAGAAAAACACTCATGTGACCAAAACAATGTAGATGGTAAGCACGGTGTATGAAAGTGTGTGATATTTAAAAATACTGTATGTAAAGTATTAAATGCAAATATATTATACGGTGGTTCTGATTGTCTCACTAAAAAGTATTGTCAATTCTTAAGCTGGAGCCTGCTGTGTTTATTTAGGTGTATATGTTTGCGAGTTTATGTAGGATAGAGGGCCCTGCTCATGTAGTGTTCATTCTAGCACCCTGCACCTGTCACAACCTGTGCAGTTCATCTTTCCTGCCTGGGGTCTCGCTCTCTGCTCTGGAGCTTCTAGCACACTCTGAGCTATATGTCAGTGCTGAGATACAGACCAGAGTGTGCTAGAAGCAGCAGAGCAGATAGCGACACCACATGCAGGAAAGAGGAACTGCATGGGTTGTGACAGATGGAGGGGTCATTACCTGTGTTTCGAACCAAGTAATGAGTGACATCAATAGCTTTTACAGAGCTTACCCAGGTTAAGTGGAAACAGATTCGACCCAGGAATAACCCGTGTCGAAGTGCAGTGGAAACGGCAGGGCCGACACGGGTTGTAGCCGGGTTAAACATCCCGGATTGGACCCGGTACTCAGGTGGAAAATGGGTATTACTTGCACTGCATATGTAGTACAGCACTGCATGCAGCCTTACCTATTGTTGTTCAGTTTACGAGCCTTACAGTTTTAATATAAAAATGATTGAGTGCTCTAAAGGCCCATACACACTGGGCGATTTTGAGCTGAAAGCAGCTCACTTTTGGTGGTTTGAGCAGCTTTCAGCTTATAACTGCCCAGTGCATATGCCCTGGCGATGAGCGCTGATGCACGCTCCCGCTTCATCGCCGGCGGCCGCCGTTCATCTGCTGGTATTACCAGTAGATGAACGGTGGGGTGAGCGGCTTTCCATAGCGTCCTTCTATGGAAAGCCGGTCACCCCCGCTGACATCGCTGGGCAGGGGGGAAATAGCTCAGTGTGTATGCACTGAGCGATTTTTAGCGATGTCGGCGATCATCGCTGTGCATACACGCTGGGCAAAAACGCCCAGTGTGTATGCACCTTTAGCCAGCCCATTGGTGACTATGCACTTCAGTAAAATGATGACCTACATACAGAAAATGTTGTGTCTGGGTTATGTATCATTAGCATCATAGATTGCTTTTCCCATTCTTGTAATGGGAAGTTAGATCTGCCTGAATTTACTAAGGGGAATAGTGTAAAAATACTGTTAGTTTGGGGGGGGGGGGGGGGGGAGTAGAAGCCCTGCAATAACGCTATATGACAGGAAGAGCAGAAGCTGATCACTGTAAAATAGAAAATACCTGCACCCGTGATCGGTGAGCTCTCTCTTCTTGGCTCCTGCTCTGTGCTATAAACCAGCATTTCTGGCCTGAGCCAGCTTTGTGGGGTCCGCACCCTGGACTTATACTTATTATTAGGGTCCAACATTTATAGAGACACCTTGACGTGGCCTGGAGGCTTATCATATTTTTTTGCTAAATATATGTAACCAAGATCTCTAAATTTTCCATTGCCATATAGTGTACAGGTCTTGTTACTAATAGCCCTTAGAGTGCGTGGGAAAAACCCTTTTGTTTATTCTTGTCTAGAACAGCCCCTCCTGCAGCACCTGAGGAATGTTACCAGTTTGATTTGAGCAATTTTCCAATATATATTGCACTACTGTGGGGCATAAAATTAACTAGGGTACTCCTATGGGGCATAAAATGAACACTCAATATGGAGATAGGTGTCTCTCTTGAAGGATTGGGGTGGAGGCCCCTTCAAAAGGTTGCTATGGGGCCCTCAAAGTTTTGGCTATGCCCCTGACTGCAAGTCTTTAAGGTAGGGGATGAGGGGTAATAACTATCCTGCAAAATAACTCAGCTGCTAATGTACTATTATTGTATATGTAGCTGCAGCTACGGCAACATGGCCATGCTCTACCGGCTGACTCACTGGGGGTCGAATTCTAATCATTGTTATTTTTCTGTAATAATCCTAATTATTTTATCATCCTCTTTTAAAGGTTTTTTTTATTATGTATATTTTAGAAGACTTCATTTTTTTTTAATATATTTCCTGTCCTTCATTTAAAGAGCTTCTTGCAAATGTAATGAAATATGTTTACTTACAGATATGTTTGCATGGTAATTGCACTTTCCAGTTGTTAGACTGTAAACCCATCTGCACTTCCAAAATTAAAGATCATACAAGCTATAGTGCAACATTTTGTTTGTAGTATAGTCATAGTCAGGTTTGAATTGCTGTACCATTGGCCCCATTATTTACGATTTATTAACAGTTATTTGTATAGCACACACACGCATTATGCAGCGATTTACACAGACTGTTGAATCATTTACATCAGTCCTATATTTTAAATAGGCACATTTGGCACGCAGCCTAAAAAGGGGTGTGTTCTTGCTGGGAAGAGGCATGGCCACACAATAATACCCCCAATTGAAATTGCGCGACACAGTAGTGCAACGTTATTCACATTATATCATGTGATAGTGTCACTTGGTCACATTACATCACTCAGTAGTACCACTTTACCTTATATACGTTACTCCTCACAGTAGTGCTCCTTATTCAAATTACATCACACTGAATTGCTAATGTCAGGTGCCTTTTTTTGCTGAAAATGCATCTTATTTGCATTGCTACAGTATGTGACTAAGATGCACAAGCAGCTTCTGCTGATTAAAATTATATACGGCATGCCTATATTCTGTATGTGACTGCGGCTGTATCGACATACGAAATGCTACGTTACAGTAATTTCCAGCAATACACTGTAACATGGCATTTCATATGCAGATACAGCCACAGTCGCACTCAAAATATAGGCATGCTGCATATCATCTTAATCAGCAGAAGCTGCTTGTTCCCCTAGGCAGTCCAAATGCCCTAAGGGCCGGCTCCACACACACACACACACACACACACACACACACACACACACACACACACACACACACACACACACACACACACACGTTCATTTAATTTTATTATATACTGAAAAGTCCTAAGTATTTTAGTTTAATTAGGGTTTTTTATTGATTGTTTATAAAAGTATGTGATCCATTCATACAGTAGATGCAGTAATCCCATTTGAATTTTAAACGTTAAAAAAAGTTAATCATATACAGTAGTTGACTGTGATAAAGGGACATTTATTTAATATAGACATAGATATTGCCATATGTCTTTTTCTGTACCAAAATTTGTCTTCCACTGCTTGGAATTCAGTGTTGTTGGGATGGGCTGTCTGCAAAGGAGAAAGAGGAGCGATAAGGAGCAGCCCATAATGAAAAGGACAGGTGTACCCAAAAATGAACTTACTAATTACCAAAATCCATTTCTTCAGGGTATAAAACCCTTTGTGGTACTTCTGAGGCGGCATATGCCTGTTTTCCTTGGTGCCCAGTAACTTGGACCCTCCAGTAACTTTGGCAAAATATTCAGTGTTCCTATATTGTGCAGATCTGGTTGTTTGATAATCAAGCTGATATGCTGTATACAACAAGTAGAAGGCTACCTTTAGTGATGAGGGCAACATTGCAGTTTCAGAAGCAAAATAGGCAAATGCTTGCTTGCTCTGTAGATGTATGCTGTGTTGCTTTAATGTGGATGGCGGAAGTTGCATCACTGCCAGCAGGGTTGGACTGGCCCACAGGTGTACAGGGGAAACCCCTGGTGTGCCCCACTACCTGGGGTGCCCCCAACTCCTCCTCTAGGGATCAAGTTCCAGACTGTGTACTTGAATTATACATACAATACTTATATTTATAAGGGGATCAGACCATGCACTTTCTAATGGTTAGCCAAGCCACTGTGGCAGCTGGCCACACCCCTAAAACATGGGCCCCTACAAATGCATTTACCCACTGACTGCCATCCATTTGTTATTCTTGAAGTGCCTGTGCAGCCATTGTTCAGCATGGCTGCTGCTAGTAAAGACACACTTCTGCAACTCTCCACAGTCCTGTGTTGGCTTGCCTTGCACACAGACCACTTTGCATGTTCCACCAGAGCACTATGTTTGTATGTTTGTTTTCAGTTTACAGTACATTGGAAAGCAGTCACATGTCCTATTTCCTATTAGCTGTGGTGCATGTGTAAGAGGTGCGGCTGCCGTGTCGTGGTGCCTGCTGCCTTGCAGGTGTAGATTCGGTACTCACCAGGCGCCGCTCTTTCTCACCTTCAGGTACCGGAACCTTCAACGGACCTGGCAATCTTCAATCGGATCCGGACACGGCGATTCCCTCTCGGAGCTGACTGACGACCGAGCTGAGGAGAGAATAGTTTACCTTAAAGGGGGTATCGACCCTTCTTCCACTGGAAAAGGGGATACCCCAGGGGTGACCGCGACCTTCACCGGTTGGGTGAAAGGTCATCACTGGCACAAAGCCTCAGCCACCCAGCTTTCACACACTCGCGCTCTCGCACGTAGTGTGATGAAAAGGATTCTCACGTCCGTGAGCAATCCCGACTCCGGCGCTCGGGGACAGACAAGGGACAAACGTACACGGATGTTACTCACCGTCACAAGTCTTGCACTCCGATCTTCTCCACTTACAGGTCCCTGTAAGGAGGCAAAGAGAAACAGCTGTGCAGGGCCTAGAACTACCCTAGTGTGCGTCCGCTACACTAGCTACATAAACAGAGCCCTCAAACTAGCTCGTGTGGGTGGTGCAACACAACTATGCACAACTTAAACAACACATACACTTTGCCCTGCACGGTAACAACATACATCACAATATCGGAATACAAGATCACACGGTGTTGTCCCTTTAAATCCCTACCTCTGCAAAGGGGGTGGGCGCCGCACGGCCTACCCACCTCCTGTACCTTCCCTTATGTGAGCCTCAGGCCTGCCTACCTAAATACCTCCGGGTGGCCCGGGCCTAGCGCCCAGTGCCACCTTTATTCACCTCGGGGGGTCTTATTCCCTGGGCCTAGCGCCCCCCTGACTGCGCACAGGCCGTAGGCCTGTCTTCACCCACGGGCCTAGTGCCCGCCTAACTTGTCACCCGTTGGGTGACCTGGGTCTAGCGCCCAGGGTCACCTTATGTTCCCCTATTCAGCCAGAATACACTAGGGCCTAATGCCCCCTATTTGGCCCCCAGGCCTAGTGCCAGTTTCACCCCTTGGGCCTAATGCCCGCCTAACCGTCCCACAGGCCTGTGGCCTGACTATTCCTAAGGGCCTAGTGCCCAACTGTGCCCCAGGCCTAGTGCCTGCTTATCCGGGCCGGGGGGGCTCCCCGGCTACTCGTGGCCATGGGCCTGGAGGGCCCGACTAAATGCCCCACGGGCCGGGAGGGCCCGACTACGTGCCCACAGGCCGGGAGGGCCTGACTGTGCCCACGGGCCTAATGCCCGAACACCCGGTGGTCTAGGGAGGAGAGAAGAGGGCACCTTAGAAGGGCCTACCTGCGGTGGAGAAGGCTGCAGTGGGGAACTGCACAGCTCAATTGCTTCCCACCACTGCAGCGCTTCTCGGCCTGGATGAACTCTTCTGCCGCTGGCCCGTCCTGGCCAGCGGCGCCGCCGTCTCCTCGCCGCGTCCAGCCGCCGCTGGACATCTCCTTCCAGGGGCCCGACGTCTTTCGGCCTCTTCAGCGGCCACCGGAGCTCTTCTTCCCATGGCCGTCGTCTTCTCCTCCGCGCCGGACTATCTTCTGCGCTCCGGCGCGCCGACGACCTTCTCCGCTGCTCCCGCCCATCTTCTTCTTTCTTCGCGCCTCCGCGCGCGGTCTTTTCTTCTGGCTTCCGCCCGTCGTCTGACGTCAGACGCCGGGGGCGGGGCCTGTGACGCGGCGAGCGCCGATTGGCTCGCCGCGCCCGCCTCTGATTGGCCGCCGCTCCGGGAGCCGCGATTGGCTCCCGGAGGGCGCCAACATTCAAAGTCCTCCGCAGCCCCCGGTGCGGTGCAGGGAAAAGGGTAATCCCTGCACCGGACACCCGCCGCCGCCACACACTGACAGGCGCTGGGGACAGACAAGCTGTCCCAGCGCTGTCAGAGGCGTTGTCCTGGCTCCCTGACGGCTGCAGCTGGAATGTGTCCTGTAAAACAGGACACATTCCCACACATGTTTCACTGACGTAAACGCTGCTCCACCTGTATGCAATATTTTACTGAGTGTTTCTTTTCCCTGTTCTAATTATCTGCCAGGCTAGCTTTTCTGGAAGTGCCTGCAATGGCATTTAGGCATGCAGTGGCTTTTGAATTTGATTATTCTCCTTCACAGGGTCGTATTATGAGAGGAGGGGGCCCATGTGCAGTCTCTGTCTGGGCCCGCTCCTCTCTGCATTGCCTCTGAGCACTAGGTAGTGCGCAGATCTCCAGGAAAGTGGCGCTGTGGCCATTTTCCCCAGTGATTTTCCCCCACTGCGCATGCGTATACCGCCGGGAAATGTCCATCACTCAATTTTCCCAGAGACTTGCACACCACCTAGTTGTCAGAATTACTGCTGCCGCGGGACTCCAAAGAGGTAAGTATTGAAATTGAGTGCAGGGTGTGCAGTGTGGGCACTGTAAACACTGCACTCATTACAGATATCCCACTGCTCTTTCACCATTGTTAAGATTATAGGCAAGAAACAATTAGCTGTGATATATTAACATATTTTGGAACTTGAAATGTCTATTGATGTCATGGGGTATAAGATAAGGCACAGTAACATGAGAACAATGTTTTATCCACGCGTGATGGTGTGGGACTGCTACAGCTAGTAAAGTGCTGCTCCTCTGCTTTTTACTGTATTTTAAATCTGTCTTTGCACCCCAAAAGTATGTTATCATTATATTAGTTTTGGTGGAGTTGTAGCTTAGGTTTTTGCCATATGTAGTTTAGCAGTTAGACCATACTATCCGTTTAATCTAGGACACCTTTGAATTACACAGGTTCTGTCGCTGGCTAAATTCAAGCCTTCATTTCACCTGATTTAATCAGTCACAGCAAAGGCGTAACTGTGGTAGGCAATGGAGTCGGCTCCTGCTCTGTAGGGGGGCACCCCTACTCCGTTCCGTGTTCAGCGACACCATTCAATTAAGCTAATTGACAGCCACCGCTATCTCTTCAGTGGCCAACTCCCCTCCCCCACTACTAGTCCCTGCACCTTATAAGTCACACCCTCTTTATTATAGATGCACTTTTAAAAAGTGTCATACCCAGGATTAGAACCCAAAACCTATTACACTGGAAGCAGACACCTTACTGATGGAGCTGTTTGTTCCTGTATAGGAAGCATGAGAATTCTAACTAAGTTACTTCTCTGACAATTGCACGTAACTTCATATAGGCCCTCATTCCGAGTTGTTCGCTCGCTAGCTGCTTTTAGCAGCATTGCACACGCTAGGCCGCCGCCCTCTGGGAGTGTATCTTAGCTTAGCAGAATAGCGAACGAAAGATTATCAGAATTGCTACTAAATAATTCTTTGCAGTGTCTGAGTAGCTCCAGACCTACTCGTAGATTGCGATCAGCTCTGTCCGTTTAGTTCCTGGTTTGACGTCACAAACACGCCCTGCGTTCGGCCAGCCACTCCCCCGTTTCTCCAGACACTCCCGCGTTCTTCCCTGACACACCTGCGTTTTTTAGCACACTCCCGGAAAACGCTCAGTTGCCAACCAGAAACGCCCCTTTCCTGTCAATCATTCACCGATCAGCAGAGCGACTGAAAAGCGCAGCAGGATCCACAGCAAATCTACTAAGTTTTTAGTTAAATAACTAAGCGCATGCGCCCTGCGTGCCTTGCGCATGCGCATTTAGCAACAAATCGCAGCATAGCGAAAATCGGCTACGAGCGAACAACTCGGAATGACCACCATAGTTAGAATTCTCATGCTTCCTATACATAGCTTCATCAGTAAAGTGCCTAGTATATAGCTTCATCAGTAAAGTGCCTACTCCCAGTGTGTTAGGTTGTGGGTTCTAAACCTAGTTATGACTCTTGTAAAATAATTGTCAGTGAAATGATCAGCATTGTGAGTCACTGAGCATATCTGGGTGGTCTTCTGTATGCCGGCGGTCGGGCTCCCGGCGCTCAGTATACCGGCGCCGGGAGCCCGACAGCCGGCATACCGACACTTATTTTCCCTCGTGGGGGTCCACGACCCCCATAGAGGGAGAATAAAATAGTGTGGCGTGCGTATCGCGCCACCGTGCCCGTAGCGTGGCGAGCGCAGCGAGCCCGCAAGGGGCTCATTTGCGCTCGCCACACTGTCGGTAAGCCGGCGGTCGGCCTCCCGGCGCCGGTATGCTGGTCGCCGGGAGCCCGACCGCCGGCCAGCCGTAGTGAACCCGAGCATATCTATGTAGTGTGTGACTGCAGGGAATTGGCTGTGTGGCTGCACACTACATAGATCTGCCTCTTTGCAATCATTTTGAATTTACAATTCTTAGTAGCTTCATATAAATAGAATCTGCAGCCTTGCTACGTGAGAGCAAATAGCTTGATCAGTAAGGTGTCTGCCTTCCGTGTAACATGTCATGGTTCCTAATCCTGTGTACAACTACACACACACACATATCTATATACAGTATATGGGATGGCACCAATATATATTTCTCTTACGTCCTAGAGGATGCTGGGGACTCCGTAAGGACCATGGGGGTATAGACGTGCTCCGCAGGAGACATGGGCACTCTAAGACTTTAGAATGGGTGTGCACTGGCTCCTCCCTCTATGCCCCTCCTCCAGACCTCAGTTAGATCCTGTGCCCAGAGGAGACTGCAGGGGAGCTCTACTGAGTTTCTCTGAAAAGACTTTTGTTAGGTTTTTTATTGTCAGGGAGCACTGCTGGCAACAGGCTCCCTGCATCGTGGAACTGCCTGAGGGGAGAGAAGCAGATCTATTTCTCTGCTTCTTAGGCTACTGGACACCATTAGGTCCAGAGGGTCGGAACACAGGTGTCGTCCTCGCTGTTCGTCTGGGAGCCGCGCCGCCGTCCTCCTCCTCACAGAGCCGGAAGATAGAAGCCGGGTGAGTATAAGAAGAAAGAAGACTTCACAGGCGGCAGAAGACTTCAGATCTTCACTGAGGTACCGCGCAGCCATTGCTCCCACACTCACACACACATAAGGCACTGTAAGGGTGCAGGGCGCTGGGGGGCACCCTGGGCAGCAATAATAACCTCAAGGGACACTGGCCAGCATAATAGATACTGCAGAGGCAGTATATTACAAAACCCCACCAGTATAAAGAATTTGAGCGGGACCGAAGCCCGACGTTGTGGGGGCGGAGCTTGATCCTCCAGCACTAACCAGCGCCAATTTCTCCACAGCAAGCTGCAGAGAAGCTGCTCCCCGGACTCTCCCCTGCTGAACACAAGTACAGAGGGCAAAAACGATGGGGGGTGCACATTTAATTGGCGCAGTAAGTGTATTATTATATCTATAAAAGCGCTGTACAGACTGGGACTTTGTTCCAGTGTCCAGTGGCGCTGGGTGTGTGCTGGCATACTCTCTCTCTGTCTCTCCTAGGGGCCTTATTGGGGGGCTGTCCCCATATTTTGTATATTCCAGCGTGTGTGGGGGTGTCAGTACGTGTATGTCGGCATGTCTGAAGCAGAAGGCTCGTCTAGGGAGGAGGCAGAGCAGATGATTGTGGTGTCTCCGTCGGCACCGCCGACACCTGATTGGGTGGATATGTGGAATGTTTTAAATGCAAATGTGACTTTATTACATAAAAGGTTGGACAAAGCAGAGTCCAGGGAAAAAGCTGGGAGTCAATCCATGGCTTTGACTGTGTCATAAGGCCTTTCGGGGTCTCATAAACGTCCCCTTTCCCAGATAGCAGACACTGATACCGACACAGATTCTGACTCCAGTGTCGACTATGATGATGCGAGGTTACACCCAAGGGTGGCCAAGAGCATTCATTATATGGTTATTGCAATAAAAGATGTTTTGCATATCACAGAGGACCCCTCTGTCCCTGACACGAGGGTCTGCATGTTTAAAGAAAAGAAACCTGAGGTAACGTTTCCCCCATCTCATGAGCTGAACGCCTTATTTGAAAAAGCTTGGGAAACTCCAGACAAGAAACTGCAGATTCCCAAGAGAATTATTATGGCGTATCCTTTCCCCTCACAGGACAGGTTACGATGGGAATCCTCACCCACGGTGGACAAGGCTTTAACACACTTGTCCAAAAAGGTGGCGCTACCATCTCAGACACGGCAGCCCTCAAGGATCCTGCTGATCGCAGACAGGAAACTACTTTAAAATCTATTTATATGCATACGGGTGCCTTGCTCAGACCGGCAGTAGCGTCGGCATGGGTGGGTAGCGCAATTGCTGCATGGGCAGATAACTTGTCATCTGATATTGACACCCTAGATAAGGATAGCATTTTATTGGCCTTGGGTCACATAAAAGACGCAGCGTTATATATGAGAGAGGCTGCGAGGGACATTGGGCTGTTGGGTTCAAGAGCCAATGCCATGGCAATTTCTGCTAGACGGTCCCTGTGGACCCGCCAATGGACGGGTGATGCCGATTCAAAAAGACATATGGAAACTTTACCTTACAAAGGTGAGGTTTTATTTGGGGAGGGCCTCGCGGATCTGGTTTCCACGGCTACCGCGGGTAAGTCTTCTTTTTTGCCTTATGTTCCCCCACAGCAAGAGAAAACACCTCAATATCAGATGCAGTCCTTTCGGTCGCATAAGTTCAGAAAAGGTCGGGGCTCTTCCTTCATCGCCAGAGGTAAAGGTAGAGGGAAAGGAACGCCTGCTACAGCTAGTTCCCAGGAACAAAAGTCCTTCCCGTCTATACAAAATCCACCGCATGACGCTGGGGCTCCGCTGAGGGAGTCCGCACCGTGGGGGCACGTCTTCGACTCTTCAGCCAGGTCTGGGTTCAGTCGGATTTGGATCCTTGGGCGATCGAAATTGTATCCCGAGGCTACAAGCTGGAGTTCGAAGAAGTGCCTCCTCACCGATTTTTCTCTAACGTCCTAGTGGATGCTGGGGACTCCGTCAGGACCATGGGGAATAGCGGCTCCGCAGGAGACAGGGCACAAAAGCAAGCTTTTAGGATCACATGGTGTGTACTGGCTCCTCCCCCCATGACCCTCCTCCAAGCCTCAGTTAGGTTTTTGTGCCCGGCCGAGAAGGGTGCAATCTAGGTGGCTCTCTTAAAGAGTTACTTAGAAAAAGTTTTTAGGTTCTTTATTTTCAGTGAGTCCTGCTGGCAACAGGCTCACTGCATCGAGGGACTTAGGGGAGAGATTTTCAACTCACCTGCGTGCAGGATGGATTGGATTCTTAGGCTACTGGACATAGCTCCAGAGGGAGTCGGAACACAGGGCTCGCCCTGGGGTTCGTCCCGGAGCCGCGCCGCCGACCCCCCTTGCAGACGCTGAAGATGAAGAGGTCCGGAACCAGGCGGCAGAAGACTCTCAGTCTTCATCAGGTAGCGCACAGCACTGCAGCTGTGCGCCATTGTTGTCAGCACACTTCACACAGCGGTCACGGAGGGTGCAGGGCGCTGGAGGGGGGCGCCCTGGGCAGCAATGTATAATACCTGTATGGCGAAAAATACATCACATATAGCCCTTGAGGCTATATGGATGTATTTAACCCCTGCCAGATATCTAAAACTCCGGAGAAGAAGCCCGCCGAAAAGGGGGCGGGGCCTATTCTCCTCAGCACACAGCGCCATTTTCCCTCACAGAAAGGCTGGTGGGAAGGCTCCCATGCTCTCCCCTGCACTGCACTACAGAAACAGGGTTAAAACAGAGAGGGGGGGCACTGATTTGGCGATATGTATATATATTAAAATGCTATAAGGGAGGAACACTTATATAAAGGTTGTCCCTGGATAATTATAGCGTTTTGGTGTGTGCTGGCAAACTCTCCCTCTGTCTCCCCAAAGGGCTAGTGGGTCCTGTCCTCTATCAGAGCATTCCCTATGTGTGTGCTGTATGTCGGTACGTGTGTGTCGACATGTATGAGGAAAAATAAGAATTTACTTACCGATAATTCTATTTCTCGGAGTCCGTAGTGGATGCTGGGGTTCCTGAAAGGACCATGGGGAATAGCGGCTCCGCAGGAGACAGGGCACAAAAAAGTAAAGCTTTACTAGGTCAGGTGGTGTGCACTGGCTCCTCCCCCTATGACCCTCCTCCAGACTCCAGTTAGGTACTGTGCCCGGACGAGCATACACAATAAGGGAGGCATTTTGAATCCCGGGTAAGACTCATACCAGCCACACCAATCACACCGTACAACTTGTGATCTAAACCCAGTTAACAGTATGATAACAGAAAGGGCCTCTTAAAGATGGCTCCTTAACAATAACCCGAATTAGTTAACAATAACTATGTACAAGTATTGCAGATAATCCGCACTTGGGATGGGCGCCCAGCATCCACTACGGACTCCGAGAAATAGAATTATCGGTAAGTAAATTCTTATTTTCTCTATCGTCCTAAGTGGATGCTGGGGTTCCTGAAAGGACCATGGGGATTATACCAAAGCTCCCAAACGGGCGGGAGAGTGCGGATGACTCTGCAGCACCGAATGAGAGAACTCCAGGTCCTCCTTTGCCAGGGTATCAAATTTGTAAAATTTTACAAACGTGTTCTCCCCCGACCACGTAGCTGCTCGGCAGAGTTGTAATGCCGAGACCCCTCGGGCAGCCGCCCAAGATGAGCCCACCTTCCTTGTGGAGTGGGCTTTTACAGTTTTAGGCTGTGGCAGGCCTGCCACAGAATGTGCAAGTTGAATTGTGTTACAAATCCAACGAGCAATCGACTGCTTAGAAGCAGGTGCGCCCAACTTGTTGGGTGCATACAGTATAAACAGCGAGTCAGATTTTCTGACTCCAGCCGTCCTTGAAATGTATATTTTTAAAGCTCTGACAACGTCCAACAACTTGGAGTCCTCCAAGTCGCTAGTGGCCGCAGGCACCACAATAGGTTGGTTCAGATGAAATGCTGATACCACTTTAGGGAGAAAATGCGGACGAGTCCGCAGTTCTGCCCTATCCGAATGGAAGATTAGATAAGGGCTTTTATAAGATAAAGCCGCCAATTCAGATACTCTCCTGGCAGAAGCCAGGGCCAGTAACATAGTCACTTTCCATGTGAGATATTTCAAATCCACCTTTTTCAATGGTTCAAACCAATGGGATTTGAGGAAATCTAAAACTACATTTAGATCCCACGGTGCCACCGGAGGCACCACAGGAGGCTGTATATGCAGTACTCCTTTGACAAAAGTCTGGACCTCAGGGACAGAGGCCAATTCTTTTTTGGAAGAATATTGACAGGGCCGAAATTTGAACCTTAATGGATCCCAATTTGAGACCCATAGACAATCCTGATTGTAGGAAATGTAGGAAACGACCCAGTTGAAATTCCTCCGTCGGAACACTCCGATCCTCGCACCACGCAACATATTTTCGCCAAATGCGGTGATAATGTTTCACGGTGACTTCCTTCCGTGCCTTAATCAAGGTAGGAATGACTTCTTCTGGAATGCCTTTCCCTTTTAGGATCTGGCGTTCAACCGCCATGCCGTCAAACGCAGCCGCGGTAAGTCTTGAAAGAGACAGGGACCCTGCTGTAGCAGGTCCCTTCTCAGAGGTAGAGGCCACGGTTCGTCCGTGAGCATCTCTTGAAGTTCCGGGTACCAAGTTCTTCTCGGCCAATCCGGAACCACTAGTATTGTTCTTACTCTTCTTTGCCGTATGATCTTCAATACCTTTGGTATGAGCGGCAGAGGAGGAAACACATACCCTGACTGGTACACCCAAGGAGTTACCAGTGCGTCCACAGCTATTGCCTGTGGATCTCTTGACCTGGCGCAATATTTGTCCAGTTTCTTGTTGAGGCGAGACGCCATCATGTCTACAATTGGTCTTTCCCAACGGTCTATTAACATGTTGAAGACCTCTGGATGTAGACCCCACTCTCCCGGATGAAGATCGTGTCTGCTGAGGAAGTCTGCTTCCCCGTTGTCCACGCCCGGGATGAACACTGCTGACAGTGCTATCACGTGATTCTCCGCCCAGCGAAGAATCTTGGCAGCTTCTGCCATTGCACTCCTGCTTCTTGTGCCGCCCTGCCTGTTTACATGGGCGACCGCCGTGATGTTGTCCGACTGAATCAACACCGGCTTCCCTTGCAGGAGAAGTTCCGCCTGGCTTAGAGCATTGTAGATTGCTCTTAGTTCCAGAATGTTTATGTGAAGAGACTTTTCCAGGCTCGTCCATACTCCCTGGAAGTTTCTTCCTTGTGTGACTGCTCCCCAGCCTCTCAGGCTGGCGTCCGTGGTCACCAGGATCCAATCCTGAATGCCGAATCTGCGGCCTTCTAATAGGTGAGCCTTCTGCAACCACCACAGAAGTGACACCCTTGTCTTTGGTGACAGGGTTATTCGCAGGTGCATCTGCAGATGCGACCCTGACCATTTGTCCAACAGATCCCTTTGGAATATTCTTGCATGGAATCTGCCGAATGGAATTGCTTCGTAAGAAGCCACCATTTTTCCCAGGACTCTTGTGCATTGATGTACTGACACCTTTCCTGGTTTTAGGAGGTTCCTGACCAGGTCGGATAACTCCTTGGCTTTTTCCTCGGGAAGGAAAACCTTTTTCTGGACCGTGTCCAGAATCATTCCTAGGAACAGCAGACGAGTTGTCGGGATTAATTGGGATTTTGGAATATTCAGAATCCACCCGTGTTGTCTTAGCACCTCTTGAGATAGTGCTAATCCTGTCTCCAGCTGTTCTCTGGACCTTGCCCTTATCAGGAGATCGTCCAAGTATGGGATAACTAATACGCCTTTTCTTCGAAGAAGAATCATCATCTCGGCCATTACCTTGGTAAAGACCCGAGGCGCCGTGGACAATCCGAACGGCAGCGTCTGAAACTGATAGTGACAGTTTTGAACAACGAACCTGAGGTACCCCTGGTGTGCGGGGTAAATCGGAACGTGGAGATACGCATCCTTGATGTCCAAGGATACCATAAAGTCCCCTTCTTCCAGGTTCGCTATCACTGCTCTGAGTGACTCCATCTTGAACTTGAACTTTTTTATGTAGATGTTCAAGGACTTTAGATTTAGAATAGGCCTTACCGAGCCATCCGGCTTCGGTACCACAAATAGAGTGGAATAATACCCCTTTCCTTGTTGTAAGAGGGGTACTTTGACTATCACCTGCTGAGAGTACAGCTTGTGAATGGCGTCCAAAACCATCTCCCTTTCGGACGAGACGGTTGGTAACGCAGACTTCAGGAAACGATGAGGAGGATCCGTCTCTAATTCCAACCTGTACCCCTGAGATATTATCTGCAGGATCCAGGGGTCTACCTGCGAGTGAGCCCACTGCGCGCTGTAATTTTTGAGACGGCCGCCCACTGTCCCCGAGTCCGCTTGAGAGGCCCCAGCGTCATGCTGAGGTTTTTGCAGGAGCCGGGGAGGGCTTCTGTTCCTGGGAAGGAGCTGCCTGTTGGTGTCTCTTCCCTCTGCCTCTGCCTCGTGGCAGGTACGACAAGCCCTTTGCTCTCTTATTTTTGTAGGAGCGAAAGGGCTGCGGTTGAAAGGTCGGTGCCTTTTTCTGTTGGGGAGTGACTTGAGGTAAAAAGGTGGATTTCCCGGCAGTAGCCGTGGCCACCAAGTCTGATAGACCGACTCCAAATAACTCCTCCCCTTTATACGGCAAAACTTCCATATGACGTTTTGAATCCGCATCACCTGTCCACTGTCGTGTCCATAAGGCTCTTCTGGCTGAAATGGACATAGCACTCACCCGAGATGCCAGTGTGCAGATATCTCTCTGTGCATCACGCATATAGATAAATGCATCCTTTATTTGTTCTAACGACAGCAAAACCTTGTCCCTATCTAGGGTATCAATATTTTCAATCAGGGATTCTGACCAAACTACTCCAGCACTGCACATCCAGGCAGTTGCTATAGCTGGTCGTAGTATAACACCTGCATGTGTGTATATACTCTTTTGAATAACTTCCATCCTCCTATCTGATGGATCCTTAAGTGCGGCCGTCTCAGGAGAGGGTAACGCCACTTGTTTAGATAAGCGTGTGAGCGCCTTGTCCACCTTAGGGGGTGTTTCCCAGCGCGCCCTAACCTCTGGCGGGAAAGGGTATAATGCCAATAATTTTTTTGAAATTATCAACTTTCTATCAGGAGCAACCCACGCTTCATCACACACGTCGTTTAACTCTTCTGATTCAGGAAAAACTGTTGGTAGTTTTTTCACACCATACATAATACCCTGTTTTACGGTATCTGTAGTATCAGCTAAATGTAACGTCTCCTTCATTGCCAAAATCATATAACGTGTGGCCCTACTGGAAAATACGTTTGAATTTCCACCGTCGTCACTAGAATCAGTGCCTGTGTCTGGGTCTGTGTCGACCGACTGAGGCAAAGGGCGTTTTACAGCCCCTGACGGTGTTTGAGGCGCCTGGACAGGCATTAATTGATTGTCCGGCCGCCTCATGTCCTCAACCGACTGTTTAAGTGAAGATAAACTATCACGTAATTCCACAAATAAAGGCATCCATTCTGGTGTCGACCCCCTGGGGGGTGACATCTGCATATTTGGCAATTGCTCCGCCTCCACACCAATATCGTCCTCATACATGTCGACACCACGTACCGACACACACAGCAAACACACAGGGAATGCTCTAATGAAGACAGGACCCACTAGCCCTTTTGGGGAGACAGAGGGAGAGTCTGCCAGCACACACCAAAAAGCGCTATATATAACAGGGATAGCCTTATAATTAAGTGCTCCCTTATAGCTGCTTTAATATATACAATATATAGCCATTAATGTGCCCCCCCTCTCTGTTTTACCCTGTTTCTGTAGTGCAGTGCAGGGGAGAGACCTGGGAGCCGTCCTGACCAGCGGAGCTGTGACAGAAAATGGCGCCGTGTGCTGAGGAGATAGGCCCCGCCCCTTTCTCGGCGGGTTCTTCTCCCGCTATTATTTTAGTCAGGCAGGGGTTAAATATCTCCATATAGCCCCTGTGGGCTATATGTGAGGTATTTTTAGCCTTTTATAAGGTTTTTATTTGCCTCTCAGAGCGCCCCCCCCCAGCGCTCTGCACCCTCAGTGACTGCCGTGTGAAGTGTGCTGAGAGGAAAATGGCGCACAGCTGCAGTGCTGTGCGCTACCTTATGAAGACTGAGGAGTCTTCAGCCGCCGGTTTCTGGACCTCTTCACGCTTCAGCATCTGCAAGGGGGTCGGCGGCGCGGCTCCGGGACCGGACTCCATGGCTGGGCCTGTGTTCGATCCCTCTGGAGCTAATGGTGTCCAGTAGCCAAGCAGCAAATCCACTCTGCACGCAGGTGAGTTTACTACTTCTCCCCTAAGTCCCTCGTTGCAGTGATCCTGTTGCCAGCAGGACTCACTGTAAAGTAAAAAAACCTAAACTAAACTTTCTCTAAGCAGCTCTTTAGGAGAGCCACCTAGATTGCACCCTTCTCGTTCGGGCACAAAATCTAACTGGAGTCTGGAGGAGGGTCATAGGGGGAGGAGCCAGTGCACACCACCTGACCTAGTAAAGCTTTACTTTTTTGTGCCCTGTCTCCTGCGGAGCCGCTATTCCCCATGGTCCTTTCAGGAACCCCAGCATCCACTTAGGACGATAGAGAAATATTGGTGAGGAGGCGGAGCAAATTGCCTGTAATGGTGATGTCACTCTCTAGGGAGTCGACACCGGAATGGATGGCTTATTTATGGAAATTACGTGACAATGTCAACACGCTGCAAGCCGGTTGACGACATGAGAGGGCCGGCGAACAAATTAGTATCTGTCCAGGCGTCTCAAACACCGTCAGGGGCTGTAAAATGCCCATTTACCTCAGTCGGTCGACACAGACCCAGACACGGACACTGATTTCAGTGTCGACGGTGAAGAAACAAACGTATTTTCTTTTAGGGCCACACGTTAAGGGCAATGAAGGAGGTGTTACATATTTCTGATACTCCAAGTACCACAAAAAAGGGTATTATGTGTGAGGTGAAAAAACTACCTGTAGTTTTTCCTGAATCAGATAAATTAAATGAAGTGTGTGATGATGCGTGGGTTTCCCCCGATAGAAAATTATTGGCGGTATACCCTTTCCCGCCAGAAGTTAAGGCGCGGTGGGAAACACCCCTCAGGGTGGATAAGGCGCTCACACGCTTATCAGAACAAGTAGCGGTACCATCTACGGATAGGGCCGTACTTAAGGAGCCAGCTGATAGGAGGCTGAAAAATATCCTAAAAAGTATACACACACATGCTGGTGTTATACTGCGACCAGCGATCGCCTCAGCCTGGATGTGCAGAGCTGAGGTGGCTTGGTCGGATTCCCTGACTAAAAATATTGATACCTTTGACAGGGACAGTATTTTATTGACTATAGAGCATTTAAAGGATGCATTTCTATATATGCGAGATGCGCAGAGGGATATTTGCACTCTGGCATCAAGAGTAAATGCGATGTCCATATCTGCAAGAAGATGTTTATGGACACGACAGTGGTCAGGTGATGCAGATTCCAAACGGCACAAAGATGTATTGCCGTATAAAGGGGAGGAGTTATTTGGGGTCGGTCCATGGGACCTGGTGGCCAGGGCAACTGCTGGAAAATCCACCGTTTTTTACCCTAAGTCACATCTCTGCAGAAAAAGACACCGTCTTTTCAGCCTCAGTCCTTTCGTCCCTATAAGAGTCATATCTGCCCAGGGATAGAGGAAAGGGAAGAAGACTGCAGCAGGCAGCCCATTCCCAGGAACAGAAGCCCTCCACCGCTTCTACCAAGTTCTCAGCATGACGCTGGGACCGTACAGGACCCCTGGATCCTACAAGTAGTATCCAAGGGGTACAGATTGGAATGTCGAGAGGTTTCCCCCCTCGCAGGTTCCTGTAGTCTGCTGTACCAATGTCTCCCTCCGACAGGGAGGCAGTATTGAAAACAATTCACAAGCTGTATTCCCAGCAGGTGATAATAAAATTACCCCTCCGACAACAAGGAAAGGGGTATTACTCCACACTATATGGTGGTACTGAAGGCTAGGTGAGACCTATTCTAAATCTGAAAAATTTGAACACTTACAAGGGTTCAAATCCAGATGGAGTCACTCAGAGCAGTGATAGCAAAGAACAAGGGGACTATATGGTGTCCCGGGACATCAGGGATGCTTACCTCCATGTCCCAAAATTTGCCTTTTCTCACCAAGGGTACCTCAGGTTCGTGGTACAGAACTGTCACTATCAGTTTCAAGACGATGCCGTTGGATTGTCCAAGGCACCCCGGGTCCTTACCAAGGTAATGACCGAAAGGAGGATTCGTCTTCAAAGAAAATGGACGACCTCCTGATAAGAACAAGGTCCAGAGAACAGTTGGAGGTCGGAGTAGCACTATCTCAAGTAGTTCTACGACAGCACGGGTGGATTCTAAATATTCCAAAACCGCAGTTGTTCCGACGACACGTCTGCTGGTCCTAGGGATGATTCTGGACACAGTCCAGGAAAAGGTGTTTCTCCCAGAGGAGAAAGCCAGGGAGTTATCCGAGCTAATCGGGATCCTCCTAAAACCAGGAAAAGTGTCAGTGCATCATTGCACAAGAGTCCTGGTAAAAATGGTGGCTTATTACGAAGCGCTTCCATTCGGCAGATTTCACGCAAGAACTCTTCAGTGGGATCTGCTGGACAAATGGTCCGGATCGCATCTTCAGATGCATCAGCGGATAACCCTATATCCAAGGACAAGGGTGTCTCTCCTGTGGTGATTACAGAGTGCTCATCTTCTAGAGGGCCGCAGATTCGGCATTCAGGATTGGATGCTCGTGACCACGGAGGCCAGCCTGAGAGGCTGGGGAGCAGTCACACAAGGAGTGTGATCAAGTCTGGAGAATTCTCTCCACATAAATATACTGGAGCTAAGAGCAAATTTATAATGCTCTAAGCTTAGCAAGACCTCTGCTTCAAGGTCAGCCGGTATTGATCCAGTGGGATAACATCACGGCAGTCGCCCACGTAAACAGAAAGGGCGGCACAAGAAGCAGGAGGGCAGTGGCAAAACTGCAAGGATTTTTCGCTAGGCGGAAAATCATGTGATAGCACTGTCAGCAGTGTTCATTCCGGGAGTGGACGACTGGGAAGCAGACTTCCTCAGCAGGCACGACCTCCACCCGGGAGAGTGGGAACTTCATCGGGAAGTTTTCCGCATGATTGTGAACCGTTGGGAAAGACCAAAGGTGGACATGATGGCGTCCCGCCCGAACAAAAAATGGGACAGGTATTGCGCCAGGTCACGAGACCTTCAGGCGATAGCTGTGGACGTCCTGGTAACACCGTGGGTGTAACAGTCGGTGTATGTGTTCCCTCCTCTGCTTCTCATAACCAAGGTATTGAGAATTATAAGACATAGAGGAGTAAGAACTATACTCGTGGCTCCGGATTGGCCAAGAGGGACTTGGTAACCGGAACTTCAAGAGATGCTCACAGAGGACTAATGGCCTCGGGAGCTAAGAAGGGATTTGCTTTCAGCAAGTACCATGTCTGTTCCAAGAGGAACCGTGGCATCGGCCTTTAAGAAAGGACCTGCTCCAGCAGGGACCTTGTCTGTTCCAAGACTTACCGCGACTGCGTTTGACGGCATGGCGGTTTGAACGCCGGATCCTAAGGGAAAAGGCATTCCGGAAGAGGTCATACCTACCCTGGTCAAAGCCAGGAAGGAGGTGACCGCACAACGTTATCACCACATGTGGTAAAAATATGTTGCGTGGGTGAGGCCAGGAAGGCCCCACGAAAAAATTTCAACTAGGTCGATTTCTGCACTTCCTGCAAACAGGAGTGTCTATGAGCCTCAAATTGGGGTCCATTAAGGTTCAAGTTTCGGCCCTATAGATTTTCTTCCAGAAAGAATTGGCTTCAGTTCCTGAAGTCCAGACGTTTGTCAAGGGAGTATTGCATATACAGCCCTTGTGTGCCTCCAGTGGCACCGTGGGATCTCAACGTAGTGTTGGGATTCCTCAAATCATATTGGTTTGAACCACTCAAATCTGTGGATTTGAAATATCTCACATGGAAAGTGACCATGCTGTTGGCCCTGGCCTCGGCCAGGCGATTGTCAAAATTGGCGGCTTTGTATTACAAAAGCCCATATTTGATTTTCCATTCGGACAGGGCAGAACTGCGGACTCGTCCCCAGTTTCTTCCTAAGGTGGTGTCAGCGTTTCACCTGAAACAACCTATTGTGGTGCCTGCGGCTACTAGGGACTTGGAGGACTCCAAGTTGCTAGACGTTGTCAGGGCCCTGAAAATATATATATATATATAATTCCAGGACGGCTGGAGTCAGAAAGTCTGACTTGCTGTTTATATTGTAGGCACCCAAAAAGCTGGGTGCTCCTGCTTCTAAGCAGACTATTGCTCGTTGGATTTGTAGTACAATTCAGCTTGCACATTCTGTGGCAGGCCTGCCACAGCCAAAATCTGTAAATGCCCATTCCACAAGGAAGGTGGGCTCATCTTGGGCGGCTGCCCGAGGGGTCTCGGCTTTACAACTTTGCCGAGCAGCTACTTGGTCAGGGGCAAACACGTTTGCTAAATTCTACAAATTTGATACCCTGGCTGAGGAGGACCTGGAGTTCTCTCATTCGGTGCTGCAGAGTCATCCGCACTCTCCCGCCCGTTTGGGAGCTTTGGTATAATCCCCATGGTCCTGACGGAGTCCCCAGCATCCACTAGGACGTTAGAGAAAATAAGATTTTACTTACCGATAAATCTATTTCTCATAGTCCGTAGTGGATGCTGGGCGCCCATCCCAAGTGCGGATTGTCTGCATTACTTGTACATAGTTATTGTTACAAAAAAATCGGGTTATTATTGTTGTGAGCCATCTTTTTTAGAGGCTACTTCATTGTTATCATACTGTTAACTGGGTTCAAATCACAAGTTGTACGGTGTGATTGGTGTGGCTGGTATGAGTCTTACCCGGGATTCAAGATCCTTCCTTATTGTGTACGCTCGTCCGGGCACAGTACCTAACTGAGGCTTGGAGGAGGGTCATGGGGGGAGGAGCCAGTACACACCATGTGATCCTAAAAGCTTGCTTTTGTGCCCTGTCTCCTGCGGAGCCGCTATTCCCCATGGTCCTGACGGAGTCCCCAGCATCCACTACGGACTATGAGAAATAGATTTATCGGTAAGTAAAATCTTATTTTCAAATTGGTTTTGCCAGCTTCTCCCCCAGAGAGGGAAATAGTTTCAGCTACCATTCAAAAGCTGTGTCAACAGCAAGTGATTATCAAAGTTCCCCTAATGCAACAGGGAAAAGGGTATTATTCAACCCTGTTTGTGGTCTCGAAGCCGGATGGCTCGGTCAGACCCATTTAAAAAGGTTCAAATTCAAGATGGAATCTCTCCGTGCAGTGATCTCCAGCCTGGAAGGGGGGGATTTTATGGTATCACTAGACATAAAGGATGCATACCTTCATGTCCCCATTTTTCCACCTCATCAGGCGTACCTGCGATTCGCTGTACAGGATTGTCATTACCAGTTTCAGACGTTGCCGTTTGGGCTTTCCACGGCCCCGAGGATTTTCACCAAGGTAATGGCGGAAATGATGGTGCTCCTGCGCAGGCAAGGAGTCACAATTATCCCATACTTGGACGAGATCGAGAGATCAATTACTGAAAAGCGTGTCGCTCTCCCTGAGAGTGCTGCAAGCAACACGGCTGGATCCTAAATCTACCAAAGTCGCAGTTGTTACCGACAACTCGGCTATCATTTTTGGGTATGATTCTGGACACGGAAATGAAGAGGGTTTTTCTTCCAACGGAAAAAGCCCAGGAACTCCAGAACATGGTCAGGGACCTGCTAAAACCAAATAGAGTGTCAGTTCATCAATGCACTCGAGTATTGGGAAAATTGGTGGCGGCCTACGAGGCCATCCCCTTCGGCAGGTTTCATGCGAGAACGTTTCAGTGGGACCTTCTGGACAAGTGGTCGGGGTCCCATCTACAAATACATCAGAAAATAAGCCTGTCCCCCAGGGCCAGGGTGTCTCTCCTGTGGTGGCTTCAGAGTGCTCACCTCCTAGAGGGTCGCAGGTTCGGCATTCAAGACTGGGTTCTAGTGACCACGTACGCGAGCCTCCGAGGATGGGGAGCAGTCACACAAGGAAGAAATTTTCAGTGACTGTGGTCAAGCCAGGAGGCTTGTCTACACATCAACGTGCTGGAATTAAGGGCCATTTACAACGGCCTACGACAAGCGGAGAATCTTCTTCGCGACCTACCCATTCTGATTCAGTCAGACAATGTCACAGCCGTGGCGTATGTAAACCGCCAAGGCGGGACAAGGAGCAGAGTGGCAATAGCGGAAGCCACCAGGATTCTTTGCTGGGCGGAAAATCACGTAAGCGCTCTGTCAGCAGTCTTCATTCCGGGAGTGGACAACTGGGAAGCAGACTTTCTCAGCAGACACGATCTCCATCCAGGAGAGTGGGGTCTTCATCAAGAAGTTTTTGCAGAGATGACAAGTCGTTGGGGACTTCCCCAAATAGACATGATGTCGTCACGCCTCAACAAGAAACTTCGGATGTATTGTTCCAGGTCGAGGGATCCTCGGGTAGTAGCGGTGGACGTCCTGGTGACACCATGGGTTTTTCAGTCGGTATATGTGTTCCCTCCTCTTCCGCTCATCTCAAAAATATTGAGAATCATAAGACGAACAAGAGTGCAGACAATACTCATTGTTCCAGACTGGCCTCGAAGGGCCTGGTATTCAGATCTTCAGGAAATGATCGCAGAAGATCCGTGGCCTCTTCCTCTCAGGGAGGACCTGTTGCAACAGGGGCCCTGTGTGTTCCAAGACTTACCGCGGTTACGTTTGACGGCATGGCGGTTGTACACCAAATCCTAGCTAGGAAAGGTATTCCGGGGGAAGTCATCCCTACTCTGATCAAAGCTAGGAAGGAGGTAACGGTGAGACATTATCACCGTATCTGGAGGAAATATGTGTCTTGGTGTGAAGCCAAGAATGCTCCGGCAGAAGATTTTCAGCTGGGACGTTTTCTCCATTTTCTTCAGACAGGAGTGGATATGGGCCTAAAGTTAGGCTCCATTAAGGTGCAGATTTCGGCCTAATCTATATTCTTTCAGAAAGACTTGGCTTCTCTCCCAGAAGTCCAGACTTTTGTAAAGGGGGTGCTGCACATCCAACCTCCTTTTCTGCCCCCAGTGGCACCATGGGACCTGAACGTGGTGTTACAATTCCTTAAAGTCACACTGGTTTGAACCTCTTCAAACGGTTGAATTAAAATTTCTCACTTGGAAAGTGGTCATGTTGTTAGCCTTGGCATCTGCGAGGCGGGTGTCCGAATTGGCGGCCTTGTCTCACAAGAGCCCCTATCTGATTTTCCATGTGGATCGAGCGGAGTTGAGAACTCGTCCTCAATTTCTACCTAAGGTGGTTTCGTCGTTTCATATGAACCAACCTATTGTGGTGCCTGTGGCTACGGGGGACTTGGAGGATTCCAAGTCCCTTGATGTAGTCAGGGCCTTAAAAATGTATGTAGCCAGGACGGCTTGAGTTAGGAAAACAGAGGCCCTGTTTGTCCTATATGCGGCCAACAAGGTAAGCGCTCCTGCTTCTAAGCAGACTATTGCTCGCTGGATCTGTAACACGATTCAGCAGGCTCATTCTACGGCTGGATTGCCGTTACCTAATTCGGTAAAGGCCCATTCCACTAAGAAGGTGGGCTCTTCTTGGGCGGCTGCCCGAGGCGTCTCGGCATTACAGCTTTGTCGGGCAGCTACTTGGTCGGGTTCAAACACTTTTGCAAAATTCTACATGTTTGATACCCTGGCTAATGAGGACCTCATGTTTGCTCAATCGGTGCTGCAGAGTCATCCGCACTCTCCCGCCCGGTCTGGAGCTTTGGTATAATCCCCATGGTCCTTACGGAGTCCCCAGCATCCTCTAGGACGTAAGAGAAAATAAGATTTTAAACCTACCGGTAAATCTTTTTCTCCTAGTCCGTAGAGGATGCTGGGCGCCCGTCCCAGTGCGGACTATTTCTGCAAGGCTTGTGTATAGTTGTTGCTTACATAAGGGTTATGTTACAGTTGTGATCAGTCTCTGGCTGATGCTGTTTTGTATGTGCTGTTAACTGGTTTAGTGTATGCCAGGTTGTACGGTATGTATGGTGTGGGCTGGTATGTATCTCGCCCTTAGATTAACAAAAATCCTTTCCTCGTACTATCCGTCTCCTCTGGGCACAGTTCTTTAACTGAGGTCTGGAGGAGGGGCATAGAGGGAGGAGCCAGTGCACACCCATTCTAAAGTTTTAGAGTGCCCATGTCTCCTGTGGAGCCCGTCTATACCCCCATGGTCCTTACGGAGTCCCCAGCATCCTCTACGGACTAGGAGAAAAAGATTTACCGGTAAGTTTAAAATTTTATTTTTGCCTCCAGGCAATTGGGATGAACACAGAACCTGTGTAAATCGGGTGTGGTTCATCAAATCGACAGTATCTAGGTCGACAATGTTTAGGTCGACCACTATAGGTCGACAGTCACTAGGTCGACATGGATGGAAGGTCAACAGGGTTTCTAGGTCGACATGTGGTAGGTCGACAGGTCTAAAGGTCGACATGAGGTTTTTTGTTTATTTTTGGTGTCGTTTTCTTCGAATGGTGACCGGGATCCCAAATTAGTGCACCGCGTCCCCTCGCATGGCTCGCTTCGCTCGCCATGTTTCGGGCATGCAATCGTAGTCCACGTGGATCGTTAAGTATGAAAAAATTCAAAAAAAGAAAAAAAATGTGCAAAACTCATGTCGACCTTTAGACCTGTCGACCTAGCACATGTCGACCTAGAAACCCTGTCGACCTTCCATCCATGTCGACCTAGTGACTGTCGACCTATAGTGGTCGACCTAAACATTGTCGACCTAGATACTGTCGATCTTCAGACCGGATCCCGTGTAAATCATAGGTGTCCAGGAATAAAGGGATATCATGGCAGTCTACTTATAGTGTAATCAAAATTGCATAATATTCTAAATCCCCATTGTTTTCACTAATTCTTATGAGCAGTGGATTATTGATGCAATTAATCCTGCATCCTTTAATTATAATTATATATTAGTTGGTTCCATTTTTCTCTCCAGCAGGCTAATTATTTTAATTATTTCATGTGCTTTGCAATCATTGTGTTGGAGCATTATCTTCCCAAGAACACATGAGTATATTAGGTAAACAAATGATAAATACATCTTCTGGAAGGGGATAGGTTCAGACTTATGTAAGGTTGAGGAAGTAATTCAGCAGTAGCACAGCAGATGTTGTTTTGCTTGTTAATCTGGGTGTAGTATGTGTTGGCGGCTGGCGGGCTCCAGGGGACCAGCATGCCTGCGCCAGAATCCCAACCGCCGGGATACCGACAGCTGGGCGAGCGCAAATGAGCCCCTTGCGGGCTCGCTGCGCTCGCCACGCTGCGGGCACGGTGGCACACTAAGCGCACCACGCTATCTATTCTCCCTCCAGGGGGGTCGTGGACCCCCAAGAGTGAGAAAAATTGTCGGTATACCGGCGGTCGGGAATCCGGCGCCGGTATGGTGGTCGTCGGGAGCCCGGCCGTCGGCAACCTGAAGACCACCCTGTTAATCTGACTGCCTTGCACATTTTCAGGCTAATTTTTATGTGTTTGTATATATAACTAGAGAGCTTTACATTGGATCAAGGGTTATTTAACATGATAATAATCAAAGCAAAACATGAGAGGTTTAGTTAAAAATAAAAATATTTTTTTTTTCTGAAAATACATTTGTGTCCTCTTACATCCTTGCTGCAGTCCCGCTAAGCAGCCCTTCAAGTCACGCCATGACAATTTTTCCCTGCAAAAATGCGGGAAATAGCCACACCCATGACACAGACCATACCCCCTATTTAGACCACACCCACAACCCACTGGTCACACCCCAACATCATTACTCGCACCACTACAGAACACCTCCTGCCGAGACACACAATAGGCCCTTAAATAAATATCAGCTCCAGGACCATGTAGACCTCAGTCTGGCATTTCCTGAATACATGCTTGCCTACCTGACCCCCTCCATGAGGGAGAAATTGCTCTGTTCCTGGACTTTCCTGGTAATGTATGATTGCCATCACCTGTGGTGAGCTAGTTAATTGATAAGAAAGGCGTTTCACCACAGGTAATGGCAATCATACATTACCAGGAAAGTCCAGGAACAGAGCATTTTCTCCCTCATGGAGAGGGTCAGGTAGGCAAGTATGCCTGAATACCACACCTTTACACCTTTGGGGTGTGTGTGTGTGTGTGTGTGTGTGTGTGTGTGTGTGTGTGTGTGTGTGTGTGTGTGTGTGTGTATGTATGTGTATATATATATATATATATATATATATAATCTATCAATATATATACATATATATACACATATACACACACAGATGTGTCCTTACATCTTTGGTCGGTATGCTATAATTTGCGTTACACATAACGTGTGAGTGCCGCGTGACTTTGTAGCGCCAAGCATCTTTTTTTGCGATTGTTCCTGCAAAAATAAGTTTTAGACGCAATATAATGCAATAGGACGCACAAGCTGTTTCTGCTATTTAAAAGGATGTGCCGCGTGCCTATAGTCTGTGTGTAATTGTGGCTGTGTGTAAACGTCTACTCCAGGCTTTTTCAACCAGTGTGCCGTGGCACATTAGTGTGCCGCGACCAGTTGCAAGGTGTGCCGCGGAGCCAGAGCAGCTTCCTGCACCTTCAGAGTGAACTGTTGGCCCAGGCTCTTTTTAGAGGATCAGTTGTGCTCCTGCCGTGACCTATGCCTTGAAGACATGGCGGTGTGATATCATAGGTCACGGCCGCCACGTCTCACCACCCAGCCAGCCCACCCACCTGCATACACATCTTCCAGTCCCCGCCTGCACCCACAGGTTTCCTTGCCCACCCACATCCACACCTTCCTGACCGCCCCCTGCTCAGTATTCGCAGCACTCCACTATGAATAATCCCCGCCACTGAGGTACAGGGAGGAGGACAGCTGACCGGTAGGGGCTAATATTGTTTTTTTTTCTTCTCCTGTCGGGAACAATAGGATTTATGTGGGGAGAATAAGGATTTATGGGGGGGAACGATGTGAATAATTCATGTGGGGAGAAATAGGATTTATGTGGGGAGAAATGTGATTGATTTATGTGTGAGCAACATGATTTATGTAGGGAGCAATGTGATTGATTTATGTGGGGAGCAATAGGATTTATGTAGGAAGCAACATGATTTATGTGGAGAGCAATGTGATTTTTTTTTTCTGTGTAGGCCAATGTATGTGTGGATTTTTGTTTTACTGTGAGGACCAATGTGTGTTTTTTGTTTTTTTCCTGTGGGGAACTGATGGTGTGCCTTGGCAATTTTAAAATATTGTTCGGTGTGCCGCGAGTAAAAAAAGGTTGAAAATCACTGGTCTACTCTATCTATGAACTGTTTTGTTTCTATGGGTCATGCTGTAACAAAAGACTCTTGAGATGATGGCATGGTGTAATAACTTCTGTTTTTATTGTTCAAACAAATGATGACACTTATGTATTTTTTTTTGTACAACAGTATTCTACTCATTGCTTCAATAAAAATACAGTAAAAAAAAAAAAAGTAGGCTAATAGTGGAAGCAACATACTCCGGACTCCTCCCCCACTGTTTTATTTGATTTAGATGACTGGAAAACAGTGTTTCTCTGACGTCCTAGTGGATGCTGGGACTCCGTCAGGACCATGGGGAATAGCGGCTCCGCAGGAGACAGGGCACAAAATTTAAAAGTTTGACCACTAGGTGGTGTGTACTGGCTCCTCCCCCTATGACCCTCCTCCAAGCCTCATATAGGTTTTTGTGCCCGTCCGAGCAGGGTGCAATCTAGGTGGCTCTCCTAAAGAGCTGCTTAGAAAAAGTTTGTTAGGTTTTTTATTTTCAGTGAGTCCTGCTGGCAACAGGCTCACTGCAACGAGGGACTTAGGGGAGAAGAAGTGAACTCACCTGCGTGCAGGATGGATTTGCTTCTTAGGCTACTGGACACTAGCTCCAGAGGGACGATCACAGGTACAGCCTGGATGGGTCACCGGAGCCGCGCCGCCGACCCCCTTGCAGATGCCGAATAGAGAAGAGGTCCAGAAACCGGCGGCAGAAGACGTCTCAGTCTTCATGAGGTAGCGCACAGCACTGCAGCTGTGCGCCATTGCTCTCCGCACACTTCACACCAGCGGTCACTGAGGGTGCAGGGCGCTGGGGGGGGCGCCCTGGGCAGCAATGTAATATACCTATTCTGGCTAAAATATATCACATATAGCCCCTGGGGCTATATGGATGTATTTAACCCCTGCCAGGTTCCAAAAAAACCGGGAGAAGAAGCCCGCCGAAAAGGGGGCGGGGCCTATTCTCCTCAGCACACAGCGCCATTTTCCTGCCCAGCTCCGCTGCGAGGAAGGCTCCCAGGACTCTCCCCTGCACTGCACTACAGAAACAGGGTAAAAACAGAGAGGGGGGGCACTTATTGGCGATATTTATAATATTTGAGCTGCTATAAAGGGAACACACTTATTAAGGTTGTCCCTATATATATTTATAGCGCTTGGGTGTGTGCTGGCAAACTCTCCCTCTGTCTCCCCAAAGGGCTAGTGGAGTCCTGTCTTCTATCAGAGCATTCCCTGTGTGTCTGCTGTGTGTCGGTACGTGTGTGTCGACATGTATGAGGACGATGTTGGCGTGGAGGCGGAGCAATTGCCTGTAATGGTGATGTCACCCCCTAGGGAGTCGACACCAAAATGGATGGCTTTGTTTATGGAATTACGGGATAGTGTCAGCACGCTACAAAAGTCGGTTGACGACATGAGACAGCCGGCAAACCAGTTAGTACCTGTCCAGGCGTCTCAGACACCGTCAGGGGCTGTAAAACGCCCTTTACCTCAGTCGGTCGACACAGACCCAGACACTGACACTGAATCCAGTGTCGACGGTGAAGAAACAAACGTATTTTCCAGTAGGGCCACACGTTATATGATCACGGCAATGAAGGAGGCTTTGCATATCTCTGATACTGCAAGTACCACAAAAAGGGGTATTATGTGGGGTGTGAAAAAACTACCGATAGTTTTTCCTGAATCAGAGGAACTGAATGAAGTGTGTGATGAAGCGTGGGTTACCCCAGATAGAAAACTGCTAATTTCAAAGAAGTTATTGGCATTATACCCTTTCCCGCCAGAGGTTAGGGCGCGCTGGGAAACACCTCCTAGGGTGGATAAGGCGCTCACACGCTTATCAAAGCAAGTGGCGTTACCGTCTCCTGATACGGCCGCCCTCAAGGATCCAGCTGATAGGAGGCTGGAGAATACATTAAAAAGTATATACACACATACGGGTGTTATACTGAGACCAGCAATCGCCTCAGCCTGGATGTGCAGTGCTGGCGTGGCTTGGTCGGAGTCACTGTCTGAAAATATTGATACCCTGGATAGGGACAGTATTTTACTGACTATAGAGCAGTTAAAGGATGCATTTCTTTATATGCGAGATGCACAGAGAGATATTTGCACTCTGGCATCAAGAGTAAGTGCGATGTCCATATCTGCCAGAAGAAAAAGCCGCAGGCTTTTCAGCCGCAGTCCTTTCGTTCCTATAAGAACAAACGAGCAAAAGGACATTCCTATTTGCCCCGAGGCAAAGGAAAGGGTAAGAGACTGCAACAAGCAGCTCCTTCCCAGGAGCAGAAGCCCTCCCCGGCTTCTACAAAGGCGTCAGCATGACGCTGGGACCTTACAAGCAGACTCAGGGGCGGTGGGGGGTCGCCTCAAACATTTCAGCGCACAGTGGGCTCACTCGCAGGTGGACCCCTGGATCCTGCAGGTAGTATCTCAGGGTTACAGGTTGGAATTCGAGAAGTCCCCTCCTCGCCGTTTCCTAAAGTCTGCTTTGCCAACGTCTCCCTCCGACAGGGCGACGGTATTGGAGGCCATTCACAAGCTGTATTCTCAGCAGGTGATAGTCAAGGTACCCCTCCTACAACAGGGACAGGGGTATTACTCCACGCTATTTGTGGTACCGAAGCCGGACGACTCGGTAAGACCGATTCTAAATCTAAAATCTCTGAACCTGTACATACAAAAATTCAAGTTCAAGATGGAGTCACTCAGAGCAGTGATAGCGAATCTGGAAGAAGGGGATTTTATGGTGTCCTTGGACATCAAGGATGCTTACCTTCATGTTCCAATTTGTCCTTCACACCAAGGGTACCTCAGGTTCGTGGTCCAAAACTGTCATTATCAGTTTCAGACGCTGCCGTTTGGATTGTCCACGGCACCCCGGGTCTTTACCAAGGTAATGGCCGAAATGATGATCCTTCTTCGAAGAGAAGGCGTCTTAATTATCCCTTACTTGGACGATCTCCTGATAAGGGCAAGATCCAGAGAACAGCTGGAGGTCGGAGTAGCACTAACCCAAGTAGTGCTACAACAACACGGGTGGATTCTGAATTTTCCAAAATCCCAACTGATCCCGACGACACGTCTGTTGTTCCTAGGGATGATTCTGGACACTGTTCAGAAAAAGATATTTCTTCCGGAGGAGAAAGCCAGGGAGTTATCCGATCTAGTCAGGAACCTCCTAAAACCAGGAAAAGTATCTGTGCATCAATGCACAAGAGTCCTGGGAAAAATGGTAGCTTCTTACGAAGCGATTCCATTCGGCAGATTCCATGCACGAACTTTTCAGTGGGATCTGCTGGACAAATGGTCCGGATCGCATCTGCAGATGCATCAGCGGATAAAATTGTCCACAAGGACAAGAGTGTCTCTGCTATGGTGGTTGCAGAGTGCTCATCTGTTAGAGGGCCGCAGATTCGGCATACAGAACTGGGTCCTAGTGACCACGGATGCCAGCCTGAGAGGCTGGGGAGCGGTCACACAGGGAAGAAACTTCCAGGGCGTGTGGTCAAGCCTGGAGACGTCTCTTCACATAAATATACTGGAGCTAAGAGCAATCTACAATGCTCTAAGCCTGGCAAAACCTCTGCTTCAGGGTCAGCCGGTGTTGATTCAGTCGGACAACATCACGGCTGTCGCCCACGTAAACAGACAGGGCGGCACAAGAAGCAGGAGGGCAATGGCAGAAGCTGCAAGGATTCTCCGCTGGGCAGAAAATCATGTGTTAGCACTGTCAGCTGTGTTCATCCCGGGAGTGGACAACTGGGAAGCAGACTTCCTCAGCAGACACGATCTGCGCCCGGGAGAGTGGGGACTTCATCCAGAAGTCTTCCACATGATTGTGGTCCATTGGGAAAGACCAATGGTGGACATGATGGCGTCCCGCCTCAACAAAAAACTGGACAGGTATTGCGCCAGGTCAAGAGACCCTCAGGCAATAGCTGTAGACGCTCTGGTAACACCATGGGTGTACCAGTTAGTGTATGTGTTTCCTCCTCTGCCTCTCATACCAAAAGTACTGAGAATTATACGGCAAAGGGGAGTAAGAACGATACTCGTGGCTCCGGATTGGCCAAGAAGAACTTGGTACCCGGAACTTCAGGAGATGCTCACGGAAGATCCGTGGCCTCTACCTCTAAGACGGGACCTGCTTCAGCAGGGACCGTGTCTATTCCAAGACTTACCGCGGCTGCGTTTGACGGCATGGCGGTTGAACCCCGAATCCTAAGGGAAAAAGGCATTCCGGAAGAGGTCATCCCTACCCTGGTAAAAGCCAGGAAGGAGGTGACTGCACAACATTATCACCGCATTTGGAGAAAATATGTTGCGTGGTGTGAGGCCAGGAAGGCCCCGACGGAGGAATTTCAACTGGGTCGATTCCTACATTTCCTGCAAACAGGATTGTCTATGGGCCTCAAATTAGGGTCCATTAAGGTTCAAATTTCGGCCCTGTCGATTTTCTTCCAGAAAGAATTGGCTTCAGTTCCTGAAGTCCAGACTTTTGTAAAAGGAGTACTACATATACAGCCCCCGGTTGTGCCCCCAGTGGCACCGTGGGATCTTAATGTAGTTTTGGATTTTCTCAAATCCCATTGGTTTGAGCCACTCAAATCGGTGGATTTGAAATATCTTACATGGAAAGTAACCATGCTACTGGCCCTGGTTTCAGCCAGGAGAGTGTCAGAATTGGCGGCTTTATCGTATAAAAGCCCATATCTGATTTTCCATTCGGACAGGGCAGAACTGCGGACGCGTCCTCACTTTCTGCCTAAGGTGGTTTCAGCGTTTCACCTGAACCAGCCTATTGTGGTGCCTGCGGCTACTAGCGATTTGGAGGATTCCAAGTTGCTGGACGTTGTCAGAGCATTGAAAATATATATTTCAAGGACGGCTGGAGTCAGAAAATCTGACTCGCTGTTTATACTGTATGCACCCAACAAGCTGGGTGCTCCTGCTTCTAAGCAGACGATTGCTCGTTGGATTTGTAGCACAATTCAACTTGCACATTCTGTGGCAGGCCTGCCACAGCCTAAATCTGTCAAGGCCCATTCCACAAGGAAGGTGGACTCATCTTGGGCGGCTGCCCGAGGGGTCTCGGCATTACAACTCTGCCGAGCAGCTACGTGGTCAGGGGAGAACACGTTTGTAAAATTCTACAAATTTGATACCCTGGCTAAGGAGGACCTGGAGTTCTCTCATTCGGTGCTGCAGAGTCATCCGCACTCTCCCGCCCGTTTGGGAGCTTTGGTATAATCCCCATGGTCCTGACGGAGTCCCAGCATCCACTAGGACGTCAGAGAAAATAAGATTTTACTTACCGATAAATCTATTTCTCGTAGTCCGTAGTGGATGCTGGGCGCCCATCCCAAGTGCGGATTGTCTGCAATACTTGTACATAGTTATTGTTACAAAAAAATCGGGTTGTTATTGTTGTGAGCCGTCTGTTCAGAGGCTCCTACGTTTGTCATACTGTTAACTGGGTTCAGATCACAAGTTGTACGGTGTGATTGGTGTGGCTGGTATGAGTCTTACCCGGGATTCAAAATCCTTCCTTATTGTGTACGCTCGTCCGGGCACAGTACCTAACTGAGGCTTGGAGGAGGGTCATAGGGGGAGGAGCCAGTACACACCACCTAGTGGTCAAACTTTTAAATTTTGTGCCCTGTCTCCTGCGGAGCCGCTATTCCCCATGGTCCTGACGGAGTCCCAGCATCCACTACGGACTACGAGAAATAGATTTATCGGTAAGTAAAATCTTATTATTTTCATAGAGTAGAATGTACACAGCCCTGTAACTCACTAAAAGAGTCCTACTCCCTAGTCACCGACCGTTATCTGTCATCGGTCATACTAACAAATGGCCTGCAGAGGCCTTAAATACCCCAGATTCCTCCCCCTCCCAGATTGACCGCACTCCCTCCTTTGTCTTTAAAAGAGAGGCTTCTACGGGTGTTCTGATTTGACCAGACAGGAGAGTCACAGCATTTTCAACAATTAGGTAAATCCACATTTTACCCTTTCACCTTTCACATGTCAAACTTCCCTAGGCTTGCTAGCTAATCACCCCTGGCTCCCCTGTAGCACACTGCCCCTATTTCCGCAATATGTTTAGTGCAAAGGTACGGGGTAAATTTACTAAAGCTCTTAAAACAGAGAACTGGTGATGCTATCATGCTATATTTTTTCTAAAAGTCAATAGAGAATGATAGATGTCAATTAATTGGTTGCTATAGGCAACATTACCAATTCTCTGTTTTAGAAACTTTAGTAAATTTACCCTGTAGACTAAGAAAAAATAAAGCCTGGTTGGTTGACGTGGGTTTCAAAATGTTCATTTTATTTTCTTCATATTTTCAAAAACAATATTTTCAAAAACAATAGCAATACTCACTAAAAAATTTCCATTGTGTTAGAAGGTAACATTGATTTATTTTTCTTATTCTTATTTATTTATTTATTTAGTTGGTGCATGAATGTTTTGTGAAATAAGCTTCTTTTCTTTTGCTAGAGATACCAGGACCATTTCTGTACCTCACTCACTGTGGGGAATTCACGCACGCAATCAGAGCAACAATTGAATTGTTCCGTTGGGCGTCAGGAATTCTCCCCACTGACTTATAACAGTTTAAAGCAGGGGGGAAAAGACGGGAATGATGTGTACCTGGCAGTGGCGTAACTAGGCACGCGCGTCACAAAAAAAGGGTGTGGCTTTGTTGAAATGGGCATGGCTTCGCATAAAGGGGCGTGGCATTGCAGGAAAAGACTACCTTATACCCGAGTTTTGCAACCTGCACGCCCAGACGTTGGCCACCACAGGAAAGAAAAATAATCCTGATTCATGCCCCTTACATTATTTGTCATTTTTCCTCCTTATAGTAATGCCCAGTATACATTATGCCACATACTGCAATGGCCCTTTGACATTATGCCACACACAATAATGCACATGACACAATATGCACACACCATAATGCCCCCGACACATTATGCCACACACCGTAATGCCTGTGACATATTATGACAGGAATCGCAATGCCCATTATACATTATGCTACACACTGCAATGCCCCTGATACATTATAGCACATACAATGCCTGTGACACATTATGACACACACCGCAATGACCCTGAGACATTATACCACATACCACAATGCCGTGATATAGTATACCACACACAGTAATGCCTGACACATTATGACACACACCGCAATGTCCGTGATACATAATGCCACACACTGCAATGACCCTGAGACATTATACCACATACTACAATGCCCGTGATATAGTATACCACACACCGTAATGCCTGTGACACATACCGCAATGCCCATTATACCCTATGCCACACACCGCAATGCCCGTTATACATTATGCCACACTGCAATGCCCCTGAGACATTATACCACATACCACAATGCCCGTGATATAGTATGCCACACACCGTAATGCCTGTGACACATTATGACACACACCGCAATGTCCGTGATACATTATGCCACACACCGCAATGCCCATTACACATTAAGTCCTACAGTAAGACTTCTAATTACTTTTAAATTACCTGCTCATTGCCAGGGGTTTCATGCTCTTGGTTTCATGCATGGTGCCAGGGTTTTTTATGCTCAGGGTGTCATGCTCGTTGCCAGGGGTTTCATGCACTGGGTGTCATGCTCGTTGCCAGGGGTTTCATGCACTGGGTGTCATGCTCGTTGCTAGGGGGTAATGCTTGTTGCTAGGGCTGTGCTCCCAGTGCCACATATGCCCCCAGTGCTAGATATTCCCCCACAGTGCCAGGTACACACATGCCCCCAATGCCAAATATGCCCCCCCAAGTGCCAGGTACACATATACCCCCCAGTGTCACATATGCCCCCTCAGTGCCACATATGCCCCCCCAAGTGCCAAATATGCTCCCCCTCCCCCAGTGCCAAATATGCTCCCCCAGGTACAGCTCACCCCCGCTCCCCGCTGTTTTGTGAAGGAGGGACACGGAGGGCAGAGCACGCGCCTCTCCTGTGTCCCTCCTGCGTCTCTGGTGTGTCTGTTAAATGAAGTGCCGGTTCGTGAGCCAATCAGAGCTCATGAACGGGCACTTCATTCAATAGACCCACCGGAGACGCAGAAGGGACACAGGAGAGGCGCGTGCTGTGCCCTCGGTGTCCCTCCTTCACAGCAGCGGCTAGGGAAGGAGGGAGACAGCAGATTGACATGCGGACGGCTCGTCTGCATGTCAATCTGCGCTAAATCAGTGGCGGCGCCCTCCCGCAGCCCTGCGGCTCCAAGCCACCGCGAGGGCTGCGGGGGTAGTAGTTACGCTACTGGTACCTGGACAATATGGCATCCGACGGACCAACATATTTTTACCACGGTACACATCAGAACAATGTAATGAAGGACGGAATTATCCCTTGTTCCGTCCTTCATTACCTTGTATGATGCCGCATGTGACCGCGGGAGAGCACAGATTGGCTGTACACATTGTACGATCTGGCCGATATATGTTGTTCTGATTCAACTGGAAACTACATGTCCTGTGTGTACCCAGCTTAACTTGTTATTTGGCAACTGCCATGATGGTTTCAAACAAAGTTGATGTTACAGTGCTGTATACACTGAGACGAAGGACTGTTCCAGGATGATGGTTTATTCTTGGCTCTAATTGGTCTATTCAAGAAAAATAAAAGCATGATACTGTAGGTAAACTATAACAGGAGAGAAAAGTCTTCTGCTGCACACATTGCTGCTAACAGCGCAACCTATCTACTGTATGGATTTTAGCCAGTGACTTTGGGATGGATTTCACATAAATGTCTCATGTGAGCAGTTTCTTACTGAATGAGAACGGTTCTGACATCCAAGGAAAATCATCCAGCGCTTATTCTTCATCTGACATTGACAGATTAGTTTTCAAGTTTCGTTCAGTCTTTCTCACCAGTGTGCCAACACAATAGTCACAGACGCAGTGGAAGAAACAGTATCTGGAGAAATATGCATATTCCCTGTTTTATCCAGAAATAGTTTTTTCTTTTACTTACTGTAGCGCTAACTTTATGACTTGAGTAAAATAACCTTAACTACTTGATAACACAAGACTTCGTTCTACATAAGCTAACTGGGCGATACATCCTAATTTACAGAACATGAGAGTAGCAATGTTACACCAATTTACTGACACCAGTTATTTCTATACCTACTGCAATTCAGTATAAGAAGCTGTGACGTTTAAAGGACTTGGAGGTTATTCAGGTCACATCGCTAATCGATGTGACTGCAATAACATCGGCTGTGGCAGCAGTACGTACGCGCAGGTCCCATTCTATACATTGACTGCAAACGCTTCTATCTGACTGACAGGCAGAGGCGTTCGCTAGGCGGCGACAGACCATTGCGGGGGTGGCGCTGTGAAAACGGGGGTGAGTTGGCAACGTTTTCGGGGTGAATGTGACGGCACACGCAGCAGTTCCGAAATAAAAGTTGTCATTGGGACTCCTGTCGTCACAGTTATGCTGCGCCAGCAGTAGGCATCCCTAGTTTCTGCCACCAATGGTTGCAGTTGGTTGGCTGCGGGTAGATTTCTGGGCGGCCTTGCCTTGCGATGGATGGCCCCCAGCATGTGAATGAATGGATTGCACATTCTGCTTTTTAGGAGAATTTGCAATTCGTACTGAATTACAGGATACAGGATTGATCACAGACCCTACGACACTTGCTCCTTTTGCCCATCTTCACGTAGGATTGCTAGGATCAGCATAAGCTGTGGCAAAGAAAGAATGACACCTGAAATTTGTTTTCTCAATCTTGAGGTAGTGCAAGACACATGCATTCCCTGGACATGCATCAAACTAACTATATTTAACAGTTATTAAATGGTTGATATGGGTGATTAAATGCATTTTACTACATTGTTTATTTAAACACAGCCAGTCAATCTATTGAAAGGATCAGCCTGGATACAGGTTCTACATTGTGAAGATTTTTCTCTTCAAATTTAGCTGTAATGATTATATAAATTAGGATCTAGTTTTGCTAATTCAAGTCCTTTCTCTATATTCATAGCTGGTTAGATACAACTTATGGCAGAATGTGTCCAACTGTACCTGTATTTGCAGAAATTAAAGGGCTGCTCTCTTTAAAAGTGTAGACTCCATCAAACACATGGAAAAAATGACTCATTGTCTCAATGATAAAGACAACACTTTCACTCAGGTTTGGGCCTCATGGCTCCTACCCCAGGATTCCTTACTGCGGCCCCATGCCCAAATTTGTAGTTAGGCCCCCATCTCTTCTGTCATATGCCGCTCCACCTTCTCCCCACATTAGTCCTTGAATGCTCATTAGACCTTTCACAATTTTTGCTTCCTTATACCTTGAGCATTTTGTTTCAGTATACTTTTAAGACTCCTCATGGCAATTTTGTCTCCCCCCTCCTTCCCTCCTTTCCGTACCCCCCCCCTCCCAGCTCCTAATTTTCTCATTATGTTAGTTTCAGTATATGATGCTTGACTCTGCTGTTCTACTGTGACTGACACAAACAAAAAATACCTGTGGATTCTTGTGCCGGGACTTAATGGGAGCCGATAATGGCAAAATGTCTGATAAACTACAAACATTGTGCATTTTGCAAAGTCGTCTAATGTGTTAGCGCCGTAAAACTGGATTTTTGGGATGTTTTCGGCTCTAAAGTAAAGCGTTCGATAAAAAGTCGTATCCAGATGTTTTGTCCATGTTAAGTATATAATTCAGCCGATGTATTGGAGTCCAATATTGCACGTTGGACACAAAACAGCTCTCAAAGAATTTAGAGGAGGTTTTCTGTCCGAGTTGGTTATGAAAATGTACACTTTTCAAGCACACTCAATTATAAGTACACTTTTCAAGCACATTTGCAATAAATAAACAAACACTTTTCAATAAATTTTAACCCAACCCCCCCCCCCCCCAAAAAAAACCCAAAAACCTTTGATCTGTAAAAATAGTCAGTGTAGTGTATATGTAATTTTTGCGCTGCTAAATGCGTCTAATACACAAAGAGATGTATTTGAATGCACAATCAACTTATGCTGATTTAAATGCTGTATGGCATGGCTATTTTCTGTGTGTTATTGCGACTGTATAAGCATGCCTAATGATGTTACAGTGTTTGTCTGGAATTCACTGGAGCATAACATTTTGTATACAGATACAGTAGCTATCACACACAGAATACATGCATGCTGCATATCATTTTAAACTGTGTGTCCTATAGTTTTGCTTCTAAAATGAAACAATGCGAATAGGATGCACAAGCAGCTCCTGCTGTTTAAAATGATATGCAGCATGCCTGTGTTGTGTGTAATAGCAACTGTATCTGCATGCAAAATGTTATGCCACAGTATATTTGGTATGCTTATACAGTCGCAATTACACACAGAATATGGCTATGACACATATAATTTAAATCAGCATAAGCTGCTTGTGCGTCCTGGAGGACTCAGGTTTACTTAGAATGTGTAATGCTTTAATTATGGGACTTTTGGGGGTCAATGGTTGACACTGTGGTCCTCCTATACTAAAAGACGCATTCTGGTTGGTCCGAAAATATCACGCTTTCTAGTCTAAGTACAGAGACACCTCAGCTACACTACTCAAAAATAGACACACGCCATTACATTGGGCGAGTTTCGGAAACTAGACACACATTTCTAATATCCAATGTGGTGTGCTAATTTCCTGGACGGCATTATCGACTCCCATTACATCCCGGCCTTGGTTTTAATCTTTTGCTCCTTCATACTGTGATTGTATGATTGTATGTTTTGTGCTTGAGTCCTGTTAAATAAATTAATACAAAAAAAAAACCGTAAACTCATTTACATTCTATTTACCAAGACTGGGCAACAAGTAAAAAAAAAAAAATCTCTCTTGCAGCAATAGAAATTCTTTATTTGCTCAGTTTTTCCATGATATATCACAGAGGCAGCTGACATTCTCCATACCTAGACAATATTGGCAGCCCTGATCCCCTATGTGCATGCGTGACTTAAGATTACAGTTATGTTTTCATTTAAAATGGAAATAAAATTATACAAATAACAAAAACGTAATTATTTGAATGTTTTTCAATTTTTTTTTAATAATACAGCATTTTTTCCTGTCTGAGTCTCTATTATTCACATCCGGAGATTCTGAAGGACACTTTGTAGTGCAATTGTCTTCTTAACCACTTGCCTGGCATGGTCGCTTAAGATGCGACCACACCAGGCTGGGCTTTCCCTGACATGGTCGCATCTGATGCGACCTGTCAGAAACGCCCACTCAGAGGGACCTGCCTGCCTGCTTGCCCTTTTGCAACCGTCTCTGCTCTGCCCCCAATGTATCCTGATCACTGCTGAATACAGTGATTGGGCAGCCCTGCAGCATTTCCCCCACCCGGCGGAAACCCTCCCTCCATCTGTCCGGATCACTGTGTGCAGTGATCAGTCCATAAGTGAAGCTAAACAGGGCAGCTCTGCCCTCCCTCCTTCCTTCTCCCTCTGTCCCAATCACTGCAGCCAGCAGAGATCGGTCAGACAGCCCAGCGTCACCCCCCTTGCCAGCATAAAAAAACAAACAAAAAAACAACAACACAGCTACGGCTTTGCCCCCCTTGTCCCGATCACTGTGGCCAATGACAGGGCAGCCCAGCGTCAATCCCCCTCCCCCCTCACATCTCTCCCCCCTTACATCTCTCCCCTATTACTGTCATCAGAATCAATGGTCACAATGTTTTGATGGTGTCCGATGGTCACTGATGTTGCGATTTTTGAAAATACTTTATTTCTCATACGTCCTAGAGGATGCTGGGGTCCACTTCATGACCATGGGGTATAGACGGTTCCGCAGGAGCCATGGGCACTTTAAGACTTTTCAAAGGATGTGAACTGGCTTCTCCCTCTATGCCCCTCCTCCAGACCTCAGTTTTAGAAATGTGCCCAGGCAGACTGGATGCACTCCAGGGGAGCTCTACTGAGTTTCTCTGAAAAGACTTATGTTAGGTTTTTTATTTTCAGGGAGAACTGCTGGCAACAGTCTCCCTGCTTCGTGGGACTGAGGGGGCAGAAGTAGGAACCAACTTCCTAAAGAGTTTCATGGCTCTGCTTCTGGCTGACAGGACACCATTAGCTCCTGAAGGGTACTGAACACTAGCCGTGTCTAGATAATCACTCCCACAGCACGCCGTCACCCCCCTCACAGAGCCAGAAGTCAGAAGACAGGTGAGTGTCGGCTAAAGTGACGGCTAAAGGTACAGCGCGGCTGGCGGGAGCGCAGCGCGCCATTGCTGCCCACACACACAGGCACTGCAGGGTGCAGGGCGCAGGGAGGGGGCGCCCTGGACAGCAAAATACCTTAAAAACTGGATAAAAGGGGGCATAAGATGCCCAGGCACCGGCCCTACCCCCGCCAGTATAAATATTATATGAAAATCTCTGAGGTGAAAACGCGCCATTGTGGGGACGGAGCTTACTCCTCAGTCAGCCAGCACACTGCTCAGCGCCATTTTCTCTCTCTCCTCAGGCTGCAGAGACAACGCTGGTCCTCCTCCACTTCTGACTACAAGTATCAGGGTGCAAAACGGGGGGGCACAGCAATTTTGGTGCTTTACATGTGTATTTCCATTGTAAAACAGCGCTGCATGTCAGTGGGCATTTTGTGTTCACAGGCATTATATACTGGTGCTGGGGTTGTGAACTGGCTGCTCCTAAACTGTGTCCCTCTGACAGATTTTACTGTGGGTCTGTCCCCTATAAGTCCCAGTGTGTCTGTGTGTGTGTTGTGCACGTGTGTAAGACATGTCTGAGGCAGGGAGTTCTTCCCCGGAGGAAGCCATTTTAGGGACACAGACTTGTAATGTGGTGGCGATGCCGGCACACCAAGAGCCTGCATGAGTGAAAGAAATACGTGATAGTATGCATCATATCAATAGGAGGTTAGATAAGTCTGAATAACATGCAGAATGCTGGAGAAAGTCTGTGGAAGATGTGATTTTTCAGGGTTCTGTTCTTCCTCCCGCAGGCGACCTCTCTGGGTCACATAAGAGACCATTTGCAAATATTGTAAATACTGATACCGACACGGACACTGATTCCTGTGTCGACGATAGTGACTCCAGGGAAATAGATCATAAATTGGCGAAAAATATACAATATATGATTGTGGCTAATGGCTATAAGAGAAGTTCTGGAGGTTACTGAAACCACTCCTGTACCTCAGGAGAAGGCCTATTTCTATAAAGTAAAGAAATCTAAGGTTACTTTCCCTCCTTCCCACGAGCTAAATACTGTCTTTGAAGGGGTGTGGGTGAATCCCGAAAATAAATTTTGTATTCCCCAGAGGATTCAGATGGCTTATCCTTTTCCTGCAGAGGACAGGAAAAAGTGGGAGTCACCCCCGGTGTTAGACAGTGCACTGTCCAGGTTGACAAAGAAAGTGATTCTCCCTGCACCTGGGACGGCTTCACTAAAGGAGCCGGCAGACCGCAAAATGGAGACTACATTAAAATCCATTTATGTTGCCAATGGTACGCTGCTCAGGCCCACAATTGCTTGCGCGTGGGTGAGTCACGCTATTGAAAAATGGTCAGAAAGCTTGTCATCAGAAATTGACACGATTGATAAAGATGAGATACTCCTTAAGTTAGGGAATATCAAAGACGCTGCCGCATACATGCTAGAAGCCATGAAGGATATTGGATTCTTGGTTTCAACAGCCGCTACCATGGTGGTATCGGCTAGGCGGGCGTTGTGGATTTGCCAGTGGAACGCGGATGCAGATTCCAAAAAGAATATGGAGGCTCTCCCGTATAAAGGTGAGGCCTTATTTAGGGATGGACTGGATGCGTTAGTCTCGGCGGCTACCGCAGGTTACTCGACCTTTTTGCCTTCTGCTCCGGCACCGGCAAAAAAGACATATCACTCTCACATGCAGTCCTTTCGGCCCAATAAATACAAAAAGGCCAAAGGTTCCCCCTTCTTTGCAGGTAGAGGAAGGGGAAAGGGAAAGAAGTCCACAGCGGCTTCAGGATCCCAGGAGCAGAAGTCATCCCCTACTTCTGCCAAATCTACAGCATGACGCTGGGGCTCCCTTGCGGGAGGCCGCTCTGGTAGGGGCACGTCTGAAACTGTTCAGTCAAGGTTGGATTCAATCTGGCCTGAATCCCTGGGTTTTACAAATAGTGTCCCAGGGGTACTGTCACAACTGAGGGCCTGAGCTGACGGGAGGCAGCCTCAGTTGTAGGGGCTGAGATGTAACGGAACCTGGGAGGTTGTATCAGACCCCTAGACATGTAAGTAACATGTAGAATAACTGCCCGAAGGCGTGACCACGACAACCAGGATAAAAGTCAATGATGTTTATTATGACAAACTCCGTAACACAGCAGCAGTAAAGGAAACATAAAAGTCAACAGAGGATAAATACAATTCCTGGGTACTACAGGGTGGCAAGGGCCACAGGCACTGGTAGTGTGAGACAGTTCTTATAATCTTCTAGTTGGAAAGTCCTTACCAGGCCTGACTGTAGCAATGGAGAGAACCCAGGATCGTACCAGCTGGTGTTCCAGGAAAGGCTGGGCTGCTGAAGATAAAACGGCTGCTGTGGATACTGGCTGGAACCAGACTGTTGTTGGTACGGAGTGGGTACTGGCTGGAACCAGTTAAATAATAAACGAACTTGAGAGCGATGAAATAATAATGAAGTTTGGAATTTGAGAGCGGTGAAATAATAATACCGGTGGAGAGTGGTAAACTGCAGAAAGGACACCGGCCCTTTAAGAGAAGCTGTACACTGCTGGAAGCTGGGCTGGAAGCAGGTGATTGATAATGAAGTTTGGAGTTTGAGAGCGGTGAAATAATAATACCGGTGGAGAGTGGTAAACTGCAGAAAGGACACCGGCCCTTTAAGAGAAGCTGTACACTGCTGGAAGCTGGGCTGGAAGCAGGTGATTGTTGTAACTGGAAACAGGTGAGTCCAGAATGGATCGGAGAGTCAGGCTACACCGCAGATGGAATGCTGGTGCGGGTCTCTATAGCAGAAGTCTGGAGACAGGAGCTGGAACCTGGAAGACAACCACAGGAGAGAGACAAACTGGAACTAGGTTAGACAACCAAAGCACTGACGCCTTCCTTGCTCAGGCACAGCTTACTTATACCTGCAGCAAGGAAGGGGTTGGCTAGGCAATTATGCAAATCAACAATACAGACAGCAGATTGGTGGAAATGATCAGATGACAAAATCCAAGATGGCTGCGCCCATGCAGACACTTGGAGGGAAGTTTGGTTTGTAATCCATGTGAGAATTGAAACAGTAATGGCGACGCCGGCCACAGGAGACAGGAGACGCCAGACTGACAAGCGCACATTTAACCACGCGGGCACAGCGGAGGCCGCAGCTGATGAAATCACCACTCTGACATTCTGCATGTGGAAACTCAGGAACAGCGGGATCCGGTCCTGGAACGCTGAGCCAGCCTTAGGAGGCATCTGAAGGGTAAGTAATGGCGTCCAGATACCCGGATCGTGACAGCACCCCCCCCTTTAGGAGTGGCCCCAGGACACTTCTTAGGCTTTAAAGGAAACTTTGCGTGGAAATTTCGGACCAAGGCAGGAGCATGGACGTCTGAGGCATTGGTCCAAGAGCGTTCTTCAGGACCATAGCCCTTCCAGTCAATGAGGTATTGTAACTGACCGTAACGGAAACGTGAGTCCAAAATCTTGGCCACCTCGTACTCGACTCCCCGTTGAGTCTGAACTTTGGGAGCTGGAGGAAGTGCGGAATGAAACCGATTCAGGATCAGCGGTTTCAACAAAGAAACATGAAATGTCCTGGGTATTTTCAAGAAGGATGGTAACTGTAACCTGTAGGCAACAGGATTGATGACTTGTTCAATCTTGAAGGGTCCGATGTAGCGAGGTGCAAATTTCATGCTGGGAACTCTCAACCTCAAATTCTTCGTGGACAGCCACACACGATCACCCACCTTGAGAGCAGGAACCGCTCTACGCTTCCTATCGGCAAACGTCTTATACCTGAATGAGGCTTTAAGCAGGGCTGCGCGGACGTTCCTCCAGTTATTTGAAAACTGACGCAAGGTGACATCCACTGCTGGAACAGAAGTTGCGGGAAGCGGTTGGAATTCTGGGACTTTAGGGTGGAATCCATAATTAATGAAGAATGGTGTAGAAGAAGATGAGGAATGGTATTGATTGTTGTGGCTGAACTCGGCCCAAGGAAGGAGTTGAACCCAGTCATCTTGAGAGGAAGACACATATATACGGAGGAAGGCCTCCAAGTCCTGATTCACCCTCTCAGTTTGACCATTGGTCTGAGGATGGTAAGCCGTGGAAAACTTTAACTTGACTTGGAGGGCTTGACACAAACTTCGCCAAAATTTGGCTACAAATTGTACTCCACGATCCGAGATGATCTCTTCAGGAAGACCGTGAAGTCGGAAGATCTCTTGTATAAACACTTGAGCCAACTTGGAAGCTGACGGAAGACCGGTGAGAGGGATGAAATGTGCCATCTTGGTGAACCGGTCAACTACCACCCAGATGGTATTAAACTTGTTGCAGATAGGTAGATCAGAAACAAAGTCCATCGACAAATGGGTCCAAGGTCGACGGGGAACAGATAATGGAACCAGTTGCCCCGCAGGCGACTGGCGGGAGACTTTGTGTTGGGCACACTTTGGGCAGGAGGCAATAAATTCCATGACGTCCTTCTTCAGAGTTGGCCACCAGTAGGACCTAGAAATAAATTCAAGGGTTTTCTGAATGCCTGTATGTCCAGCAAAACGGGAAGCATGGGCCCAATGCATGAGCTTCTTCCTTAGAACTGGCTTAACAAAACTTTTCCCTGGTGGAGGCGTAGAGTCCATCCCTACCGTGGAGAATGCCAACGGATTAATAATAGGATGCTTGTCTGCAGACTCGGACTCATTTTCTTGCTCCCATGAGCGGGAAAGGGCATCGGCCTTACGATTCTGAGAACCCGGACAGAACTGGAGTTTAAAGTCAAACCTAGAGAAGAAAAGTGCCCATCTGGCCTGACGAGGATTCAGACATTGTGCGCCTTTGAGATATAAAAGATTTTTGTGGTCGGTAAGTATGGTGATTGAGTGGGAAGCTCCCTCCAACAGGTATCTCCACTCCTCCAGAGCGAGCTTGATGGCTAGCAACTCCTGATCGCCAATGGCATAGTTGCGCTCAGCTGGGGAGAACTTCCGGGAGAAGAAACTGCAAGGATGTAGATGTCCATCTTTGGCCCTCAGGGATAACACTGCTCCTACTCCAACGGAGGAGGCATCTACCTCTAAGATAAAAGGAGAGTCGGTGTCGGGCTGTTTCAGAACTGGTGCAGAGATGAACCGTTGCTTCAGAAGGTGAAAGGCCTGTGTAGCTTCCTCGGACCACTTGGACGGATTAGCACCTTTCTTGGTTAATGCAGTGATAGGCGCCACAATGGTGGAAAAGTCTCGTATAAATTTTCTATAATAATTGGCGAACCCTAAGAACCTCTGGACCCCTTTGAGGCTTAAGGGTATAGGCCAATTCTGGATTGCTTGGAGTTTCTCAGGATCCATCTCTAGTCCGGAACCGGACACAATGTAACCTAGAAACGGAATGGTTTTAACTTCAAACACACACTTCTCCAATTTACAATAGAGGTGATTGACACGGAGACGGGAAAGAACCTCTTTTACCCAGAAACGATGATCTTCGAGATTATTAGCAAAGATGAGGATGTCGTCTAGATAAACCACGACATGGCGGTACAAGATGTCCCTGAAAATCTCATTCACGAAGTGCTGGAAGACTGCTGGAGCGTTGCTCAATCCGAAGGGCATGACGAGGTACTCATAATGTCCGTCACGGGTGTTAAAGGCGGTCTTCCACTCGTCACCCTCACGGATTCGGATGAGATTGTAGGCACCCCTCAAGTCCAGCTTTGTGAAAATAGTTGCACCACTAACTCTATCAAAGAGCTCGGTAATCAGGGGTAAAGGGTATCGGTTCTTGACGGTAATGTCGTTCAGACCTCTGTAGTCGATGCACGGACGCAGACCACCGTCTTTCTTCTTAACGAAGAAGAAGCCTGCGCCGGCTGGAGAAGAAGATGGTCGGATGAAACCCTTCGCCAGGTTCTCTTTGATGTACTCTTCCATGGAGTGTGTCTCAGGCAGAGACAACGGATAAGTTCGGCCTCGTGGTGGAACCTTCCCTGGAATGAGGTCGATTGGGCAGTCCCATTCTCTATGAGGAGGAAGGATATCAGCAGAGGCTTTACTGAACACGTCCGTGAAGTCTTGATATGGAGGAGGCGGAACATCAGATGACCTGGGGAAGGAAGAACAAACAGGAAGAACTTTGGCTAAACAAGTCTCAGCACAGGAGGGACCCCATGCCAGTATTTGCGTAGTCGTCCAGTCAATTGATGGGTTGTGGAGACGGAGCCATGGAAGGCCTAAAACCACTGGATGTGTGTCTCTTGAAATCACTAAAAAAGAAGTATACTCAGAATGAAGAACTCCCACTCTCAGACGAACTGGAAGAGTCCTTAAGGAAATGACTGCGTCAAAAATCTTGCTGCCATCCACGGCAGGCAAAGAGATGGACGAGGACAGTCTCTCGGTGGGTAGGGACCACCGTTTAACATAAGCTTCGGTTATGAAATTCCCAGCTGCTCCGGAATCAAGGAGGGCAATGACGTTCCTGTAACGTTGAGCAATTTGGAGCGACACTGGGAGGTTACAGTCATGAGGAGATGGAGAGGAGATCATTACTCCTAGCCGGCCCTCTCCTTGGCGAGCTAGGATCTGGAGTTTCCCGGACGTTTGGGACAGGCATTGATAGTGTGCGACGGAGCTGCACAGTAGAGACAGAGAGACTCAGAGAGACGTCTTCGGCGCTCAGCGGGAGATAGACGGGAACGACTAATTTGCATAGGCTCATCCTTGGATGGAGATGGTTGACGAGGAGGAGGAGCAGAAGATTTAGGAGTAGATGATCTTCCTCGCTCGGTTGCTCTCTCTCTGAAACGTAGATCAACCTTCGTGCAAAGAGAAATTAGCTCATCCAACTTAGAGGGCAAGTCTCTGGTAGCTAACTCATCCTTGATGCGTTCTGATAAGCCATGCCAGAATGCAGCATACAGGGCCTCGTCGTTCCATGCCAGTTCGGATGCCAGGATTTTAAACTGTATAAGATACTGTCCCACAGTACGTGTTCCCTGGCGTAAACGGAGAATCTCAGATGAAGCAGATGTTATCCGGCCTGGCTCGTCGAAGATGCGCCTGAATGTAGCTACAAAGTCAGTATAGGAGGATAGCAGGGGATCAGACTTCTCCCATAAAGGTGATGCCCAGTCAAGGGCTGAGCCACTGAGAAGGGAGATGATATAGGCAATTTTGGTACGGTCACTGAAGAAATTGCCAGGTAGAAGCTCAAAGTGGATTTCACATTGATTGAGAAATCCCCTGCAGAACCTTGGAGATCCATCAAATTTTGCTGGCGTTGGAAGATGAAGATGTGGACTGGAAATGGGTAAGGTGGGTGGGGTTACAGCTGGTGTCACTGTAGTGGACGCACCGGACGTGCCAGGTCCACGGAGGGTCGTTTGAATCCCATCCAGCCGTGTAGAGAGATCCTGGAGACAGCGGATGATGTGGCCCTGTGCAGCCTCCTGATGTTCAAGTCGGGCTGCCAGTTCTTGCATCGGCCTGGCCGCTTGATCCTGGTCTCCGGCTGGATTCATTAGGTCAGTGCTTACTGTCACAACTGAGGGCCTGAGCTGACGGGAGGCAGCCTCAGTTGTAGGGGCTGAGATGTAACGGAACCTGGGAGGTTGTATCAGACCCCTAGACATGTAAGTAACATGTAGAATAACTGCCCGAAGGCGTGACCACGACAACCAGGATAAAAGTCAATGATGTTTATTATGACAAACTCCGTAACACAGCAGCAGTAAAGGAAACATAAAAGTCAACAGAGGATAAATACAATTCCTGGGTACTACAGGGTGGCAAGGGCCACAGGCACTGGTAGTGTGAGACAGTTCTTATAATCTTCTAGTTGGAAAGTCCTTACCAGGCCTGACTGTAGCAATGGAGAGAACCCAGGATCGTACCAGCTAGTGTTCCAGGAAAGGCTGGGCTGCTGAAGATAAAACGGCTGCTGTGGATACTGGCTGGAACCAGACTGTTGTTGGTACGGAGTGGGTACTGGCTGGAACCAGTTAAATAATAAACGAACTTGAGAGCGATGAAATAATAATGAAGTTTGGAATTTGAGAGCGGTGAAATAATAATACCGGTGGAGAGTGGTAAACTGCAGAAAGGACACCGCCCTTTAAGAGAAGCTGTACACTGCTGGAAGCTGGGCTGGAAGCAGGTGATTGATAATGAAGTTTGGAGTTTGAGAGCGGTGAAATAATAATACCGGTGGAGAGTGGTAAACTGCAGAAAGGACACCGGCCCTTTAAGAGAAGCTGTACACTGCTGGAAGCTGGGCTGGAAGCAGGTGATTGTTGTAACTGGAAACAGGTGAGTCCAGAATGGATCGGAGAGTCAGGCTACACCGCAGATGGAATGCTGGTGCGGGTCTCTATAGCAGAAGTCTGGAGACAGGAGCTGGAACCTGGAAGACAACCACAGGAGAGAGACAAACTGGAACTAGGTTAGACAACCAAAGCACTGACGCCTTCCTTGCTCAGGCACAGCTTACTTATACCTGCAGCAAGGAAGGGGTTGGCTAGGCAATTATGCAAATCAACAATACAGACAGCAGATTGGTGGAAATGATCAGATGACAAAATCCAAGATGGCTGCGCCCATGCAGACACTTGGAGGGAAGTTTGGTTTGTAATCCATGTGAGAATTGAAACAGTAATGGCGACGCCGGCCACAGGAGACAGGAGACGCCAGACTGACAAGCGCACATTTAACCACGCGGGCACAGCGGAGGCCGCGGCTGATGAAATCACCACTCTGACATTCTGCATGTGGAAACTCAGGAACAGCGGGATCCGGTCCTGGAACGCTGAGCCAGCCTTAGGAGGCATCTGAAGGGTAAGTAATGGCGTCCAGATACCCGGATCGTGACAGGTACAAGCTGGAGTTTCAAGACGTTCCCCCATGCCGATTTTTCAAATCGACCTTGCCAGTTTCTCTTCCAGAAAGAGAGGCAGTAACAGCGGTAATTAAAAAATTATGTCACGATCAGCACATAGTCCTGGTGCCTTTCTCACAACAAGGGGAGGGGTTTTATTCAAGCCTCTTTGTAGTTCCGAAGCCGGACGGCTCGGTCAGACCGATCCTAAACCTAAAAAATCTGAATCTATACTTGAAACGGTTCAAGTTCAAAATGGAATCACTGAGGGCAGTGATTTCCAGTCTGGAGGAGGGGGACTACATGGTGTCAGTAGACATAAAGGATGCTTACCTACATGTTCCTATTTATCCGCCCCACCAGGCTTATCTGAGATTCGCGGTTCAGGATTGCCATTAATAATTGAAGACGTTGCCTTTTGGTCTCTCCACGGCGCCGAGGCTATTCACCAAGGTGATGGCGGAGATGATGGTCCTCCTTCATCAAAAAGGAGTCAGTATAATTCCTTATCTGGACGATCTCCTGATAAATGCGAGATCCAGGGAGCAGTTGCTACAGAACATCACACTCTCCCTGTCCGTACTCCAACAACACGGTTGGATCATAAATTTCCAAAGTCACAGTTGGAACCGACGACAAGATTGTCTTTCCTCGGAATGATTCTGGACACAGAGGTTCAGAGAGTTTTTCTTCCGGTGGAAAAGGCACTAGAAATCCAGAAAATGGTGAAACAGATATTAAAGCCTACAAGTGTGTCGGTCCATCAGTGCATTCGATTGTTGGGAAGGATGGTGGTGGCCTACGAGGCCATACAGTTTGGCAGGTTCCATGCCAGAGTATTCCAGTGGGACCTGTTGGACAAGTGGTCGGGTTCCCACCTACACATGCACCGGAAGATAACCCTGTCGTCAAAAGCCATGATTTCGCTCCTGTGGTGGCTACACAGTTCTCACCTACTATAGGGATGCAGGTTCGGGATTCAGGACTGGCTCCTGGTAACTAGGATGCAAGTCACCGAGGCTGGGGAGCTGTCACTCAGGAGGAAAGCTTCCAAGGAAAATGGTCAAGTCAGGAAACCTGCCTTCACATAAACGTGCTGGAATTGAGAGCCATTTACAACGGCCTTCAACAAGCGGTACATCTTCTGCAAGATCATCCCGTGCAGATCCAGTCGGACAATGTAACAGCAGTTGCATACATAAACAGGCAGGGCGGAACGAAAAGCAGAGCGGCAATGGCAGAGGTGACAAAGATCCTCCTCTGGGCAGAAAGACATGTAAAAGCTCTGTCAGCGATTTTCATTCCGGGAGTAGACAACTGGGAAGCAGACTTCCTCAGCAGACACGATCTCCATCCAGGAGAATGGGGCCTCCACCAAGAAGTCTTCGCAGAGGTGACAAGTCTTTGGGGAGTTCCTCAAGTAGACATGATGGCATCTCGCCTCAACAAGAAGCTTTAGAGATATTGTTCCAGGTCGAGAGACCCACAAGCAATAGCAGTGGATGCGCTGGTGGCCCAGTGGGTGCTCAGGTCGGTGTATGTCTTCCCTCCACTTCAGCTAATCCCAAAAGTTCTCAAGATAAGAAGAACAAGAGTTCGTGCAATCTTCATTGCCCCAGACTGGCCAAGGAGGGCTTGGTATCCGGATCTTCAGGAGTTGCTCATAGAAGACCCTCTGCCTCTTCCTCCTCGAGAGGACCTGCTACAGCAGGGGCCGTGCGTGTATCAAGACTTACCACGGCTACCTTTGACGGCATGGCTATTGAGCGCCGGATCCTAGCCCGAAAGGGTATTCCCAAGGAAGTCATCCCCACTCTTATTCAGGCCAGGAAAGGAGTAATGTCTAAACATTATCACCGTATTTGGAGAAAATATGTGTCTTTGTGTGAATCCAAGAAAGCTTCTGCGGAAGAGTTTCAGTTGGGACGTTTTCTCCATTTTCTACAGGCTGGTGTGGATGCGGGCCTTCGATTGGGTTCAATTAAGGTCCAGATTTCGGCCTTGTCAGTTTTTTTCCAAAGACAATTGGCCTCTCTTCCAGAAGTTCAGACCTTCGTGAAAGGGGTTCTGCACATCCAGCCTCCATTTGTGCCTCCAGTGGCACCATGGGACCTTAATGTGATGTTGCAGTTCCTTCAATCGGATTGGTTTGAACCTCTACAAGAGATAGAGTTGAAGTTTCTCACTTGGAAAGTGGTGATGCTTTTGGCTTTGGCATCCGCAAGGCGGGTGTCTGAATTGGGGGCCTTGTCTCACAAGAGCCCTTACCTGATCTTCCATGAAGATAGGGCAGAGTTGAGAACTCGCCGACATTTTCTTCCTAAGGTGGTTTCATCTTTCCACATAAACCAACCTATTGTGGTGCCAGTGGCTACTGACACATTCACTGAATCAAAGTCTCTGGATGTGGTTAGGGCTTTGAAGATTTATGTAGCTAGAACAGCTAGGATATGGAAAACAGAGGCTCTGTTTGTCCTGTATGCTCCCAACAAAATTGGGTGTCCTGCTTCCAAGCAGACTATTGTGCGCTGGATCAGAGGAACGATTCAGCATGCTTATGCTACGGCTGGATTGCCATTACCTACGTCGGTGAAGGTCCATTCTACTAGGAAGTTGGGCTCATCCTGGGCGGCTGCCCGGGGGGTCTCGGCATTACAACTTTGCCGAGCAGCTACTTGGTCAGGGTCAAACACATTTGCAAAGTTCTACAAGTTTGACACCTTGGCCGATGAGGACCTCAAGTTCGGTCAATCGGTGCTGCAGGGTCATCCGCACACTCCCGCCCGTACTGGAGCTTTGGTATAAACCCCATGGTCATGAAGTGGACCGCAGCATCCTCTAGGACGTATGAGAAAACAGGATTTTAATACCTACCGGTAAATCCTTTTCTCCTAGTCCGTAGAGGATGCTGGGCGCCCGTCCCAGTGCGTACTTTACCTGCAGTTTTGTTTATTAGAGTTACACATGTTGTGTTTTATTAGTTATCAGCATGTTGCTGAAATTGGTTCATGCCTGTTGGCGTGTGTTATGTTGAATGCCATGTTGTGCAGCATGGTTGAGGTGTGAGCTGGTATGTATCTCACCATTAGTATTAAAGTAAATCCTTTCCTCGAAATGTCCGTCTCCCTGGGCACAGTTCCTATAACTGAGGTCTGGAGGAGGGGCATAGAGGGAGGAGCCAGTTCACACCCTTTGAAAAGTCTTAAAGTGCCCATGGCTCCTGCGGAACCGTCTATACCCCATGGTCATGAAGTGGACCCCAGCATCCTCTACGGACTAGGAGAAAAGGATTTACCGGTAGGTATTAAAATCCTGTTTTTTTATATTAAAAAAGTGTTTTTTTTTTTCCTTTTAGACTAATAAAGCCTTTGGGACATGTTTAAAAACAGGTTTTTTACCTAATTCTCATAATTGGGGGGGGGGGGGGGGATTTTCCAGTTAAGTGCTTAAATAAATAGGCTGCATCAGAAATACCCAGCAAAAGCTATCACCAATGATAGATTCATTCTGTAGAATTCCAAACTTTGGCCAAAACACCCACTTGATTACTGCATGTTCTCTTTCCTTATGTGAGATGCTGGGAATTGCATCATTGCTTAGCAAAGGGCATGACTATGCTGACCCTGATGATAATTTTGACACCTCTCCCTTGCACTTTGGACCTCTATGAATAGATTTTAGCTGTAGAACAATTTGAAAAGGGCAAATGTTTGTTTATATTCTATGCCCTCCACCCAGTGGTGGATTTCCCACTAGACACGTGCCTATGGGTGGCACTTGCTGGATGGTGTCACACAAAGATGATGAGGCCCGGTGATTTTTTAAAACATTTTTTTTTTGCCCCACTGACAGGAGTGGGGCATTGGGCAGCAATTTGTAATCTTGGAGCTGATTGTGGGGTGAAGTTAGGGCTGCTTTGGTGGCCTTGAGGCATCCGGACTAGCCCCGAAATGATGGGGGCAGTGACCTGATTGGGGGGGAGGGGTTGGGTAGAAGCTAATAATGTGCATAGGGGCGGCTTGACCCCTAAATCCGCCCCTGCTTCCATCACTGGAATGTTGAACTTGACAACACAACCATTGCCTGAACAACAAGATCTGCTTGATACTAATTAAGGCATAATGGATAAGGAAGCATAGCAATAAATATATTATAAAATATGTATTAGGACAAACCATGTTGCAATATAAGGGGTGCAAAAATATTGATAGTTTTTGCATGCAGGCTAAATACTGCCTGCTTTTGCATAGTTCCCTCAAAATCTCGAAAGCTTTTTTCATACCTATAGTCGCGTAACATCTTGAAGAATCAATAAGTTTCAGAGTAGGTAGGTGAAGAGTAGGTGACCATAACGCTTCCCATCCACTTAGTAAAATTGGCAGAACTGGGAGCATAATGTTGCGAATTTCAGGTCTATGAGAAGAGTAAGGAACCGCAGAGCATCATTTTGGCCCTGTTACCTCTACATAGACCACAATTTGGAGCACTATGCTTTGAGGGGGCCGAGCCTAATGATGATAAGCGCATGGCAACACCCCATCGCAATAAGGTGCATCTCCTCACCGGGCACTCTCCTGGTAAGTGTGGTTTTATTTTTATATTGAAATGTAGAGTTCAGCCATAACATGCCTCTCCCAACTATAAATATCTGAACATTTTAATTCTGCCCCACATGAAGTGTAAAACATTTTTGTCAAGGTGCATTTTTTATTATTTTTTAGTAGGGCTAGGGGAAATAAATGATTATATGCATAAGATTTATTGCATAAAGTTACAGTTCACAATGCCATTACATTTCTAATGCTACCCAAGATGATTGCTGTATTTGTAAACAAATTTTAAATTTTTGGAACCGAGGAGGCACTTTATAACCTTATGTACTGAAGACAGGATGTAGTCAGGATATTGACATTCAAATTGTTGGCACCATAATGTTGACATGGTCTGGATGTTGACATTCAGGATATCGACTTGTTCACAATGTCGACATGTAACAGAGTGTTAGGCTAAAAGAGAAGTGATGACATTCTGAGTATTGGAAATTGCAATGTTGACATTTTGAATAAGTCGATATTCTGAACACATCAGTATGCTGAATGTCAACATTCTGACATTGGCCCTCATCCCGACCCGATCACACGCTGCACTTCCTCGCAGCGGTGCGATCGGGTCTGGAATGCGCATGCGCGGTGTGCGCATTGCACACGCGTGGCATTGCTGGGCAACGACGCTGACTGTGGACAAAACGATCGCAGTGGCGATCGCAAGAAGATTGACTGCAGGAAGGCGTTCCGGGCGTCAACTGAGCGTTGGAGACCTTTTCTGGGAGTGGTAAGAAATACGCAGGCGTGTCCAGGCAAACGGAGGGTGGATGTCTGACGTCAAAGTCGAGCCCATCATCGCTGGATCCGTCGCACAGGGTAAGTATGTCCAGGGCTGGTCTTGTTTTGAGTGAAACTTTTTTAGCATAGCAGGGCTGCACAAGCGATCGCAGCCCTGCTATGCTAAAATACACTCCCCCATAGGCAGAGATTAGTTGATCGCACCAGCAGCAAAAAGTTGCTTGGAGCGATCAACACGGAATGAGGGCCATTGGGCCTAATTCAGACCTGATCGTAGCAGCAAATTTGTTAGCTAATGGGCAGAACCATGTGCACTAGAGGGGGGGTGGGGGGAGATATAACATGTGCAGAGAGAGTGTGGGTTATTTTGTTTCTGTGCAGGGTAAATACTGGCTGCTTTATTTTTACACTGCAATTTAATATTCATTTTTAACACACCCCACCCAAATTTAAACTCTATCTGCACATGTTGTATCTGCCCCCCCCCCCCCTCATGCAGTGCACATGGTTTTGCCCATCTGCTAACAAATTTAATGCTGAATTAGGCCCATTGTCAGCAGTATGGTTTCGACTTAATGAATGTGTACATTCTGAATGTCGATGTAATTTAGCACATCGCAGGAGGGAAACAAGTTATAAGCGTTTGCCAGAAAATAACTTTTGGGAAGAGATTGCAGTTCAGACTTATAGGGGTAGATTCAAATGTTTGAAAAGTCACTTGGGAGTCTGTTTTTCCTATCTAATAGACAGTATAATACAGACACCCAACCGACTTTTCAAACATTTGAATCTCCCCCATAATATGTATAATTCATACGTGTCTTATTATAAATGACTGGCTTTACATTTTGTACTTTGTATATAAACATTATAGGCATGAGGGAGCTTTCCAATGTATATAACACAATATGTGAATGTTTTCAGACGAAGACACCTGTAGGGAATGCATGTAGCCCACTGGGTACCACTGAAAGCAGTGCAGCAGGTGCAATCTCCCATTGCCTTTCAGCTTGGCCTCCATGCCAGCCTGTGAAATAAACCCTGGAAACAGAAGCTTAGTGCTCACTGCTTTTGGCTTTATAGTTTGTGTGTAGTATTTAAAATAGTTCAGAGTGAAATATATATATTTTTTACTCCATATTTTGTAGACACCTTTACCTCCAGTTTGTTACCACAAATGTGGTGGTATTTTATTTGATCGAATATAGATTACAATAACCACAATTGTAATAGCTGTTTGTTCTCTTTCAGCGATAACACCGTAAAATAGTGATATCCAACCTCTGTCCTCAAGGCACACTAACAGTCCAGGGTTTAGTGGTATCCATGCTTGAGCACAGTTGGTTCAGTTGAAATAATTGAGGTACTAATTAAGTCACCTGTGCTCAAGGATGGTTATCCTTAAAACCTGGACTGTTAGTGTGCCTTGAGGACCAAACTTGGGAACCCCTGCCCTAAAATAGTTGTCAGATTAGATTAGAATTCAATGGCATATAAGAACCACTTGGCCATCTAGCCTGCCCTAAACATATATACATATATAACTTGAACAATTGTAAAAATAGAGATCTTTGATATTTCCTGTGAATGCAATGTCAGTACACTCTGACGATTTTCAGTATGTTTACTGGATCATGGGGCTGATCCAGAGGTGGACGCGGCTATAACATAGTCTTTATACCCAGTGCCTGTGCAAAGATACAAAAGCCGCAGGAGGCATCTTGTGTAAATAAATGCCCATTGCCGACTTCTGTGATCCGCTGCTGCGTCTGGGGGTGCAGCATTGGATCCATCTGCGTGAACTTCGGCCATCTAAGTAACCCTCAGTGAAATCATGTTCCAGAGCCAGTAAAGGTGTGTTTCATGCCGCAGCCACTGGCTTCTGTGCATTCAGAAAATGGGGTTGGCACCCTCTTTGCCACCCACAATTGCCAGCATGATGTCAATCCTGCTGTGGCTTTTGGGACACTGCAAGTGACATCGCAGCCCCAGATCTACACATTATCAGTCTGGTAGCTGCTCATGTGCAGATCTGCAAACATTGACCCACTGTGAACAAAATCACCATAGCGTCCACATCTGAATCAGCCCCCATGCACTGTAATGCATCTATGCAGTAGTATTAGTGTCACATGCCTCACATGTTAGGCAGAATTCAGCTCTCCCATTCATCCACCCATGTATGCCTTTCAGAAACATAACTATATCAATGAGGCCCAGTGGAGTAGTATTTGTCACTTGATTTATGCCAGCTCTTACTCGTATCGGTGAGAGACACAATATAAAATCCTCTCTAGATGATATTATGGCTCAACCCTCCTTACACAAATGTCTACCCGCCTCTCTGATCTTTTGGGCCCTGGGCCCTACTCTCCTCATTTGGTATGGGTGGCGTTATTTGTCTGGATTAGGTGCAGGGTGTGCATGCTCTCTGAGGCAATAATTGGATCTCCTCACCTTCCTACTACTTAGTTTTGTCTGCTAAGTATAATGGATTTATCTACTAGACTTTTTAAATGTAAGAAGTCTCTCCTTAAGCACCTCATGAATGTGGCAAGGATAGTTATCGCTTGCCTCTGGAGATCTTCCTCTCTGTGGTTCCTGAGAATTGGTTTGTACATAACCATGGAAGCCCTCACAACCTTAGCCTTAAACAAAAATGTAGAATTCACTGTGGTCTGGTATGTCAGGCTGAGGTTCATAGAATGAGGCATTCATACCTCCCAACATTCAAGAGGGTCTTATCTGGCACCCCTGTTGTGTGTCATGTGGGGGAGGGGGGGGGGGAGGTGGCCGTGCATCACACGATGGATGTGCGCCCGGTGCTCCTGCCCCCAGCCTCTCTCAGCACTGTTCAGCGGAGCAGCTACTGTTAACCTACTGATGCGGTGCAGTCATTTTTATACCATGAACCCACACTGCTGTCTTATCTAGTTCCAGTTGTTTGGGCTTTGGTTGCTAATTGTGTGACTTATAGATGCATTATTTACATTTTATTATTAATCTTAAGATACTATAAATGAAATAGTATATGGGGTTCTTCCAGTTCCATAAACTTTTTTTATTTGAATAGTTATCTATTGTTATTGACTGTGCTTTAATTAATTATAAATGACTTACATGGGCAGAGTCTATGAAGTAACTTTGGGGGTCATTTAGACCAGATCGCTGTTGGGCAAATTCGCAAGGTGGCCGGTTATCGATCGACTGCGCATGCGTACAGATCATTTTGCGCACGTGTGAGGCCAAACTGTGAAAAAATCCTGCGTCTTTTCTGATCGCTAGGTGCATGCAAGTTGATTGACAGGAATCGGACGTTTGGGGGTGGTAACCGCCCATTTTCTGGGAGTGTCAGTAAAAACGCAGGCGTTCAGGAAGAGTGTGTGACGTCAGCTCCGGCCCCGAACAGCCTGTTTCTATAGATTTGCAGCTGACCGGCGTGTGCAACGTTTTTCGCACGGCGTACGCAGATTTTCACTCTGTCTCGGTGGCGACTATGGGACCGCAAACATCTGCATCTGAGAGATCAGGTCTGAATAAGGCCCTTTGTACAGTGTGCGAATGGGCAGATATCAGGAAAACTTGCGTACATCAATGGGCAATGTTTTCCTACCTACATACAGTTTGATGGATTGCTGTTAATTGAATCTGCCCCATAGAATGTTACGAACTGCAAGAGTAAGTTGACTTAATAGTGAATACAGGCCCTCATTCCGAGTTGTTCGCTCGTTATTTTCCTTCGCATCGGTGCGATTTTCCGCTAGCTGCGCATGCGCAATGTTCGCACTGCGGCTGCGCCAAGTAAATTTGCTAAGAAGTTTGGTATTTTACTCACGGCATTACGAGGTTTTTTCTTCGTTCTGCTGATCGTAGTGTGATTGACAGGAAGTGGGTGTTTCTAGGCGGAAACTGGCCGTTTTATGGGAGTGTGTGAAAAAACGCTGCCGTTTCTGGGAAAAACGCGGGAATGGCTGGAGAAACGGGGGAGTGTCTGGGCGAACGCTGGGTGTGTTTGTGACGTCAAACCAGGAACGACAAGCACTGAACTGGTCGCACTGGCAGAGTAAGTCTCGAGCTACTCAGAAACTGCAAAGAAAAATCTTTTCGCAATATTGCGAATACTTCGTTCACAATTCTGCTAAGCTAAGATTCACTCCCAGAGGGCGGCGGCTTAGCGTGTGCACTGCTGCGAAAAGCGGCTAGCGAGCGAACAACTCGGAATGAGGGCCACAGTACCGTCTCCCTGCATTTCATTGATTTGCTGGTAATATGAAAATGCAGTTATACATAACAAAGAAATGAAAGAATGACTGCTGGTAATAAATATAAGGTAGCATGTGTGTGGGAGGTTGGGTAATGTGTTTTTTTTTTTTTATACTCTAAAAAAAATCTGAAGACATCTGTGTCTAGTGTAGCTCATTGGTAGACTTAACATTCTAAACAAATGTTTTGCATCTCTGGGACTATTTGGCTCCTGTTCATCAATTGGCAAAATACTGCAAAATGAACATTTACATCATCTTGATTGCACAGTGGTGCTATTATGTGATCACTGAGAGTGGTTCGAATTAAGCTTCATTAAGGTTATTGCTCATTCAGAAACACGCTTTTTTTGTTTCTCTGCTGAAAGCTGATGTTTAAATTGCATTCCACTGTATAAGCCCTTACTAATCAGATTGTCATCATTATACAGTATGTTATTATTATAAACACTTGTGAAATGTTAAATAACTGTACTGATTGTAGTTTGGTATTTATATCATTATTATTGTTGTTGTTTTCCATTAGGTTCAGCGTATTTTGGAAAAGCACGATCCTTTTAAGAACGCTAATGCCAGATATGGATCTATTTCTCCAGATGAAGTAAGCGCTGTACAGAATTATGTGGAACACATGATCTTGCTTTTAATCGAAGAGCAGGTGGAAGATGCCGCCATGGGACCTATTCTGGAGTTTGTTGTGTCGGAGAATATTATGGAGAAATTGTTTCTGTGGAGTCTCAGGAGAGAATTTACAGATGAGACAAAATTTGAGCAGCTGAAGATGTATGAGTTACTGGTTACTCAGTCTCACCAGCCTTTACTACATCACAAGCCTATTTTAAAGCCATTGATGATGCTCTTAAGTACTTGCTCAACAACGTCAACTCCAAGTGTGGAGACAGAACTAGTTGTCCTGCTTAACCAGCTCTGTTCAATCCTTGCCAAAGATCCATCTGTCTTAGAACTGTTTTTCCACACAAGCGAAGACCAGGGAGCTGCCAATTTCCTTATATTCTCCTTGCTGATCCCCTTTATCCATCGAGAAGGCACTGTGGGACAACAGGCCCGGGATGCTTTGCTCTTCATCATGTCTTTGTCAGCTGAGAATAATATGGTTGCTAAACACATAGTTGAGAGCACTTACTTCTGTCCAGTGAGTTTTGAATTCTTTATCATTTTATTCATACTGTTAGCATCGGGATCAGTACTAAATGCCGGTGGTCGGAATCCCGGCGGTCGAAATACCGACACCGGAATCCCGACCACACAATCCCGACAGGGGTGGCGAGCGGAACGCAGCCCCTTGCGGGCTCGCTTCGCTCGCCACGCTGCGGGCACGGTGCCTCGCTACGCTCGGCACACTATTATATTCTCCCTCTATGGGTGTAGTGGACACCCACGGAGGGAGAATATGTAGGGATTGCGGCGGTCGGGATTCCGGCGTCGGTATTTCGACCGCCGGGATTCCGTCCGGCGGCATCTTGACCGGATCCCTTAGCATCTGTTACCTTGTCTTTGCATTGCTTTGATATGTTTTCATTTCGACATTACATTACATTTTCGACATTACATTACATTTTTGACATTACATTGCAATGAATCTCAAAAGGAAACACTTACAAAACAAAAGGAAATGCTTAAAAGTATATAGCTCACTATGCTGCAGCAAACTTTGAGAACATGCTTGTAATATTATTAGTGGCAGTTTTAGGTGCTGGCTAGCAGGGCGTGGCCAAAATCACCCCGCCAGCTCCATCTGATTTGCATGCGCCTGCCCGGTGCATGTGCCACACTGGCCATCTCCTGCTGCCTACCCTTTGCTGGTGGCTTCCCACTACTCACTTCCACTCAGCTTCATGATGGACGGGAGGGAGGTATGAACTGCCCACAGTTGGAAGTAGGAGAGATTGTCAGCCGCGGCCAGACCCAGAGAGCTGATGAGTGACGGGGACACAGGCAGCACACACGCACACACACACACACACACACACACACACACACACACACACACACACACACACACACACACACTCTCTCTCTCTATAGAGGGGCTCTACTTGGCATAACGTATATAAGAGGCTCTACCTGGCGTAGCGTGTGTAAGGGGCTCTAGCTGGTGTAACGTGTGTAAAAGGTGCTCTACCTGGGGTAATGTGTATAAGGGGCTCTGCTCTACTGCGGTGTAATGCATATAAGGGGCTCTAGCATGGCATAATGGCCCAAATGTATTAAGCCTTAAAAAGTGATAAAGTGGAGAGTGATAAAGAGTGATAAAGTACCAGCCAATCAGCTTTTTAACTGCCATGTTTCAGTATGTGTTTTAAAAATGACAGGAGCTGATGGTACTTTATCACTTTATCACTCTCCACTTTATCACTTTTTAAGACCTAATACATTTGGGCCAATGTGTATAAGGGGTACTACTGTGTGGTGTAATGTGATTGACGGACACTACTGTGCGGTGTAATGTGAATTGGTACCATTCTGTAGCCACTGCCTTTCCCCATGAAGCCACGCACCTATATTTTTGCCGTGCACTGTCCCTATTTTTAATTGGGGGGCACAAAAGTAAACGTTCGCCCTGGGTGCCACAAGGTCTAGAACCGGCCACAAATACTATGGATAATGAATAATAAAGGGGTAATTAAACTGTTGATCGGGATTTGTATTAATTCCTGTGACAGATGCTTTTTTGCACCAGAATGCATGGGACTAACTGCATTAAGTAGCTGCTAAATGCCGAGCATGCTGCAGTTCAGGAAGCGGCACTCGAAGCTATCACCTAAGTTCTATATTAAGCTGATTTCTGTCCCACAGCCACCCATGATAAATGCAGCCTTGAGGCTGGTCATGCGAACAATTGAATAACTCCTGGGCTCTGTAGATGACGGTTAAATTTATGAGCAAAAATGTAATGTTTCTCCTTGCAATTTAAGCTGTCCGTCGCACTCTCCTAGGAAACCTGTTCTACAGTATAGACACTGAGGCTTCCATGGATTCTACAGCCAATTAGCATTTCAGAGATTTTGACTTTGCCAGTGGAATTACTCTTGGTACTGAAGACCAGGCCAATGAGTGTAAAAGGTGTGGACTGAAAGACTATAACACCAGCATTAGTAATCCACACATCTATCTGTGTGCTGTGTGTTAACTGGGAGCTGATCTCACTCAGATCCATCCAAAGCCAAAAAAGTCCAATCCATGCTTTGTTACCATTGGTTCTATATGCACAAACAATGATATATTGGCGAGCTAAGCTGATTCATGCTAGACCACTTTCTGACAACCAGTAAAAGTAGCAGAGATATGTACTATACTACTATCTAAAGACTAAATCTTGACCAAAAGGGTTGCCCAATGTGTACTGAGGTTTTTGCAGGTCTCTAACAATAAAAGGGCAAAAACACTAATACCCTTCAGGGCACAAACAATGGCCATGACCACTAAATACAAGAGAATATACTGTGGGTTTATTACACAGTCTGGATAATCAGCTGGTTCAGGAATCTTTATTGTTACAAAAAAAGGGTTCCCTAACTATCTGGGACTCAGGGGCAGATTTATTAAGCCTGGTGAAGTGTTAAAGTACCAGCCAATCAGCCCCTAACTACCATGTAACAGGCTGAGTTTGAAAAATGACAGGAGCTGACTGGCTGGAACTTTATCTCCGTCCACTTTATCACTTCACCAGGCTTAATAAATCTGCCTCTCTCTGACCTCTGGGAGAGGTTCACTTAGTGTGATCTGAATCTAGGGGGGATGAATGGTGTGCAGTATTAAACACAAATGATAGTCACTATGAAATAAGGTCATGTAGTTTACCATGTGCAATGGCCCAGCCAACCAACAAATGACATATTCCTGGATGATATCCTCATTTTCTCTATCGTCCTAAGTGGATGCTGGGGTTCCTGAAAGGACCATGGGGAATAGCGGCTCCGCAGGAGACAGGGCACAAAAAAGTAAAGCTTTACTAGGTCAGGTGGTGTGCACTGGCTCCTCCCCCTATGACCCTCCTCCAGACTCCAGTTAGATTTTGTGCCCGAACGAGAAGGGTGCAATCTAGGTGGCTCTCCTAAAGAGCTGCTTAGAGAAAGTTTAGTTTAGGTTTTTTTACTTTACAGTGAGTCCTGCTGGCAACAGGATCACTGCAACGAGGGACTTAGGGGAGAAGTAGTAAACTCACCTGCGTGCAGAGTGGATTTGCTGCTTGGCTACTGGACACCATTAGCTCCAGAGGGATCGAACACAGGCCCAGCCATGGAGTCCGGTCCCGGAGCCGCGCCGCCGACCCCCTTGCAGATGCTGAAGCGTGAAGAGGTCCAGAAACCGGCGGCTGAAGACTCCTCAGTCTTCATAAGGTAGCGCACAGCACTGCAGCTGTGCGCCATTTTCCTCTCAGCACACTTCACACGGCAGTCACTGAGGGTGCAGAGCGCTGGGGGGGGGCGCTCTGAGAGGCAAATAAAAACCTTATAAAAGGCTAAAAATACCTCACATATAGCCCACAGGGGCTATATGGAGATATTTAACCCCTGCCTGACTAAAATAATAGCGGGAGAAGAACCCGCCGTGAAAGGGGCGGGGCCTATCTCCTCAGCACACGGCGCCATTTTCTGTCACAGCTCCGCTGGTCAGGACGGCTCCCAGGTCTCTCCCCTGCACTGCACTACAGAAACAGGGTAAAACAGAGAGGGGGGGCACATTAATGGCTATATATTGTATATATTAAAGCAGCTATAAGGGAGCACTTAATTATAAGGCTATCCCTGTTATATATAGCGCTTTTTGGTGTGTGCTGGCAGACTCTCCCTCTGTCTCCCCAAAAGGGCTAGTGGGTCCTGTCTTCATTAGAGCATTCCCTGTGTGTTTGCTGTGTGTGTCGGTACGTGGTGTCGACATGTATGAGGACGATATTGGTGTGGAGGCGGAGCAATTGCCAAATATGCAGATGTCACCCCCCAGGGGGTCGACACCAGAATGGATGCCTTTATTTGTGGAATTACGTGATAGTTTATCTTCACTTAAACAGTCGGTTGAGGACATGAGGCGGCCGGACAATCAATTAATGCCTGTCCAGGCGCCTCAAACACCGTCAGGGGCTGTAAAACGCCCTTTGCCTCAGTCGGTCGACACAGACCCAGACACAGGCACTGATTCTAGTGACGACGGTGGAAATTCAAACGTATTTTCCAGTAGGGCCACACGTTATATGATTTTGGCAATGAAGGAGACGTTACATTTAGCTGATACTACAGATACCGTAAAACAGGGTATTATGTATGGTGTGAAAAAACTACCAACAGTTTTTCCTGAATCAGAAGAGTTAAATGACGTGTGTGATGAAGCGTGGGTTGCTCCTGATAGAAAGTTGATAATTTCAAAAAAATTATTGGCATTATACCCTTTCCCGCCAGAGGTTAGGGCGCGCTGGGAAACACCCCCTAAGGTGGACAAGGCGCTCACACGCTTATCTAAACAAGTGGCGTTACCCTCTCCTGAGACGGCCGCACTTAAGGATCCATCAGATAGGAGGATGGAAGTTATTCAAAAGAGTATATACACACATGCAGGTGTTATACTACGACCAGCTATAGCAACTGCCTGGATGTGCAGTGCTGGAGTAGTTTGGTCAGAATCCCTGATTGAAAATATTGATACCCTAGATAGGGACAAGGTTTTGCTGTCGTTAGAACAAATAAAGGATGCATTTATCTATATGCGTGATGCACAGAGAGATATCTGCACACTGGCATCTCGGGTGAGTGCTATGTCCATTTCAGCCAGAAGAGCCTTATGGACACGACAGTGGACAGGTGATGCGGATTCAAAACGTCATATGGAAGTTTTGCCGTATAAAGGGGAGGAGTTATTTGGAGTCGGTCTATCAGACTTGGTGGCCACGGCTACTGCCGGGAAATCCACCTTTTTACCTCAAGTCACTCCCCAACAGAAAAAGGCACCGACCTTTCAACCGCAGCCCTTTCGCTCCTACAAAAATAAGAGAGCAAAGGGCTTGTCGTACCTGCCACGAGGCAGAGGCAGAGGGAAGAGACACCAACAGGCAGCTCCTTCCCAGGAACAGAAGCCCTCCCCGGCTCCTGCAAAAACCTCAGCATGACGCTGGGGCCTCTCAAGCGGACTCGGGGACAGTGGGCGGCCGTCTCAAAAATTACAGCGCGCAGTGGGCTCACTCGCAGGTAGACCCCTGGATCCTGCAGATAATATCTCAGGGGTACAGGTTGGAATTAGAGACGGATCCTCCTCATCGTTTCCTGAAGTCTGCGTTACCAACCGTCTCGTCCGAAAGGGAGATGGTTTTGGACGCCATTCACAAGCTGTACTCTCAGCAGGTGATAGTCAAAGTACCCCTCTTACAACAAGGAAAGGGGTATTATTCCACTCTATTTGTGGTACCGAAGCCGGATGGCTCGGTAAGGCCTATTCTAAATCTAAAGTCCTTGAACATCTACATAAAAAAGTTCAAGTTCAAGATGGAGTCACTCAGAGCAGTGATAGCGAACCTGGAAGAAGGGGACTTTATGGTATCCTTGGACATCAAGGATGCGTATCTCCACGTTCCGATTTACCCCGCACACCAGGGGTACCTCAGGTTCGTTGTTCAAAACTGTCACTATCAGTTTCAGACGCTGCCGTTCGGATTGTCCACGGCGCCTCGGGTCTTTACCAAGGTAATGGCCGAGATGATGATTCTTCTTCGAAGAAAAGGCGTATTAGTTATCCCATACTTGGACGATCTCCTGATAAGGGCAAGGTCCAGAGAACAGCTGGAGACAGGATTAGCACTATCTCAAGAGGTGCTAAGACAACACGGGTGGATTCTGAATATTCCAAAATCCCAATTAATCCCGACAACTCGTCTGCTGTTCCTAGGAATGATTCTGGACACGGTCCAGAAAAAGGTTTTCCTTCCCGAGGAAAAAGCCAAGGAGTTATCCGACCTGGTCAGGAACCTCCTAAAACCAGGAAAGGTGTCAGTACATCAATGCACAAGAGTCCTGGGAAAAATGGTGGCTTCTTACGAAGCAATTCCATTCGGCAGATTCCATGCAAGAATATTCCAAAGGGATCTGTTGGACAAATGGTCAGGGTCGCATCTGCAGATGCACCTGCGAATAACCCTGTCACCAAAGACAAGGGTGTCACTTCTGTGGTGGTTGCAGAAGGCTCACCTATTAGAAGGCCGCAGATTCGGCATTCAGGATTGGATCCTGGTGACCACGGACGCCAGCCTGAGAGGCTGGGGAGCAGTCACACAAGGAAGAAACTTCCAGGGAGTATGGACGAGCCTGGAAAAGTCTCTTCACATAAACATTCTGGAACTAAGAGCAATCTACAATGCTCTAAGCCAGGCGGAACTTCTCCTGCAAGGGAAGCCGGTGTTGATTCAGTCGGACAACATCACGGCGGTCGCCCATGTAAACAGGCAGGGCGGCACAAGAAGCAGGAGTGCAATGGCAGAAGCTGCCAAGATTCTTCGCTGGGCGGAGAATCACGTGATAGCACTGTCAGCAGTGTTCATCCCGGGCGTGGACAACTGGGAAGCAGACTTCCTCAGCAGACACGATCTTCATCCGGGAGAGTGGGGTCTACATCCAGAGGTCTTCAACATGTTAATAGACCGTTGGGAAAGACCAATTGTAGACATGATGGCGTCTCGCCTCAACAAGAAACTGGACAAATATTGCGCCAGGTCAAGAGATCCACAGGCAATAGCTGGGGACGCACTGGTAACTCCTTGGGTGTACCAGTCAGTGTATGTGTTTCCTCCTCTGCCGCTCATACCAAAGGTATTGAAGATCATACGGCAAAGAAGAGTAAGAACAATACTAGTGGTTCCGGATTGGCCGAGAAGAACTTGGTACCCGGAACTTCAAGAGATGCTCACGGACGAACCGTGGCCTCTACCTCTGAGAAGGGACCTGCTACAGCAGGGTCCCTGTCTCTTTCAAGACTTACCGCGGCTGCGTTTGACGGCATGGCGGTTGAACGCCAGATCCTAAAAGGGAAAGGCATTCCAGAAGAAGTCATTCCTACCTTGATTAAGGCACGGAAGGAAGTCACCGTGAAACATTATCACCGCATTTGGCGAAAATATGTTGCGTGGTGCGAGGATCGGAGTGTTCCGACGGAGGAATTTCAACTGGGTCGTTTCCTACATTTCCTACAATCAGGATTGTCTATGGGTCTCAAATTGGGATCCATTAAGGTTCAAATTTCGGCCCTGTCAATATTCTTCCAAAAAGAATTGGCCTCTGTCCCTGAGGTCCAGACTTTTGTCAAAGGAGTACTGCATATACAGCCTCCTGTGGTGCCTCCGGTGGCACCGTGGGATCTAAATGTAGTTTTAGATTTCCTCAAATCCCATTGGTTTGAACCATTGAAAAAGGTGGATTTGAAATATCTCACATGGAAAGTGACTATGTTACTGGCCCTGGCTTCTGCCAGGAGAGTATCTGAATTGGCGGCTTTATCTTATAAAAGCCCTTATCTAATCTTCCATTCGGATAGGGCAGAACTGCGGACTCGTCCGCATTTTCTCCCTAAAGTGGTATCAGCATTTCATCTGAACCAACCTATTGTGGTGCCTGCGGCCACTAGCGACTTGGAGGACTCCAAGTTGTTGGACGTTGTCAGAGCTTTAAAAATATACATTTCAAGGACGGCTGGAGTCAGAAAATCTGACTCGCTGTTTATACTGTATGCACCCAACAAGTTGGGCGCACCTGCTTCTAAGCAGTCGATTGCTCGTTGGATTTGTAACACAATTCAACTTGCACATTCTGTGGCAGGCCTGCCACAGCCTAAAACTGTAAAAGCCCACTCCACAAGGAAGGTGGGCTCATCTTGGGCGGCTGCCCGAGGGGTCTCGGCATTACAACTCTGCCGAGCAGCTACGTGGTCGGGGGAGAACACGTTTGTAAAATTTTACAAATTTGATACCCTGGCAAAGGAGGACCTGGAGTTCTCTCATTCGGTGCTGCAGAGTCATCCGCACTCTCCCGCCCGTTTGGGAGCTTTGGTATAATCCCCATGGTCCTTTCAGGAACCCCAGCATCCACTTAGGACGATAGAGAAAATAAGAATTTACTTACTGATAATTCTATTTCTCGGAGTCCGTAGTGGATGCTGGGCGCCCATCCCAAGTGCGGATTATCTGCAATACTTGTACATAGTTATTGTTAACTAATTCGGGTTATTGTTAAGGAGCCATCTTTAAGAGGCCCTTTCTGTTATCATACTGTTAACTGGGTTTAGATCACAAGTTGTACGGTGTGATTGGTGTGGCTGGTATGAGTCTTACCCGGGATTCAAAATGCCTCCCTTATTGTGTATGCTCGTCCGGGCACAGTACCTAACTGGAGTCTGGAGGAGGGTCATAGGGGGAGGAGCCAGTGCACACCACCTGACCTAGTAAAGCTTTACTTTTTTGTGCCCTGTCTCCTGCGGAGCCGCTATTCCCCATGGTCCTTTCAGGAACCCCAGCATCCACTACGGACTCCGAGAAATAGAATTATCGGTAAGTAAATTCTTATTTTCTTTAACATGCTTGAGAAATATCATGAAAACTTAGCAAAGGAATTGCAGATGCTTTTGGTCAATCAACTATTTGCCTAGATCAGTGGTTTCCAAACTTTTTTGAATCACGGCGACCTAGAGTATCAGAATTTTTTTCACGGCGCCCCTAGGCCAAAAATTTCTTGTTGAGAAATTTAGAAAGAAATATTTATTTAGGTAAATTGTATTTATATGTCATCCTTAAGCTCAATTGTGTGGTGAGGGACAAGATTTGCTTCTGTTTGTCCCCATATTGTATGACTGACAGCCACCAGCACTAGTTTTGCATATTATATTGACCATAAATAATTTGAATTGGTCCTTGACCACCAATCCAAGGCACCCCTGCAAGTGTCCCAAGGCACCCCAGGGAGCCACGGCACACAGTTTGGGAACCACTGGCCTAGATGGAGAAGCCCCTCAGCCAGTCTACAGTGATATTTCTGTAACACACTGTTCAATGCAGGGCATAGAATGCAGAGTGAGAAGCTCTTAACTGTGCTTGAATTATCTGTGTCCAGAGGGATTAAAGTAGTTTATAGGTTAATTTTGGTGTTTCACAACTACTACAATGCATTTACAGTATTTTGTTGTTAGCACTGTAAGTGCCTTGACCAAACAATGGCACCCTAAAAACACATGGTATCCCTAGGCTTTGACACCTTAAAACATTCCTTCACCTCTGTGCCCACACTACAGTATCCCAACCCCAGTCAGGCCTATAAACTTAGTTGAAACAACTGAGAGTATAACAGGAGTCATGTTCTTAGTCCTTGCAATTACCTCTCTATCTGTCCCTACATCCCTGCTGCCTCTCTATATGTCCCTGCTGCCTCTCTCTCTCTCTCTCTCTCTGTTTCTATGCCCCTGTTTCCTCTTTCTGCCCCTACGTTTCTGCTGCCTATCTCTGTCCCTATGTCTTTGCCGGCACTCTCTCTCTCTGTCCCTGTTGCCACTCTGTGTTCCTGCTGCCACTCTCTTTGTCTCTATGTTCCTGTTGCCTCTATTTGTTCCTACATCCCTGCTGCCTCTCACTTTATCCCAACTGTATCACCAAATCGCTGCTGACCCTCTATCTGTCTCTATGTCCCTGCTGTCTCTCTATCTGTCCCCACGTTCCTGCTGCCTCTCTGTTTCTATTCCCCTGCTGCCTCTTCCTGTCCCTACGTCCCTTCTGCCTCTCTCTCTGTTTCTGTGCCCCTGCTGCCTCTTTCTGCCCGTAAGTCCCTGCTGCCTAACTATGTCGCTATGGCTTTGCTGGCACTCTCTCTCTCTCTGTGTCCCTGCTGCCACTCTCTTTGTCTCTATGCCCCCGCTGCCATTCTCTCTCTGGAGATCTGAGTTGGGGGGCACCTTTAAAATGTTGCTATGGAACCCACAAAGTTCTAATCACGCCCCTGCCTCTATATAAATATGGTGCTGATTCAGAGGTAGACGGTAATGGCACCTCTGCAGAGTTATCCAAAAGCTACATGAGGTGTATTAAGTAAAAAAGTAATCCAGGATTCTGTGATACGCTGCTGCACCTGAAGGGGCAGCACGGGATCATCTGCGTGCACATAGGACATCTAGTAACCCTGAGGGTTCTCAGGATGTTGCGGGACCACATCTGCATGTGTACAGTGCCGTGCCTGCTCATGTGCAGATCATTAAACATCAGAGATTTATGTAAATCTCAAAATCAGGTTCTATAGTGTATGTGTAACCAAATATCTCCCCCTATTAGCTAATAACACTGTTCTGTAACATGACTTTTTTCTTTTATCTTTGGCCTAATCTGAGCCATGCCAGTTCAGGAACTCCAATTGCACATTATGTCCTACCGGCATTACAACATGGAGGTTCGAGAGAAAACCTGAGATTTGGGCACTACCATAAGTGCCCGATATGTGCTCAGCTTGGCAAGGGAGAGATGTAGCAAACCTTCTAAAGAGTTTGTTGTCCATAGCAACCAAAGAGCTTCTAGCTATCATTTATCAAATATATTCTATAAAAATGATAGTTAGAACCTGGTTGGTTGCTATGGGCATGGTATGGTGGTCAATGGGATGCTCCTCGTATTGAATATCTCTCACTGGAATGGTAGACAGAGGCATTGTGATTTATTTTTTCTTCTACACCGCAAGGAAAAATGTGAGACCAGTGGGTGTTTAACAATGGATGAGACCCCAGTCAGAATGATCTATTTTATAGTGATCTTTTACCAAGTCGGTGCTAATCTTTGGAATTCCCTGCTGTTGGATTAATTAGTAATAATCATTTAATGTGTCTACTTGTCACTCTGGTGTGCTGACTCTGCCTACCAGTACAATGCCTCACCTACTGGTGTGATCACCCACTGTGACACGATCTTTCTGCTGAGGCCACTACATGAGGCCACTGTTCATATTTTTCCAGGGCCACTTTAAGTTCCCAATCCACCCTTGTCTGGCATGAATGATAAATCAAAGTAAATGTACCAGGAGGGTATTGACAAGCCATTAGAAAGTTATTGGAAGATGGAAACCCTTTTTAACATTATCTTATACTGTGAATTTCTTACCCTGTTTCCAAAACAAAGACATTGTTAATTCTTAAGTTAACTTGTTAATTAAGGGAAAGGGAGAAATGATATTTTCCGGGAGATGTATCAAGCCACAGAGAGAGATAAAGGGGGTAATTCCAAGTTGAACGCAGCAGGAAATTTTTTAGCAGTTGGGCAAAATCATGTGCACTGCAGGGGGGGGCAGATATAACATGTGCAGAGAGAGTTAGATTTGGGTGGGTTATATTGTTTCTGTGCAGGGTAAATACTGGCTGCTTTATTTTTACACTGCAATTTAGATTGTAGATTGAACTCACCACACCCAAATCTAACTCTCTCTGCACATGTTATATCTGCCTCCCCTGCAGTGCACATGGTTTTGCCCAACTGCTAAAAAAGTTCCTGCTGCGATCAACTTGGAATTGCCCCCAAAGTTGGGTATTTTACCAAAGCAAATGATGCTTCTAACTACAGGTATCATTTCATGCACTGTGCTGGATAAGTGAAATAAGATGATTTGTTGCTTTGGACATTTCCACTTTCTCTCCAAGGCTTGATGCATCTCCCCAAGAGTGCTGTATATAAAATTATATGTCTAGCTGCTATACAGCAAGTCAGGAGCACCAGCAGGACAGTAGAGTAACAGTCATATCAGTAATAATTTGCGGACCTTGTGAAAATAGCATGCAATAAAGAACGGAGACTCAGTCAATGAATACATAAAACATTTTTACTTTATGCTAAAATATAAAAAATGTATTATGAAGAATATTTAACAAATAATATTTGCGAGACATCTCAGAAAACAGTCGGTTTTGGAGGCTGCCCACAAATATTAAACAGCCCCTGAATGTATGTATTGGGGGCTGCAATAGATATTGAAGATATTGCATTCCTCCTACTGTGATTGCAAAGCAGCCACCAAAAGTTTCTACGGGAGTTGGTAAACTGCGAAACTCGCCAAGCTCCAGAATGCGAAGGATTTCTGAGCTTGGTCCGGCAGCGAATGCCATTTCTGATTGGCGTTTATATCCAGTGGGCTACATTATGCAATTCTTCCCAGGAGAAGGATCCTTGGGATCCCTCTGCATTACTGTCTGCTCTCACATACGCAGTCTGACGAATGCACATGCAAAGTAGCGCAGCCGGGGTCTAAACCCAGAAGTAAAGTGATCGCATTAGTGATTATTTTACTTCTTATACATTGCAGGGGCGGGCATGAGATTGATACTCATTATGGCATAAAAGCTACACCTCTGGACTCACAAAGAGTCATCCTTCAGCACTCAGGAGAGGAAAAACCCCCTTGGGGGGAAACCTCTGGGGAACCATGGCCTCAGGATTGCCTTTCCCTCTGGGCATTAAGAGGTGTACTAATAGGGGGATCAGTATGATATCCTGGCGCACGGGATCCTATTGGTCATAATACCGATGCTGGGATCGCGGTGCAAAAAAGGCAAACGGGTGAGTAAGGGGTGTTTTCCCCTCTCCCACCCCCTTAACCCTCCCTGTCCGCAGCCTAAAACTGACCTCTTCCTTTGTGCCTAACTCTAACCCTCCTGCGGAGGTGCCTAATCCTAACCTCTGTCCCCACTGCCTAACCCTAACCCGCCCTGCCCACAGTATACTTACCTATACCTACCTATACTTGCCAAAGGTCAACTGCTGCGTAGACTAAGATGAAAAAAACATTGTTAGTGGAAGAACAAGCAGAGAGACAAACTGCAAACAGTGGTGTGGTTGTATAGAGAGACAAATCTCTATATGTAATTATGTTACTCTAACTATTGAGGACATGAAAAATTACTAAATTAAGGACAATTAACCCAAAGGGCCAGTTGCTTTTATATAGTACACACATTGGGAAGAGGGGGAGATAAGTTCTAGCAATAAGTGGGTACCTTCAGAATAGAAATTTGACCAGTAAATAATAAAAGCTATAAATTGCTAACCTTTAGGGGTCAATCCAATTAGGTACAAGTTGCCATTGCTGCAATGTTTCAACATCGGCAACGGCACTCAAACTCGCACTCCTTGTAGCTAGATAGGGCTGGGGGCACTTTTGAGCGAGTTTAGGCTGCCGGAAAGTGCAGCTGTTGTATGGCAAACTCACACCTAATTAAATTGACCCCTTAGTTGTTAAATGTGATAAAATAGTAAAATATAATGGTGTAATTGTGAGCATGATTCAGTTGTGGCTGTTTGAACAGAAATGACACGCCTGTGTACAGTTAGACACCCCTGTTACCACCCCAAATGCTGACTTCCTGTCAGAGACTTTGCAATGGGATATTCTATGTGAGTTAATATATCTGCCCCCAGTTCATTGATAAAAAGGTCACCCAGTTCACTATCTCCAGAGGAGCAGCTCCTCCAGTTTTGACATTAGGGGAAACGAACAGAGAAAAATAGGCTCCCCACTACTACTGTGGGCATTATGTGTATAAGTTGCACTACTATTGTGCACATCATATGTATAAGAGGCATTACTACTGTTGACATAATACATATAAAGGGCACTACTGTGGACATAATGTGTATAAGCAGTACTACTACTGTGTGCATTATTTGTAAGGGTCATTACAACCGTGGTTATTATGTGTATAGGGGCACTACTACTGTGGGTATTGTGTGTATATAAGGGGGCACTATTACTGTGGGGATTATGCATGTAAGGTCTCTACTACTGTGGACATTAGGCGTATAAGTAGCACTACTACTGGGGACATTATGTGTATAAGTGGCACTACTACTGTGCACATCGTGTGTATAAGGGGCATTATTGCTGTTGACATGCATATAAGGGGCAGTACTGTGGGCAAAATTTATAATCAGCACTACTTCTGAGGGCATTATTTATAAGGGGCATTACTACTGTGGGCATTATGTGTATAATGGGCACTATTGTGTAGCATAATGTGACTAGGGGGCGCTACTGTGTGATGTAATGTGAATAAGGGACACTACTATGTGGCTTACTATGAATCAGGGGCAGTATGTGCGGTGTAATGTAAATAAGATTGTGATTTTTTTGTGACGTAATTTGAATTTGGAGTACTATTGTTTGGTGACATCCCTTCTTTGTGATACCACACTGCTTTTTTCAGCCAGCTAGCTGTCACTTTATGGGTGGGCTCAAATTGATATTTTTGCTGGGGGGCGCCAAACACCTTAGCTCTGTCCCTGCCCCCACAACATCTGTGTGTCCCATACTGAGCTGTCCCCTTCTGCGAGATGTATATTGTCCAGTCTAGCCCACCATAGTCTCTGTTTTGTACTGTGCTCTCAATACCCCCCACCACACACACAATTACATAAATATGGTAACTTACCTCCTGCATGTTATCCTCCAGTCCTTTTTGCCTCTTGGACCCTTCCCGTTGTCTTTAACTGACACTTTGCAGATCTCTTTGCTGGTCACCCGACACTCTGCAAATCTGTTTACCAGAACATTGCCAGATGATGATCTAAAAAACAAAACTTTCTTGGTCAGACATTCTATGTGTATAATTGTACTACTACATTTTGTTACGTTCTTTCAATTTTATAAATTTGCGATTTATCTATTTTATTGACTTTTTCATCCAAAACCAAGATCCTGTCTCATAGAGGGGATAATTCTGAGTTGATCGCAGCAGGAACTTTGTTAGCAGTTGGGCAAAACCATGTGCACTGCAGGGGAGGCAGATATAACATGTGCAGAGAGAGATAGATTTGGGTGTGGTGAGTTCAATCTGCAATGTAAATTGTAGTGTAAAAATAAAGCAGCCAGTATTTACCCTGCACAGAAACAAAATAACCCACCCAAATCTAACTCTCTCTGCAAATGTTAAATCTGCCCCCCCCCCCCCCGCAGTGCACATGGTTTTGTCCAACTGCTAAAAAATGTCCTGCTGCGATCAACTTGGAATTACCCCCAGAGACCAAAGTTATCTGCTCCAGGGTTTATCTCCTCTTGTGCTAGGACCATGTTAGTATCATACAATATCCACAGTGTGCAGGTTACAGTCATAATTTTAGAGCTACTGTAACTATCATTTATACTAGAAATGACATTATGTGTATAAGGGGCATTACTTCTGTGGGTTTTAAGTGTATAGGGGCACTACTGTGCGCATTATGTGTAAGGGGCACTACTACCGTGGGCATTATGTGTATATGGGGCACTACTGCTGTGGGCATTATGGGTAATCAGCCCTACTACTGTGAGCATTATGTGTATAAGGGGCACTACTGTGGTCATTATGTGTAAGGGGCACTACTATTGGCGTTGTGTATAAAGCATTATGTGTAAAAAGCACTACTATGTGTCATTATGTATACAAGGGTCGCTACTACTGTGGACATTATGTGTATAGGGGCACTACTACTGTGTGCATAATGTATATAGGGTCACTACTACTACTGTGTGCATAATGTCTATAGGGGCACTACTACTGTGGGGATTATATATATATATATATATATAAGGTGCACTACAACTGTGGACATTATGCATATAAGCGGCACTACTACTGAGGGCATTATGTGTATAAGTGGCACAACTAAGCGCATCATGTGTATAAGGGGCATTACTGCTGTTGACATGCATATAAGGGGCACTACTGTGGGCATAGTGTTGTATAAGCAGCACTACTGTGGGTATTTTTTGTAAGGGGCATTAATACTCTGGGCATTATGTGTATAATGGGCACTACTGTGTAGCGTAGTATGATTAGTGGGCGCTAGTGTGTGACGTACTGTCAAGGGATACTACTATGTGGTATACTATGTATCAGGAGCATTACATGCGGTGTAATGTGAATACCATTGTGCTTTTGTGCTCCCTCCATCTGCCTGTGTCTTTTACTGAGCTACCTCCATCTGTCTCTGTTTTGTACTGTGCTCCCAATACCCCCCACCACATACACAATTTAATAAGTATGATATCTTACCTCCTGCATGTTATCCTCTACTGCGACCCCTCCCGTCATCTTCAACTGACACTTTGCAGATCTAAGGAAAAAAATCGGCGCCTCCAGACAAATAGGCTGTTGATTAATAAGCCAATTTATTACTTACACATACATATCTAGCAGTTTAGAGGGGTTACTCAGCCCTTAACAAGACACAATCCAAACAAAGAAAACAGCGCTTATAGGTATGTGTAAAATATTTTATTACCATTAATAACAGTATATTATTTAAAATGAATTAAAACTGTTAAAGACGTGCCGGTTAGTAACAACATGCAAATTAGCTGCACAAAGAAACTTATGCAAACGCACATATATTTCAATTAAGATTTAGTGCAATGGTTTATGCAATTATGGATATGCCATTAGTTCATTAGTCCCAAATATTTGAACTCCGTGCAATTCAGATGGGCTGTTTTGCTAGCATTTATGCCCAGATGGTAACCATCAAATTGATCCAACTGAATATCGGTTTTGTTAGTGGGTTAATAAGCACAAGTCTAGCAATTAGTAGTTTATATAGCATATGAGCACAGTAGATGTTTGTATCACCTGTACAATGAGCCCCACTTCCAACAATGCATGGAAAAAGTGCCTCCCGGCTCCTGGTGCCTTCAGCACATTAGAGGTGCCATATCTGGAGTGTCCAAATTGGGGCTTTAATGAGGCTGTTGCAAAGTCCAAATTGCTGGTACCGGACACACTGTAGACGGCTTACGCGTTTCTCCACCTCTTAGCAGCTCGGCGGCTTCCTCAGAGACGAGGAAGCCGCCGAGCTGCTAAGAGGCGGAGAAACCTCTAATGTGCTGAAGGCACCAGGAGCCGGGAGGCACTTTTTCCATGCATTGTTGGAAGTGGGGCTCATTGTACAGGTGATACAAACATCTACTGTGCTCATATGCTATAGAAACTATTAATTGCTAGACTTGTGCTTATTAACCCACTAACAAAACCGATATTCAGTTGGATCAATTTGATGGTTACCATCTGGGCATAAATGCTAGCAAAACAGCCCATCTGAATTGCACGGAGTTCAAATATTTGGGACTAATGAACTAATGGCATATCCATAATTGCATAAACCATTGCACTAAATCTTAATTGAAATATATGTGCGTTTGCATAAGTTTCTTTGTGCAGCTAATTTGCATGTTGTTACTAACCGGCACGTCTTTAACAGTTTTAATTCATTTTAAATAATATACTGTGTTATTAATGGTAATAAAATATTTTACACATACCTATTAGCGCTGTTTTCTTTGTTTGGATTGTTACTTTGCAGATCTCTTTGCCGGTCACCCGACACTCTGCAAATCTCTTTGGCAGAACATTGCCAGATGATGATCTTAAAAACACAAAAGACTATCCTTAAGCATAAGCAAAATAGTTTAAGTACAATAAAATGTCCATGAGCCAACCACTTTTCCAATCGTCCTTAAACCAAACAACATACTTTCAAATGTATCAATTTGCCATTTATCTATTTTATTTACTTTTTCATCCCAAATCAAGATCATGCCTCATAGAGACTTATCTGCATCCACTGCCCTCTTTATTTCTGTAACGCTACATTTGTATTCTTAAATATGTAATTCCTCCTTGTGCTTCTCCTAATGTGTGCTTGTACCTATATTCCCTGTTCTGTCTATCTTGTCTTGCCTTTCAGCTGACTATACTGCACTCTGTCTTCCTTACCCCCCTCCATCATACCCTGCTATGTAGGACTCACCTCCTCCTACCTGTCTTCCTGCATGGTAACTGGAAACTGCAGCTGTAGATAGAATGTTACAGGAAGAAACAATGTGATGTCACAGGCTAGTGATGTCACAGGCTAGGTGTGATGTCACAGTAACCAACAGCAAAGCTACTAAGTTACAGCTTTCTTACATATACATTTTATACATCAATTCTAACTGGATTTACACGAACTTCTAGTTTAAAAAAAAAAAAAAAAAGACTAGTGTAGAAAACGAACTATACGGTTGTACAGAGTGCCTCAATATATAGTTAAAGGGAAAACAGAAGTGAAAGGCATTTCTAGACTAAATCACTACTAATATTTTATAAGGAAATAAAGCTCTTTATCTAGCAGGCTGAATTAATAATTTTTCATTATATGAGTGTATGTAGAGATTTAAGGATTAATTTACTGCTTTGCCCAAAAAGTAAACCCGGTGTGTAACGAAGTCCTTTGATGATTAAGTCCTTTGATGATGAAACGCGTAGGGCCGTGGCCTAGCGTGTGGACTACTGTGAGGTGGTGAGATTCCCCTGATGCGGTGAAGTCCTTTTTGAAAATAAATGTTATACGTACGGTGGTTGATACCGCCTGCTGTGGTACGTCACCTGTTATTTGCATGTGGAGAGATGATGGAATACAATCTATTTTTTAAATGGATTTATGCACTATAGAGCACCCTTTTTATTCGTTTTTTAGATAATTTTCATAATTCGTGGGTACTGGTGCAAAAAAGGAGCTGCTGATCAAGTGGATTCAAGTGCAAGGCGACTACAGTGGATACCCTTTTGTTGCAAGGGACAGTCTGCCATTTTTCCTATTAATCCTAGGACTTGTTTTTCCACATGGTGGTTTGTGAAATGGATTGATATACTGTGCAGAAACCTTAATTTTGTGTGTGTGTGTGTGTGTGTGTGTGTGTGTGTGTGTGTGTGTGTGTGTGTGTGTGTGTATATATATATATATATATATATATATATATATATAGATGGAGGCATCTTTATCTTGGCTTTTAATAGGATTAACTGATCCAGGGCAGTCAGACTTAATCCCCTGCTGTAATGATTTAATCCCCTGATGTATTGTTCTCTTTGTATTGTATTGCAGCTGAGAACAATAAATGAAAGGTCTTCGCTATTAAACCATGGTGTGCCTAGGCGCAGCAGACAAGCCAAGATAAGCGTGGCTCCATCTGTGTGTGTATATATATATATATACACACACACATACATACCGCCCAACTGTCCCACTTTTTTCAGGTCAGCCCGTTTTTTGGGGACTGTCCCGCTGTCCCACCCACAGGCCACAGTGTTCGGGGAGGGGGGGGGGGGGGCAGTTGGGAGGCTCCTGTCAATCGCTGCTCTGCTGTATAGCAGCAGTGATTAGACGCTGTGCGCATGTGCTGTCAAACATGCCCCCATTTTCTGCAACGCTGCCTGTCGCTGCAGCATCTCACTCCCTGATCTGCACATGCGTATATCTAAAAACATCAGAGATGTATGTACACACCGGGTTTACTTTTTGGCAAAGCAGTAATTAATAGAGATGAGCGGGTTCGGTTTCTCTGAAACCGAACCCGCACGAACTTCATGTTTTTTTCACGGGTCCGAGCAGACTCGGATCCTCCCGCCTTGCTCGGTTAACCCGAGCGCGCCCGAACGTCATCATGACGCTGTCGGATTCTCGCGAGACTCGGATTCTATATAAGGAGCCGCGCGTCGCCGCCATTTTCACACGTGCATTGAGATTGATAGGGAGAGGACGTGGCTGGCGTCCTCTCCATTAGAAATTAGATTAGAAGAGAGAGAGAGATTGTGCAGAGTCAGACAGAGTTTACCACAGTGACCAGTGCAGTTGTTGTTAGTTAACTTTTATTTATTTTAATATATATCCGTTCTCTGCTATATCCGTTCTCTGCCTGAAAAAAAACGATACACAGCAGCAGCCAGTCACACAGTGTGACTCAGTCTGTGTGCACTCAGCTCAGCCCAGTGTGCTGCACATCAATGTATAAAAGGCAAAGCTTATAATAATTGTGGGGGAGACTGGGGAGCACTGCAGGTTGTTATAGCAGGAGCCCCCAGGAGTACATAATATTATATTAATTTAAAATTAAACAGTGCACACTTTTGCTGCAGGAGTGCCACTGCCAGTGTGACTAGTGGTGACCAGTGCCTGACCACCAGTATAGTAGTATATTGTTGTATGTATTGTATACTATCTCTTTATCAACCAGTCTATATTAGCAGCAGACACAGTACAGTGCGGTAGTTCACGGCTGTGGCTACCTCTGTGTCGGCAGTCGGAACTCGGCAGGCAGTCCGTCCATCCATAATTGTATTACAATATATACCACCTAACCAGTGGCGGAACAAGCAAGCGGTGGGCCCAGGTGCAACAAAATGCTTTGGGCCCCCCATCCAAGTACACCCCATGGGCAGTGCGCGCCGTAGGCGCGCGCGCAAAAATACATAGTGGCGTGGCTTCGTGGGGAAGGGGTGTGTCCACAAAATAATACCAATTCATAAAACGGTGCACAGTAGTCTCCATTCTTCAAATTACGCCGCACAGTAGCACCACTACACCAGGTAGAGACCCTTTTACTCCTTACAGCGAACAGATTCCCCTTTTTACACATAACGGCAGACAGCGTGCACTTTTTACACATAACGGCAGACAGCGTGCCCTCGTTACACATAGCGGCAGACAGCATACACTTTTTACACAATGGCAGACAGCGTGCCCTCGTTACACATAGCGGCAGACAGCGTGCCCTCGTTACACATAGCGGCAGACAGCGTGCACTTTTTACACATTACGGCAGGCAGCGTCCCCATTTTACACATTACGGCAGACAGCGTCCCCATTTTACACATTACGGCAGACACCATACACTTTTACACATAACGGCAGATAGCGTGCCCTTTTTACACATTACGGCAGGCAGATTCTACCTTTTTACACATAGCGGCAGGCAGATTCCCCATTTTTACATTGCGGCATGCAGATTCCCCATTTTTATACATAGCGGCAGGCAGTCCCCCCTTTTTACACATTGCGGCAGGCAGTCCCAACAAATAAAAAAAGAAATTACCTGCTTGTTGCCAGGGGTTTCATGCACTTGGTTCCATGCACAGTGCCAGGATGTCATGCTCGTTGCCAGGGGTTTCATGCACTGGGTGTCATGCTCGTTGCTAGTGGGTAGTGCTTGTTGCTAGGGCCGTGCTCCCAGTGCCACATATGCTCCCAGTGCCAGATATTCCCCCACAGTGCCAGGTATATGCACCCAGTGCCAGATATTCTCCCACAGTGCCAGATATTCCCCCCCAGTGCCAGGTATATGCCCCCAGTGCCAGGTACATGCCCCCCCAGTGCCAGTTATATGCCCCAGTGCCAGGTATATGCCCCCAGTGCCAGATATTCCCCCCCAGTGCCTGCTTCCCCCCCAGTGCCAGGTATATGCCCCCAGTGCCGGGTATATGCCCCCCCAGTGCCAGATATTCTCCCACAGTGCCAGATATTCCCCCCCAGTGCCAGGTATATGCCCCCAGTGCCAGATATTCCCCCCCAGTGCCAGGTATATGCCCCCAGTGCCAGATATTCTCCCACAGTGCCAGATATTCCCCCCCAGTGCCAGGTATATGCCCCCAGTGCCAGGTACATGCCCTCAGTGCCGGGTATATGCCCCCCCAGTGAAAGGTATATGTCCCCAGTGCCAGATCTGTCCCCCCAGTGCCAGGTATATGTCCCCAGTGCCAGATCTGTCCCCCCAGTGCCAGGTATATGTCCCCAGTGCCAGATCTGTCCCCCCAGTGCCAGGTATATGTCCCCAGTGCCAGATCTGTCCCCCCAGTGCCAGGTATATGTCCCCAGTGCCAGATCTGTCCCCCCAGTGCCTGCTCCCCCGGTCCCCCCTCCCCCCCCTATGTGTTGGAGGGACACGAGCGCATCGCGCGTCTCTACTGTGTCCCTCCTGGCTCTCCCCCGCTTGTCTAATGAAGCATGTGCCGTTCGTGAGCCAATCAGAGCTCACGAACGGCACATGCTTCCTTAGAGCGGCCGGGGGAGAGCCAGGAGGGACACAGAGAGACGCGCGATGCGCTCGTGTCCCTCCAACACATAAGGGGGGGGGGCCGGGGGAGCAGGGGAGCAGCAAGGAGGGAGAGGAGAACGCAGATTGACATGCGGACTCTCGTCCGCATGTCAATCTGTTCTAAATGCCGGCCGGCGGCTGTGGGCCCCTGAGTGCGGCGGGGCCCCAGTGCAATGCACTGCCTGCCCCGCCAGTAGTTCCGCCCCTGCACCTAACCGTGGTATTTGTTTTTCTTTCTTTATACCGTCATAGTGTCATACTAGTTGTTACGAGTATACTACTATCTCTTTATCAACCAGTGTACAGTGCGGTAGTTCACGGCTGTGGCTACCTCTGTGTCGGCAGTCGGCAGGCAGTCCGTCCATCCATAATTGTATTATTATTATAATATATACCACCTAACCGTGGTTTTTTTTTCATTCTTTATACCGTCGTCATAGTGTCATACTAGTTGTTACGAGTATACTACTATCTCTTTATCAACCAGTGTACAGTGCGGTAGTTCACGGCTGTGGCTACCTCTGTGTCGGCAGTCGGCAGGCAGTCCGTCCATCCATAATTGTATTATTATTATAATATATACCACCTAACCGTGGTTTTTTTTCCATTCTTTATACCGTCGTCATAGTGTCATACTAGTTGTTACGAGTATACTACTATCTCTTTATCAACCAGTGTACAGTGCGGTAGTTCACGGCTGTGGCTACCTCTGTGTCGGCAGTCGGCAGGCAGTCCGTCCATCCATAATTGTATTATTATTATAATATATACCACCTAACCGTGGTTTTTTTTTCCATTCTTTATACCGTCGTCATAGTGTCATACTAGTTGTTACGAGTATACTACTATCTCTTTATCAACCAGTGTACAGTGCGGTAGTTCACGGCTGTGGCTACCTCTGTGTCGGCAGTCGGCAGGCAGTCCGTCCATCCATAATTGTATTATTATTATAATATATACCACCTAACCGTGGTTTTTTTTCCATTCTTTATACCGTCGTCATAGTGTCATACTAGTTGTTACGAGTATACTACTATCTCTTTATCAACCAGTGTACAGTGCGGTAGTTCACGGCTGTGGCTACCTCTGTGTCGGCAGTCGGCAGGCAGTCCGTCCATCCATAATTGTATTATTATTATAATATATACCACCTAACCGTGGTTTTTTTTTCATTCTTTATACCGTCGTCATAGTGTCATACTAGTTGTTACGAGTATACTACTATCTCTTTATCAACCAGTGTACAGTGCGGTAGTTCACGGCTGTGGCTACCTCTGTGTCGGCAGTCGGCAGGCAGTCCGTCCATCCATAATTGTATTATTATTATAATATATACCACCTAACCGTGGTTTTTTTTCCATTCTTTATACCGTCGTCATAGTGTCATACTAGTTGTTACGAGTATACTACTATCTCTTTATCAACCAGTGTACAGTGCGGTAGTTCACGGCTGTGGCTACCTCTGTGTCGGCAGTCGGCAGGCAGTCCGTCCATCCATAATTGTATTATTATTATAATATATACCACCTAACCGTGGTATTTTTCCATTCTTTATACCGTCGTCATAGTGTCATACTAGTTGTTACGAGTATACTACTATCTCTTTATCAACCAGTGTACAGTGCGGTAGTTCACGGCTGTGGCTACCTCTGTGTCGGCAGTCGGCAGGCAGTCCGTCCATCCATAATTGTATTATTATTATAATATATACCACCTAACCGTGGTTTTTTTTTCATTCTTTATACCGTCGTCATAGTGTCATACTAGTTGTTACGAGTATACTACTATCTCTTTATCAACCAGTGTACAGTGCGGTAGTTCACGGCTGTGGCTACCTCTGTGTCGGCAGTCGGCAGGCAGTCCGTCCATCCATAATTGTATTATTATTATAATATATACCACCTAACCGTGGTTTTTTTATACCACCTAACCGTGGCAGTCCGTCCATAATTGTATACTAGTAAACTATCCAATCCATCCATCTCCATTGTTTACCTGAGGTGCCTTTTAGTTCTGCCTATAAAATATGGAGAACAAAAAAGTTGAGGTTCCAAAATTAGGGAAAGATCAAGATCCACTTCCACCTCGTGCTGAAGCTGCTGCCACTAGTCATGGCCGAGACGATGAAATGCCAGCAACGTCGTCTGCCAAGGCCGATGCCCAATGTCATAGTACAGAGCATGTCAAATCCAAAACACCAAATATCAGAAAAAAAAGGACTCCAAAACCTAAAATAAAATTGTCGGAGGAGAAGCGTAAACTTGCCAATATGCCATTTACCACACGGAGTGGCAAGGAACGGCTGAGGCCCTGGCCTATGTTCATGGCTAGTGGTTCAGCTTCACATGAGGATGGAAGCACTCAGCCTCTCGCTAGAAAACTGAAAAGACTCAAGCTGGCAAAAGCACCGCAAAGAACTGTGCGTTCTTTGAAATCCCAAATCCACAAGGAGAGTCCAATTGTGTCGTTTGCGATGCCTGACCTTCCCAACACTGGACGTGAAGAGCATGCGCCTTCCACTATTTGCATGCCCCCTGCAAGTGCTGGAAGGAGCACCCGCAGTCCAGTTCCTGATAGTCAGATTGAAGATGTCAGTGTTGAAGTACACCAGGATGAGGAGGATATGGGTGTTGCTGGCGCTGGGGAGGAAATTGACCAGGAGGATTCTGATGGTGAGGTGGTTTGTTTAAGTCAGGCACCCGGGGAGACACCTGTTGTCCGTGGGAGGAATATGGCCGTTGACATGCCAGGTGAAAATACCAAAAAAATCAGCTCTTCGGTGTGGAGGTATTTCACCAGAAATGCGGACAACAGGTGTCAAGCCGTGTGTTCCCTTTGTCAAGCTGTAATAAGTAGGGGTAAGGACGTTAACCACCTCGGAACATCCTCCCTTATACGTCACCTGCAGCGCATTCATAATAAGTCAGTGACAAGTTCAAAAACTTTGGGTGACAGCGGAAGCAGTCCACTGACCAGTAAATCCCTTCCTCTTGTAACCAAGCTCACGCAAACCACCCCACCAACTCCCTCAGTGTCAATTTCCTCCTTCCCCAGGAATGCCAATAGTCCTGCAGGCCATGTCACTGGCAAGTCTGACGAGTCCTTTCCTGCCTGGGATTCCTCCGATGCATCCTTGCGTGTAACGCCTACTGCTGCTGGCGCTGCTGTTGTTGCCGCTGGGAGTCGATGGTCATCCCAGAGGGGAAGTCGTAAGCCCACTTGTACTACTTCCAGTAAGCAATTGACTGTTCAACAGTCCTTTGCGAGGAAGATGAAATATCACAGCAGTCATCCTACTGCAAAGCGGATAACTGAGTCCTTGACAACTATGTTGGTGTTAGACGTGCGTCCGGTATCCGCCGTTAGTTCACAGGGAACTAGACAATTTATTGAGGCAGTGTGCCCCCGTTACCAAATACCATCTAGGTTCCACTTCTCTAGGCAGGCGATACCGAGAATGTACACGGACGTCAGAAAAAGACTCACCAGTGTCCTAAAAAATGCAGTTGTACCCAATGTCCACTTAACCACGGACATGTGGACAAGTGGAGCAGGGCAGGGTCAGGACTATATGACTGTGACAGCCCACTGGGTAGATGTATGGACTCCCGCCGCAAGAACAGCAGCGGCGGCACCAGTAGCAGCATCTCGCAAACGCCAACTCTTTCCTAGGCAGGCTACGCTTTGTATCACCGCTTTCCAGAATACGCACACAGCTGAAAACCTCTTACGGCAACTGAGGAAGATCATCGCGGAATGGCTTACCCCAATTGGACTCTCCTGTGGATTTGTGGCATCGGACAACGCCAGCAATATTGTGTGTGCATTAAATATGGGCAAATTCCAGCACGTCCCATGTTTTGCACATACCTTGAATTTGGTGGTGCAGAATTTTTTAAAAAACGACAGGGGCGTGCAAGAGATGCTGTCGGTGGCCAGAAAAATTGCGGGACACTTTCGGCGTACAGGCACCACGTACAGAAGACTGGAGCACCACCAAAAACTACTGAACCTGCCCTGCCATCATCTGAAGCAAGAAGTGGTAACGAGGTGGAATTCAACCCTCTATATGCTTCAGAGGTTGGAGGAGCAGCAAAAGGCCATTCAAGCCTATACAATTGAGCACGATATAGGAGATGGAATGCACCTGTCTCAAGTGCAGTGGAGAATGATTTCAACGTTGTGCAAGGTTCTGATGCCCTTTGAACTTGCCACACGTGAAGTCAGTTCAGACACTGCCAGCCTGAGTCAGGTCATTCCCCTCATCAGGCTTTTGCAGAAGAAGCTGGAGGCATTGAAGAAGGAGCTAACACGGAGCGATTCCGCTAGGCATGTGGGACTTGTGGATGCAGCCCTTAATTCGCTTAACAAGGATTCACGGGTGGTCAATCTGTTGAAATCAGAGCACTACATTTTGGCCACCGTGCTCGATCCTAGATTTAAAGCCTACCTTGGATCTCTCTTTCCGGCAGACACAGGTCTGCTGGGGTTGAAAGACCTGCTGGTGACAAAATTGTCAAGTCAAGCGGAACGCGACCTGTCAACATCTCCTCCTTCACATTCTCCCGCAACTAGGGGTGCGAGGAAAAGGCTCAGAATTCCGAGCCCACCCGCTGGCGGTGATGCAGGGCAGTCTGGAGCGACTGCTGATGCTGACATCTGGTCCGGACTGAAGGACCTGACAACGATTACGGACATGTCGTCTACTGTCACTGCATATGATTCTCTCAACATTGATAGAATGGTGGAGGATTATATGAGTGACCGCATCCAAGTAGGCACGTCACACAGTCCGTACTTATACTGGCAGGAAAAAGAGGCAATTTGGAGGCCCTTGCACAAACTGGCTTTATTCTACCTAAGTTGCCCTCCCACAAGTGTGTACTCCGAAAGAGTGTTTAGTGCCGCCGCTCACCTTGTCAGCAATCGGCGTACGAGGTTACATCCAGAAAATGTGGAGAAGATGATGTTCATTAAAATGAATTATAATCAATTCCTCCGCGGAGACATTGACCAGCAGCAATTGCCTCCACAAAGTACACAGGGAGCTGAGATGGTGGATTCCAGTGGGGACGAATTGATAATCTGTGAGGAGGGGGATGTACACGGTGATATATCGGAGGGTGAAGATGAGGTGGACATCTTGCCTCTGTAGAGCCAGTTTGTGCAAGGAGAGATTAATTGCTTCTTTTTTGGGGGGGGTCCAAACCAACCCGTCATATCAGTCACAGTCGTGTGGCAGACCCTGTCACTGAAATGATGGGTTGGTTAAAGTGTGCATGTCCTGTTTTGTTTATACAACATAAGGGTGGGTGGGAGGGCCCAAGGATAATTCCATCTTGCACCTCTTTTTTCTTTTCTTTTTCTTTGCATCATGTGCTGATTGGGGAGGGTTTTTTGGAAGGGACATCCTGCGTGACACTGCAGTGCCACTCCTAGATGGGCCCGGTGTTTGTGTCGGCCACTAGGGTCGCTAATCTTACTCACACAGCTACCTCATTGCGCCTCTTTTTTTCTTTGCGTCATGTGCTGTTTGGGGAGGGTTTTTTGGAAGGGACATCCTGCGTGACACTGCAGTGCCACTCCTAGATGTGCCCGGTGTTTGTGTCGGCCACTAGGGTCGCTAATCTTACTCACACAGTCAGCTACCTCATTGCGCCTCTTTTTTTCTTTGCGTCATGTGCTGTTTGGGGAGGGTTTTTTGGAAGGGCCATCCTGCGTGACACTGCAGTGCCACTCCTAGATGGGCCCGGTGTTTGTGTCGGCCACTAGGGTCGCTAATCTTACTCACACAGCTACCTCATTGCGCCTCTTTTTTTCTTTGCGTCATGTGCTGTTTGGGGAGGGTTTTTTGGAAGGGACATCCTGCGTGACACTGCAGTGCCACTCCTAGATGGGCCCGGTGTTTGTGTCGGCCACTAGGGTCGCTTATCTTTCTCACACAGCTACCTCATTGCGCCTCTTTTTTTCTTTGCGTCATGTGCTGTTTGGGGAGGGTTTTTTGGAAGGGACATCCTGCGTGACACTGCAGTGCCACTCCTAGATGGGCCCGGTGTTTGTGTCGGCCACTAGGGTCGCTTATCTTTCTCACACAGTCAGCTACCTCATTGCGCCTCTTTTTTTCTTTGCGTCATGTGCTGTTTGGGGAGGGTTTTTTGGAAGGGACATCCTGCGTGACACTGCAGTGCCACTCCTAGATGGGCCCGGTGTTTGTGTCGGCCACTAGGGTCGCTTATCTTACTCACACAGCGACCTCTGTGCAAATTTTAGGACTAAAAATAATATTGTGAGGTGTGATGTGTTCAGAATAGGCTGAAAATGAGTGTAAATTATGTTTTTTGAGGTTAATAATACTTTGGGATCAAAATTACCCCCAAATTCTATGATTTAAGCTGTTTTTTAGGGTTTTTTGAAAAAAACACCCGAATCCAAAACACACCCGAATCCGACAAAAATAATTCGGTGAGGTTTTGCCAAAACGCGTTCGAACCCAAAACGCGGCCGCGGAACCGAACCCAAAACCAAAACACAAAACCCGAAAAATTTCAGGCGCTCATCTCTAGTAATTAATCCTTAAATCTCTTTTAGGATGAACTGCGTTGACAAAAGACCTCAGAAATAAAAGAAGGCATTCAGAATAAGAAATCACCTTAAGCACTGCTGTTTCATAAATCATCCCCAGATATGCGGCACAGATAGTTATAATTGGTAGCATCAGCAAAAGCTACAGCTATAAATGGGATTACAGGGGTTTGTACAATGCTCCTTAATCTATTCTCACAGAGGGGGGATGAAACCATCCTGCAGCCTGAGTCAGAGGGTTGTAAGGGGTATATTTATTAATGTGTGTTTCTTGGGGGTATCTGCAAATATAATGGATCCCGTAAAGAAATAGGGTGATTCTGCACAAGATCATTCTGTACATTAAGTAAGTGCAATGATTGGACTTCCGAGTTTAGGACCCAGGAGTCCTTCTGCTCACGCAAAAAATGATGCTCGCACCGCAGGGGACACTGGGAGGGATCCATTTAGATCCCTCTCAGGAATCAATAAGAAGCCCATAGGCTTCTCTCTTTCCAGAGCTTGGTACATACGTGAATCACTTTAGTACATCCCATCCAAAGTTCTTTATGGGTTTTAAAGGGAGGCAGAGTATTATATGTATCAGGGCCGGCTCCAGGCCTACTAGTACCCTGAGCGAGAACATGTAAAAGCACCCCCCACCCCCCCATGCGCACGCCAAAGGCGCGCTCGCTCCAGGAAAAGTGGGTGTGGCCTCTGGAAAAGTGGGCGTGGCCTCATAACTTCATATTATTAGACTATAAATAAATATATTTTCACACCCCCTCTACGCACACAATTAGCAGCCTTACACATAACAGCCACAGTAGGGTTCCTTACACACAATGTCTCCAGTATAGTGTCAGATACACAATGTGCAGTGCCAGATAGACATGACATGCCCCCCAGCAGTGCCAGCTACACACAATATGCTCCCCAGCAGTGCCAGCTACACATGATAGTGTTCACTTTTTAGGGCAGGGTGCTGATCACAGGGAGGGCACATTTTTAAGTTAGGAGGGCAAAATGATGTACATACTGTAATGCTTGGTGCTCATCTACCTACATGGTAAAGCATGGACAGTGCGCGGCGAAGGCGCGCAGCAAAAATTTAGGGGCGTTGCTTCGTTAGAAAGGTGCGTGGCCACATAATAGTGGCAATTCGCATTACACCACACAGTAGTGCAGTTAATACACACTGCACCAGGTAGAACCTCCTAGACACTTTGCGCCAGGCAGAGCACGTTAGATACTTTGTGCCAGGCAGAGCACGTTAGACACTTTGCGCCAGACAGAGCACGTTAGACACTTTGCGCCAGGCAGAGCACGTTAGACACTTTGTGCCAGGCAGAGCACATTAGACACTTTGCGCCAGGCAGAGCACGTTAGACACTTTGCGCCAGGCAGAGAACGTTAGACACTTTGCGCCAGGCAGAGCACTGAGACTCATTGCCTAGCCACAGACGCCTAGCGGGAACACTACATGATATGCTCCCCAGCCGTGCCAGCTACACATGACATGCCCCCCAGCAGTGTCAGATACAGAAATGCCCCCACAGTGCCATAAATGCCCCCACAGTGCCAGATACATAAATGCCCCCACAGTGCCAGATACATAAATGCCCCCACAGTACCAGATATGTCCCCACAGTTCCAGATACAGAAATGCCCCCACAGTGCCAGATATGCCCCCACAGTGCAGATAAATGCCCCCACAGTGCCAGATATGCCCCCACAGTGCCAGATATACCCCCACAGTGCCAGAAATGCCCCCACAGTGCCAGATATGCCCCCAGTGTGCCAGAAATGCCCCCACAGTGCCAGATACAGAAATGCCCCCACAGTGCCAGATATGCCCCCACAGTGCCAGATATGCCCCTACAGTGCAAGATATGCCCCCACAGTGCCAGATATGCCCCCACAGTGCCAGATATGCCCCCAGTGTGCCAGAAATGCCCCCACAGTGCCAGATATGCCCCCACAGTGCCAGATATGCCCCCAGTGTGCCAGAAATGCCCCCACAGTGCCAGATATGCCCCCACAGTGCCAGATATGCCCCCAGTGTGCCAGAAATGCCCCCACAGTGCCAGAAACAAAAATGCCCCCACAGTGCCAGATATGCCCCCACAGTGCCAGATATGCCCCTACAGTGCCAGAAATGCCCCCAGTGTGCCAGAAATGCCCCCACAGTGCCAGAAATGCCCCCACAGTGCCAGAAATGCCTCCCACAGTGCCAGATACAGAAATGCCCCCACAGTGCCAGATATGCCCCTACAGTGCCAGATATGCCCCCACAGTGCCAGATATGCCCCCAGTGTGCCAGAAATGCCCCCACAGTGCCAGATATGCCCCTACAGTGCCAGATATGCCCCCACAGTGCCAGATACAGAAATGCCCCCACAGTGCCAGATATGCCCCTACAGTGCCAGATATGCCCCCACAGTGCCAGATACATAAATGCCCCCAGTGCCAGATACATAAATGCTCCCAGTGCCAGATAAATAAATGCCCCCACAGTGCCAGATACATAAATGCCCCCACAGTGCCAGATACATAAATGCCCCCACAGTGCCATAAATGCCCCTACAGTGCCAGATACAGAAATGCCCCCACAGTGCCAGATATGCCCCCACAGTGCAGATAAATGCCCCCACAGTGCCAGATATGCCCCCACAGTGCCAGATATACCCCCACAGTGCCAGAAATGCCCCCACAGTGCCAGATATGCCCCCAGTGTGCCAGAAATGCCCCCACAGTGCCAGATACAGAAATGCCCCCACAGTGCCAGATATGCCCCCACAGTGCCAGATATGCCCCTACAGTGCAAGATATGCCCCCACAGTGCCAGATATGCCCCCACAGTGCCAGATATGCCCCCAGTGTGCCAGAAATGCCCCCACAGTGCCAGAAACAAAAATGCCCCCACAGTGCCAGATATGCCCCTACAGTGCCAGATATGCCCCCACAGTGCCAGAAATGCCCCCAGTGTGCCAGAAATGCCCCCACAGTGCCAGAAATGCCCCCACAGTGCCAGAAATGCCCCCCACAGTGCCAGATACAGAAATGCCCCCACAGTGCCAGATATGCCCCTACAGTGCCAGATATGCCCCCACAGTGCCAGATATGCCCCCAGTGTGCCAGAAATGCCCCCACAGTGCCAGATATGCCCCTACAGTGCCAGATATGCCCCCACAGTGCCAGATACAGAAATGCCCCCACAGTGCCAGATATGCCCCTACAGTGCCAGATATGCCCCCACAGTGCCAGATACATAAATGCCCCCAGTGCCAGATACATAAATGCCCCCAGTGCCAGATAAATAAATGCCCCCACAGTGCCAGATACATAAATGCCCCCACAGTGCCAGATACATAAATGCCCCCACAGTGCAGATATGGCCCCACAGTGACAGATATGCCCCACACAGTGCCAGTGCCCCCACAGTGCAGATATGACCCCACACAGTGCCAGTGCCCCCACAGTGCAGATGACCCCACAGTGCAGATATGACCCCACAGTGACAGATATGCCCCCACACAGTGCCAGCTATGCCCCCACAGTGCAGACATGACCCCACAGTGCAGATATGACCCCCACAGTGCAGATATGACCCCCCACAGTGCCAGTGCCCCCACAGTGCCAGATAAATATATGCCCCCACAGTGCCAGATAAATATATGCCCCCACAGTGCCAGATATGCCCCCACAGTGCCAGATACATAAATTCCCCCAGTGCCAGATAAATAAATGCCCCCACAGTGTCAGATACAGAAATGCACCCACAGTGCCAGATACATAAATGCCCCCACAGTGCAGATATGACCCCATAGTGACAGATATGCCCCCACACAGTGCCAGTGCCCCCACAGTGCAGATGACCCCACAGTGACAGATATGCCCCCACAGTGACAGATATGCCCCCACACAGTGCCTGTACCCCACAGTGCAGATATGACCCCACAGTGCAGATATGACCCCACAGTGCAGATATGACCCCCACAGTGCAGATATGACCCCACACAGTGCCAGTGCCCCCACAGTGCCAGATATGCCCCCACACACAGTGCCCCCACAGTGCAGATGACTCCACAGTGACAGATATGCCCCCACACAGTGCCCGATGATCCCCACAATACCTGCGGCGGCGCTGGGAGGGGAAGTGCTGCCGTCTGAGGGCACCGACTGTCTGTTCCCGGCCGCTCGAGCGCTCCATGCACGCTGCGCGGCGCCGGCGTCTGGCGTCAGACGTCGGCGCCGCGCAGCGCACACATCCACACACAGTCAAAGGGGACTGCGGGGAGAGCTGCAGTGTACAGGGCCGGCTCCAGGTACGACTATGGCGGCGCCAGCGCGCGGCGCCCATTAAGGGTGGCGCCCCGCGCGGCCGCTCTAGTCGAACATGCCTGGAGCCGGCCCTGATTTGTATTGCAGCAATCATACATTATGATATATTTATTATATTGTCCTAATTCGGATAAGTACATAAGACCTGATTAAGACTGGGGCACTAAAGAGGTAGGCGATGGGTTGTCTACTGAGACACCCACCAGCTGCGGCTTTAATCCATTGCGCTGCGCAAACTGTCACACCATCGGACTTCGAGTAACCCCATAAGGTCAAACCACTCGCCCCCTGTGGGGAGAATGAGAAAAAGTCCAGCACTCCACTCTTCCAATTACTGTACTTGCCCTGGTGCCCTCCGAGATGTCCAAGCATCAGTAATTACACAATATGGAACAGCACTACTCATGGTCACACGCAGAATAGATAACTGAAAGGCGTCCTCTGTCCTTTATGCAGCTCACAGGAGATAGAAGGGTTTATGGAGAGAAGCAGGCGGCTGATTATTTGATCCTGCTCCAGTTATCAGGGCCGGCGACAGGGGGCGGTCAAAGGGGACACATGTACTGGGCCCCAAGGATCAGAAGGGCCCCAAGTATACAACACTTATTGACCGTTAGGGATGTGATCCGCTTGTCCAAATAGGGCAGCGAGCTGTAGGCTGTGTAGGCGCAGCCTCAGAGTGACAGGAGCCTCACACACATACTAACTGTGCGTCACAAGTGTGCCTGCTCTTCCAGGTCCAGCTCTATTGCAGGCAGTTTCGGGACATGGCAGTAGCTCCCCTGGCCAGGATTCATGTGCGCTGCGCTGGCCTCTTCTGGTGGGGGGCGAGGGCCGCATGGTACCTGCTGTGTGGTGTTTGGGTCTGGATACTGGGGAGTGTAGCGCAGGTTAGTCTCTTCCCAGGGTGAGGGAACACAGGGCTTTGGGATGGGGTTGGGAGCTAGAAATGCAGTATGGAATCATTTGGGAGGCCCCAAGATTTCTCTTACGTCCTAGAGGATGCTGGGGACTCCAAAAGGACCATGGGGTATAGACGGGATCCGCAGGAGATATGGGCACACTATAAGACTTTGAATGGGTGTGAACTGGCTCCTCCCTCTATGCCCCTCCTCCAGACCTCAGTTAGATTCTGTGCCCAGAGAGACTGGACACACACTAGGGGAGCTCTCCTGAGTTTCTCTGAAAAGACTTTGTTAGGTTTTTTATTTTCAGGGAGACCTGCTGGCTACAGGCTCCCTGCTTCGTGGGACTGAGGGGAGAGAAGCAGACCTACTTCTTCTGAGTTCAAAGGCTCTGCTTCTTAGGCTACTGGACACCATTAGCTCCAGAGGGTTCGATCACTTGGTGCGCCTAGCTGCTTGTTCCCGGAGCCGCGCCGTCACCCCCCTCACAGAAGTCAGAAGAAAGAAGCCGGGTGAGTATAAGGAAGATCAGAAGACTTCAGTGACGGCAGTAGACTTCAGTAATGAGGTACCGCGCAGCGGTCGCGCTGCGTGCCATGCTCCCGCACACACTTCAGACGGCACTTGCAGGGCACAGGGGGGGCGCCCTGGGCAGCATGATTACTGGAGTTCTACACTGGCCAAAATATATATATTATAAGTGCCTAGGCACTAAATATAGCCCCCGCCACTATAAATATTTACATTTTGAGCGGGACTACAGCGTGCCGGTGAGGGGGCATGGCTTAGCCCTCACAGCTTACCAGCGCCATTTTCTGTTCACAGGCTGCAGAGACGCTGGCCCGGACCTCCACTCTCCTGCACAAGTAACAGGGAGCAAAACGGGAAGGGGGGGAGGGAGGCACAGTAATTTGGTGCTATTAACCCTTTCATAATAACAGCGCAGACATCTGAGGCAGTGTGTATTTGCTCTCAATACTGAAATAGGCGCTGGGGTGTGAGCTGGTAAACTCCCTCTGTGTTTCTCTAACAGGCTTTCCTGTGGGTCTGTCCCCTATAGCCATTGTGTTTGTGCGTGTCGGTACGTGTGTGTCTACATGTCTGAGGCTGAGTGCTCCTCCCGGAGGAAATTGCAGTGGGCGCAGATAAGGAGCGGGGAGTGATTCTCAGACTCAAACGTGGAGATAATCCATGGAGGACGCCTTGTCTCAGGTACAAGCCCCCTCAGGGTCACAAAAGCGTTAATTTACCCAGATGGCGGATACTGATACCGACACGGACTCTGATTCCAGTGTCGACTATAGGGGGTCATTCTGAGTTGATCGCAGCAGGAACTTTGTTAGCAGTTGGGCAAAACCATGTGCACTGCAGGGGAGGCAGCTATAACATGTGCAGAGAGAGATAGATTTGGGTGTCGTGAGTTCAATCTGCAATCTAAATTGCAGTGTAAAAATAAAGCAGCCAGTATTTACCCTGCACAGAAACAAAATAACCAACCCAAATCTAACTCTCTCTGCAAATGTTATATCTGCCCCCCCCCCTGCAGTGCACATGGTTTTGCCCAACTGCTAAAAATTTTCCTGCTGCGATCAACTTGGAATTAGAGTATTCAGTACATGATTGTGGCAATTAAAGATGTTTTACATATTTCTGAAGTACCTACTGTTCCAGATACAAGGGTTTGTTTGTATAAGGGAAAAAAGCCTGAGGTGACGTTTCCCCCCTCTCAAGAGCTGAATGCTTTTTGTGAAAAAGCTTGGGAATCTCCTGATAAAAAGGTGGCAGATTCCCAAGAGAATTCTAATGGCATATCCTTTCGCCTCTGACGACAGGGAAAAGTGGGAATCATCTCCCAATGTGGACAAGGCTCTATCACGGCTGTCCAAGAAGGTGGCGCTTCCGTCTCCGGACACTGCTGCCATTAAGGACTCTGCGGATCGTAAGCAGGAAACGACCTTAAAATCCATTTATGTCACTAAGGGTGCACTGCTCAGACCTGCCGTGGCGTCGGCATGGGTGAGTAGTGCTATTGGTAAGTGGGCAGATAATTTGGCATCTGACATGGATACCCTGGATAGGGATAACATTCTTTTGACTCTCGGTTATATCAGGGACGCTGCAGCTTATATAAAGGATGCGGCGAGGGATATTGGGATCAAGGGCCAATGCCATGGCAGTCTCGGCCAGGAGAGCGCTGTGGATTCATCAATGGAATGCTGATGCCGACTCTAAGAAAGCTATGGAAGCTCTCCCTTATAAAGGTAGTGTCTTGTTTGGTGACGGCCTCACTGACCTGGTGTCTACGGCTACAGCGGGTAAGTCATCCTTTCTTCCTTATGTTCCTGCACAACAGAAAAAGACGCCCCATTATCAGATGCAGTCCTTTCGGCCTAATAAATACAAAAAAAGAAGAGGGTCGTCCTTCCTTGCCTCTAAAGATAGGGGAAGGGGAAAAAGGTTGCCTGCTGTGTCAGGCTCCCGGGACCAGAAGTCCTCCCTAGCTTCTGCCAAGTCCACCGCATGACGCTGGGGCTCCTCTACAGGAGTCCGTACCGGTGGGGGCGCGTCTCCGACTCTTCAGTCAGGTCTGGTTTCACTCGGGCCTGGATCCTTGGGTGTTAGACATAGTGTCCCAAGGGTACAAATTGGAGTTTCAGGAGGTGCCCCCCCACCGATTTTTCAAATCAGCCTTGCCAGGTTCTATCCCAGAAAGGGAAGTAGTGAGTGCTGCGATACAAAAGCTGTGTCAACAGCATGTCATTGTCACGGTACACCCGTCTCAATGGGGAGAAGGGTTTTATTCGAGCCTCTTTGTCGTACCAAAGCCGGATGGCTCGGTCAGACTGATCCTGAACCTAAAATCCCTCAATCTGTATTTGAAAACTTTCAAGTTCAAGATGGAATCTCTTCGAGCAGTGATCTCCAGTCTGGAAGGTGGGGATTTTATGGCGTCAGTCGACATAAAACATGCCTACTTACATGTCCCAATATATCCTCCACATCAAGCTTTCCTGAGGTTTGCGGTTCAGGATTGTCATTACCAATTTCAGACGTTGCCGTTTGGTCTTTCCACGGCCCCGAGTGTCTTCACCAAAGTAATGGCGGAAATGATGGTGCTCCTACGCTAGCAGGGTGTCACAATTATCCCGTACTTGGACGATCTCCTGATAAAGGCGAGATCAAAGGAGCAGTTGCTAAGAAACGTGGCACTCTCCCTGACAGTTCTGCAACAACATGACTGGATTTTACATTTGCCAAAGTCACAGTTAGTTCCGACAACGAGGCTGTCTTTCTTGGATATGATCCTGGACACGGAACTGCAGAGAGTGTTTCTCCCAGTGGAAAAAGCTCTGGAAATCCAGACCATGGTCAAGGAGATCCTGAAACCGGCAAGAGTATCGATTCATCAATGCACTCGGGTGCTGGGGAAGATGGTTGCAGCTTACAAAGCCATTCCGTTTGGCAGGTTTCATGCCCGGGTATTTCAGTGGGACCTGTTGGACAAGTGGTCCGGGTCTCACCTACACATACACCGGAAAATAAGTCTATCTTCCAGGACCAGAATATCTCTCCTGTGGTGGCTTCAAAGTTCTCACCTCCTAGAGGGACGCAGGTTCGGGATCCAGGATTGGGTCCTGGTGACCACGGATGCAAGTCTCCGAGGCTGGGGAGCAGTCACACAAGGAAAAAATTTCCAGTGAAAATGGTCAAGCCAGGAAGCTTGTCTGCACATAAACGTTCTGGAATTAAGAGCCATCTACAACGGCCTTCTGCAAGCGGAACACTTTCTTCAAGGTCTACCTGTCCTGATTCAGTCGGACCACATAACAGCGGTGGCTTGCATAAACCGCCAGAGCGGAACAAAGAGCAGAGCGGTAATGGCGGAGGACACAAAAGTTCTCCGCTGGGCGGAAAAGCATGTAAGCGCTCTGTCAGTGGTCTTTCTTCCGGGCGTGGACAACTGGGAAGCAGACTTCCTCAGCAGACACGATCTCAATCCAGGAGAGTGGGGTCTTTATCAAGATGTTTTTGCAGAAGTGACAAGTCGTTGGGGAATTCCTCAAATAGACATGATGGCGTCTCGCCTCAACAAGAAGCTTCAGAGATATTGTTCCAGGTCACGGGACCTTCAAGCCAGTGCAGTGGATGCCCTGGTCACTCCGTGGGTGTTTCAGTCGGTATATATGTTCCCTCCACTTCCACTCATTCCAAAAGTGTTGAGGATCATAAGAAGAACAAGGGTTCAGGCGGTACTCATTGTTCCAGATTGGCCACGGAGGGCCTGGTATCCGGATCTTTAGGAATTGCTCATAGAAGATCCCTGGCCTCTTCCTCTCAGAGAGGATCTGTTACTGCAGGGGCTGTGCGTCTTCCAAGACTTACCGTGGTTGTGTTTGATGGCGTGGAGGTTGAACGCCAAATCCTAGCTCGAAAGGGTATTCCCGGGGAAGTCATCCCCACTCTCCTTAAGGCTAGAAAGGAGGTCAGGGCGAAGCATTATCACCGTATTTGGAGAAAGTATGTGTCTTGGTGTGAAGCCAAGAAGGCTCCTACGGAGGAGTTTCAGCTGGGTCGTTTCCTCCATTTTTTAAAGGCAGGCGTGGATGCAGGCCTGAAATTAGGTTCCATTAAAGTGCAGATTTCGGCTTTATCTATTTTCTTTCAAAAAGAATTGGCCGCCCTTCCAGAGTTTCAGACTTTCGTGAAGGGAGTTCTGCACATCCATCCTCCGTTTGTGGCACCGTGGGATCTTGACGTGGTGTTGCAATTTCTTATGTCTCACTGGTTTGAACTGATAAAGCCGTTTTATATGCAGGAATGAAAAGCTATACCTTATACACACTTTAAATACACTTTACCATGAAGCCGCTACGGCCGCTAAACTTAATACACACTCTACGCACTTTTTACGCTGTTAGCGTACAGAGTCCCGTACCGTGTACGGACTTTGCGTACAAACGCCGCGCTGACGGTACAAAGTACACACAGCGCGTACACACCCAATGAATACACTTTAAACCTTATGCAGCAATGCAGTGTGATGCTATTACACTTTAAACCTTATGCAGCAATGCAGTGTGATGCTATTACAGTTTAAACCTTATGCAGCAATGCAGTGTGATGCTATTACACTTTAAACCTTAGCAGGGAAAGAAAGATACGACAACAGTTTGTAGTTAAACCACTGGGTTCCGACACCACAGCGTATAATTGCTGAAAGGGGGTTACAATACAAACAATACAATACAATATAACAGAGTAAATGGCTACAGTCAATGTTACATACGTGAGTGGATTCGCCACGCTACCCAGTCTGGTCCTCCGTCATCTGATAGATAACATTGTGAGTCTTGTGTCTGACCAGGCCTGCTGCAGGCTCTCTTTATACACTTCATCCAAAACATAACACAATGGATACTGTAATCTCTTTGTCCATTGGACACAGGGATGGTCATTTACAGTACAGGAGAGGTCATAGGTCGGTTTGAATAGGAGGGCGATGTCTGTTCCAACTGCTCTTGTGGGTGGTCTCCTCTGGATTCCCGCCACATACATAATGTACAGTAAATACAGTTTATAATTATCTATATTCTGCTCCTGCACATAACTATCCGCAGGAACATGCAATCTTTCTCAAACCAACACCGGAATGTTACACTTAAAATACCCTACAGCTGGATACCAAACATCACCTTCTGTCCCCTCCTATCCTGTAAAGGTGAATCTCTTTGTTCTGTTACCATTTAAACTGCTGTTACTTTCTGGTGTGGTGCAGGGAGACTATGTGTACATTGTGCACTATTTGGATTAAATATGTAACGTGTTTTGATAGCCTTCCATGCGTTCACAAACTCTACCGTAAATACTCATACCACGCGCTAGTGCGCAGGACCGCGGGAGCGACCATACGCAAATTGCGAATATGCGCACGCACAGCAGAGCAAGTACGTGCACGGAGGCCATCTGTGCGTAGTTTGTACGTGATGTGTGTACTGCAATATTTTTTCGACTTTGACAGAACCTTTGCGAAAGGTTGAGTTTAAATTTCTCACTTGGAAAGTGGTCATGCTTTTGGCCTTGGCGTCCGCAAGACGGGTGTCGGAATTGGCGGCTTTGTCTCACAAGAGCCCCTATTTGATTTTCCATGTGGATAGAGCGGAATTGAGAACTCGTCAACAATTTCTGCCGAAGGTGGTTTTCTTCGTTTCACATAAACCAACCTATTGTGGTGCCTGTGGCTACGGATGCCTTGGCTGTGTCAAAATCTCTCGATGTAGTTAGAGCTTTGAAAATGTATGTCGTCAGAACGGCTCAAATTAGGAAATCAGAGGCTCTGTTTGTCCTATATGTTACCAACAAAATTGGGGCTCCTGCTTCCAAGCAAACTATTGCACGCCGGATCTGTAATACGATTCGGCATGCTCATTCTACGGCTGGTTTGCCGTTGCCGAAGTCAGTGAAAACCCATTCTACCAGGAAGGTGGGCTCATCTTGGGCGGCTGCCCGAGGAGTCTCGGTGCTTCAACTTTGCAGAGCAGCTACGTGGTCGGGTTCAAACACTTTTGCTAAGTTCTACAAGTTTGATACCCTGGCTGATGAGGACCTCATGTTTGCTCAATCGGTGCTGCAAAGTCGTCCGCACACTCCCGCCCGGTCTGGAGCTTTGGTATAGACCCCATGGTCCTTTTGGAGTCCCCAGCATCCTCTAGGACGTAAGAGAAAATATGATTTTAATACCTACCGGTAAATCCTTTTCTTCCTAGTCCGTAGAGGATGCTGGGCGCCCGTCCCAGTGCGGACTGTTTTTTGCAGTTGTATTGGTAGTTATTGTTTCTGTTACACAAAGGTTGTGTATCGGTTATGTTCAGCTTGTTGCTGTTTTTTTCATGCTGTTAACTGGTATTGCTTAATAGCCATGTTGTACGGTGTGTTGTGGTGTGAGCTGGTGTATTTCTCACCCTTGATTAACAAAAATCCTTTTCCTCGAAATGTCCGTCTCCCTGGGCACAGTTCCTATAACTGAGGTCTGGAGGAGGGGCATAGAGGGAGGAGCCAGTGCACACCCATTCAAAGTCTTATAGTGTGCCCATGTCTCCTGCGGATCCCGTCTATACCCCATGGTCCTTTTGGAGTCCTCAGCATCCTCTACGGACTAGGAGAAAAGGATTTACTGGTAGGTATTAAAATCCTATTCTCTGTTGCCGGCCCTGCTTATTTTAACCTGCACCTTTATTTTTAATGTGATCCACCACTGTTAAGGTCACCTACATATGGGAAAGTTCCAGAATTATGTTTGTTCTCATAAGGGGCCTATTTCAGACCTGATCGCTGCTGTGCATGCCAGAGAGCCGATGGCCATCTCAGCCCTGCGATCGCCTCTGCTTGATTGACAGGCAGAGGCGGTCCCTGGGAGGGCCGGGGGTGTTTGTCAATGTTTTGGGGGCGCGGTGTGCCCGGACCATGCGGGGACGGGCTGCGGCAACTGCGTGACGTCACATGCAGCCGCTGCGACCCAGGAAGCGATGAGTAACTCCCTGCCAGCGCACAGGAGCTGCACTGGTAGGGAGCCACTCCTCAGGTACATATGCATTGTCGTCATGTGATGCTTTTGTACCTGGGCGGGGGGGCAGAGCCAGACTTGCGGGGAGTTGTAGCCCTGTGCTGGACGTTCCCCCGCATGTCTGTGAAACTGATCGTAGACGTGCTAAATTTAGCACATCTACGATCAGGTCTGAATTAGGCCTTAATTTCAACACCTTAAGTTGAGGCACCTTCTGGAATAGACCAGATTCTGTCTCCCTTATCTCACTGACTTAAAGTGCTTACATTATATTCAGGCAAACAGTTTGGACACTTGACAGGCATGGCAGGGTGTTATTCCTAACCATGACTTCATCATAACATACCAGACTAGTTCCAGCTGGTTTATCCGGAAGGGCCTACCTTAGAGCTGATCGCTGTTGTACGAAATCGCAAAGTAGCCGATTATTGAACGACTGCGCATGCGTATGGATTGTAATGTGCAGGTACGAGGCCAAACTGCGAAAAAAATCCTGCGTCTTTTTTTATCGCTAGGCGTATGCAGATTGAATGACAGCAAGCAAACTTGGGGAAATCACCATGGGGAAAATGTCCGGTATGGAGGTGGGGTTTTGTGTGAGGGTGTCTCAGCATTCCTTACCAAAAGGAGGCTCCATCTTGCCTCATGAAATATATTGTTTGCTAAAAACTATATACAATTTAAACTCTATACTCTTATGTATTGGTGTATGGTATGAGGGATGTGCAATTACTTTCTGGATGCACAAAAAGTATTTTATTTGCAACTAAGTGAACATTACATTTCTTTTAAAGTATACACCAGAGGTGTCTGTGCAAAGTTGAATGCGTTCAAACCACTTGGTGAAGCAGCTACACCGCTCTCTTTATTTTAAGCAGGTATGTCTTCTACATGCTGGGTGAAGGCCTCCAGCAGCTTCTGGTGACTCAAAACAAATCCTATGCATTTTGCACTTGATTTGTGGGAACAAGAAGTAGTCTCGGAGGCCAAATCTGGATGTACGTCTTATGACCAAGCTCCTGGATGCGTTCATGGGCAAGAAAATACACCACTTTCTTGGACTTTTGGGCAGGTTCATTGTTGTGATGGGGAAGGGCACCACCACCGCTTCTTGCAATTCACAAGGAAATGGCTTCTAGCACTCGCGGTAGGCATTAGTTAGGTGCACCAGTCCCCAGTGACGGTGCGCTGCTGCAGAAGTGGTACAGTAGCTACATGACCAGTCTTGGCAACAAAAACAGGCACCATCTACTTGGTCACACTGCGCACACATCAGAACTTCTGTGGTAGTGCACCATAAACTGGGGTACACTGGGCTAACTTGTTTAGTCTCGGAGTCGAAACTGTAGATCCAGGATTCATCTCCACTGATGATCTCCCAGGTAGAAATCAATCCTGGCCAGCATGTTGCAGCACCAAGTCACCCAAGCCTCCTTCTGCTCTTGAGTCATCTGATGCAGCAGTTCGGGATGGCGCTTCCTCCCCAAAGGCAGCTTGCTGTCGGACAATACTCTCCTACTGTCGCAGACCACTCTTGCAGTCATAGGCGGGTATTCAATTGTTGTTGGAAACTGCCGTCTTGACAGAAAGACTGCAGTTTCCCACAGTTTTAGATCAGAAGGGGTGCAGACCTATTCAATGACTCTTGTCTTTTTCCGTCAAGTCAGGAATTCCCGACTTGTCGGAAAACACGTGGATTGTTGGAAACCATGTGTACTGTCGGAAGCACAGCCAAACCCGACAGGTTTTAGCCCTGTTTCCGACAATGTCAATCCGATTTAAAAAAAAAGTCAGATTGGCATTGTCGGGAACAGGCCAAACCTTCCGAGTTTGGCCGATTATTGAATACTCACATGTCGGATACTTTCCGTCGGAAAGGATCCAACATGAATTGAATATACCCCATAGAAATCATGGCTCTTTAGTGGCCACTGTTAAGCTCCATAACGAGTTTGTGAAGGAAGTGAACATGTTGACCTCTTTGTTGTGCAGTGCTGCTTATATACAGTTCTGTGCCTTGACACTTCACAAGAACTTTAGTCAGAGATTACAGTTCACAACTAGACAATTAGATTATGGGGCCTATTTATCACCATCCGTATCTTGGATGTCATGTGATAAAGTCGCACTGCGATAACTGATTACATCACAGTGATATATCAATTATCGCATGCAGAGACAGAGCTTGCAGTCAAGCTCTGTCCCTGCGATGCCTCTTCGTAAAAAATACCCCAATGTCCTGCTGCGCATGCGCCGCCCCCGCCATTACCGCCATTGCCCGGTCGACTCTCCCGTTGCGACTACCCCCACACGCTGCAGACCCTCACCCCCGCAAGATAATATATTCACCTGTCCAGGGAGCCGGTCTGCGCTGCTTCTGCTGGGCGCTGGATCCTGTGTGCTGCGGCGACCCCATTGCTGTAAAGTGCGCTGCCACTTTACTGCACCGGGGTCACATTGCAGCATATGTGCCCGACAGCGCTCAGCAGAGCAGTGGACACTGGCTCCTTGGACAGGTATGTTTTGTTTTTTTTAAACTTTCCTTTTCATTTTTTAACACTTTGATCAGCTTGTGTGTTCATCGGACTTATCCCTAAACTATAATACCATTAACTGATTGATATTATTCTTATTAAGTAGTATTATTGCATTGGAGTATTTTATGAGAATCATTGTCCATCGGTGAGTTTAGCCACCCAGAACAACTGTAGTAACCATTAATTTACATTCAGTACATACTATGTATTTCTCTTTTTAATCTTCTATAAATCTATTTTCGCTTACTGCAATAAGCACCTTGTAGAGGTCAAGTCAGTACAGTTTAAGAACCTCAGCTGTATGCAGCCTTTATAAGGCCTTCATGCCTACCAATAGATGCACAAGCAAACATGGGATTCTGTTTCTCTACATTTACTTGAAATGTCCTGATTTATTTGTCTCTTTATCAACTTCCCCCTCATGATTTTACATTCTCCAACTCATCAACTTTGACTTTCTTCCTCACTATGGGGAAGAGGTATCAAAACTTGGAGAGAGATAACATATCAACCAATCAATCAGCTTCTTACTGTCATTTTTCAAACACAGATTGTAAACGGACAGTTAGGAGCTGATTGGTTAGTATTTTATCTCTTTCCTCTTTACCTCTCTCCAAGTCTTCATACATCTCCCCCTCTATTTTCTCCAACATATCGGGCTGGATGTAATGAAGTCCGAGTTGGCTGGAAGTGCGGAATCCTCGGCCGAATTTGGCTTTTACTTTAAAGTGGCAATAATGTACATGGTAAAACCATGCATTTTACATGGTTGTCGCTTTTAAAAAATGTCCACGATCAGCTGAGAACCCACACCTCTTGGCAACTTGGACTTCATTACATCCGGCCCATGGACTTCAGCTTTGTCCCTCAGAAAATGGCTTGCTGGTCATGGTGATAGCTACCCCGGTAATACCCCTTTCACACCGCACAAATAACCCGTTATCGACCCGGCATATTGCTGGGTCGACACGGGTTGGCATGCGGTGTGAAGGCGCTGTAGTCGAAATCCCGGGTCGCCCGACCCAGTAATTCAACCCATGAATAAAGCAGTGTTATTCCCGGGTCGAATACTGGGTCAGTGGCAACAGGGAGAGGCGGCGCGGAGATGATCTCATCTCCCAGTGCCGCCTGCTCCATCCCCCGCTGCTATGGCAACCCGCCCAGCATATTGCCGGGTAGGGGAAGCCAGCAGTAGCGTCCAATGCCGGATCCCACCTTGGAAGAACGAGTTTCCAATTCCAGGGTGGGATCTGGCATTGTGAAAGGGGTATAAAGTGGTTCTTTCCTGTGAGCAATCAGCACCATGACTGAGTAACACCAGACTTGCCTACCCTCCCGCAGTCAGCGGGAGGATCCCAGTTTACCTCAGCCTCCTGCTACCCCGCAAATCTTCCAGGTTCTCTCGGTTATTACGAATTTTGTGACAATACGCTAACTGCGCATGCGTCAGTCCCGAAGTGCCGGGGGCGGGGCTGGATGGGTGATGTCACGGCGCGTTCCGTTGTGTTACTTAGTTGGCGGCCACTGAGGAGATATGGATAGCGGTGGCCATTTAGCAGTGTGCAGCAGCAGGAAAGGAGACGCTGTCTGCACGGCAGAGGAGGCAATGTACAGCGGCGGCAGAGACCCCATCATCATCGGCAGCAGCTGTTAAACGGTAAGGAAACCAAATTACCAAATAAGCCAGCCTGCGTCATGAATGAGGAGCATATGGCTGGAGTGGAGAGAGCAAGACAGAGCTGGAGAAAAAGTAACAATGTGGCTGCTGAGAGTCTACTCAGTGTGAGCAGCATGAGCCAGTTCTTGTGATTACTTGTTATTGCTACTGCACAATGACTTGTAAGCCCAAGCTACACTCATCGTAGGGGCAGCGCTGACAGTATTATAGGGACAGGGTCAGTGTTACAGGGATAGGGTCAGTATTATAGTATAAGGTCAGTATTACAGGGATAAGGTCAGTCTTATAGTATAGGGTCAGCATTACAGGGATAGGGTTAGTATTTTAGTATAGGGTCAGTTTTACAGGGATAAGGTCAGTGTTATAGTATAGGGTCAGCATTACAGAGATAGGGTTAGTATTATAGTATAGGGTCAGTGTTACATGTATAGGGTCAGTGTTATAGTATACGGTCAGAGTTACAGAGATAGGGTCAGTGTTATAGTATAGGGTCAATGTTACAGTGATAGGGTCAGTGTTATAGTATAGGGTCAGCGTTACAGGAAAAGGGTCAGTGTTATAAGGGTCAGCATTACAGGGATAGGATCAGTGTTATAGTATAGGATCAGTGTTACAGGGATATGGTCAGTGTTATAGCATAGGGTCAATGTTATAGTATAGGGTCAGCATTACAGGGATAGGGTTAGTATTATAGTATAGGGTCAGCGTTACAGGGATAGGGTCAGTGTTATAGTATAGGGTCAGCGTTACAGGGATAGGGTCAGTGTTATAGTATAGGGTCAGCGTTACAGAGATAGGGTCAGTGTTGTAGTATAGAGTCTGCGTTACAGGGATAGGGTCAGTGTTACGGTATAGCGTTGGCGTTACAGGGATAGGGTCATTGTTATAGTATAGGGTCAGCATTACAGGGATAGGGTCAGTGTTATAGTATTGGGTCAGCGTTACAGGGATAAGGTCAGTGTTACAGGGATCATGTCACAGTTATAGAATAGGGTAAGAGTTACAGGGATAGGGTCAGTGTTATAGCATAGGGTCAGAGTTATAGGGATAGGGTCAGTGTTATAGTATAGGGTCAGCATTACAGGGACAGGGTCAGTGTTACGGTATAGCGTTGGCGTTACAGGGATAGGGTCATTGTTATAGTATAGGGTCAGCATTACAGGGATAGGGTCAGTGTTATAGTATAGGGTCAGCATTACAGGGATAGGGTCAGTGTTATAGTATAGGGTCAGCATTACAGGGATAGGGTCAGTGTTATAGTATTGGGTCAGCGTTACAGGGATAAGGTCAGTGTTACAGGGATAGGGTCAGTGTTATAGCATAGGGTAAGAGTTACAGGGATAGGGTCAGTGTTATAGCATAGGGTCAGAGTTACAGGGATAGGGTCAGTGTTATAGTATAGGGTTAGTGTTATAGTATAGGGTCAGCTTTACAGGGATAGGGTCAGTGTAATAGTATAGGCTCAGCGTTATAGGGAAAGCATCGTGTTATAGGACAAGGTCACAGTTATAGGGACAGGGACAGTGTTAGTGTCATAGAGATAGGATCAGTGTTATAGGGACAGGGTCAGTTTTCTAGTATAAGGTCAGCAGTATAAGATCAGATTTATAAGAACAGGGTCAGAGTTACAGGGATATGGTTAGTATTATAGTATAGGGTCAGCGTTATAGGGACAGCGTCAGTATTCTAGTATAAGGTCAGCAGTATAGGATCAGATTTATAGGGATAGGGTCAGAGTTACAGGGATAGGGTCAGTGTAAAGGGGGTACACACGGAGAGATCTGTTCTTAAAACCGAAGCAATCTGACTAGATTGCTTAGATTTTAAGCATGCAACTCTTGTGTGTATGCCCCCCAGCTATAGCAATGTGCAGCGCTATCGCCGGTGCTAGATTGGCCTGTATGCAGGCACAATCTAGCACATCGCTCATTTCACCCGCTGGGTGAAATGAGCGTCCTCCCGTCAACCTTTTCCCCCTCCTCGCTCAGCACACAATGCGCTGTGCTGAGCGGTGGGAGAGATGAATTCTGAGCAGTCTGTGATAGCTCGCTCAACACACATCTCTGCCAGTGTGTACTGGCCTTTATAGTTTAGGGTCAGTGTTATAGAATAGGATCAGCTTTATAGGGACACCATCAGTATCGCAGGATCGGTGTAAAAGGGATAGGGTTATAGGGATTGGGTCAGTGTTGTGTTACAGAGACAGGGTTAGTGTTACAGAGATATGGTGTTATAGGGATATTGTTAGTGTTATAGGGATAGTGTTAGTGTTATAGGGATAGCCTCAGTGTTACAGTATCCTCTGGTAGTATGCTGCCCATACACAAACATGCTCTGTGGTAAGCTGCTCTTTGTACTATAGTTTTCATAGAAACATACAATTTGACGGCAGATAAGAACCAAATGGCCCATCCACTCTGCCCTTTAGGGTTAGAGTATTAGGGGTAGTTTAGTGGTTTAGGATAGGGTATTAGGGTTAGTTTAGGGGATGGGGTGTATGGAATTAGGATTAGTTAGGGTATTAGGGATAGGATATTAGGGTTGGTTTAGTGATTAAGGTTAGGGGTTATGATAAGGGAGAGGTTTGGAATGACAGTTGGGTTAGGGTTGTTAGGCTATTAGGACCATGGAAAGGGTATTAGGGTTAATGTTTATGGTTAGGTTAGGTTAGGTTAGGGTACTGGGGTGAGGGTTAGGATAGGGATGCTCTTCGTCATTATTTAGGATTGTCATGTGTTAGTAGGTCTGTCGTAAAAGCTAGATTTAAATGCTGCCCCCTGAAAATCCTTAATAGGGTTTTTTTTTTTAGAGCAAATGTGATGTCAGGGTCTATTTCAAGCATGGATATCCCTAAACATGGCTTGTTATGTGGCCCCTTGCATCCATTTTATGTCAAATTGCTTTTCTATGATTGTGTAGGCTGATCTGATGTTTAAATTATTTTTTTCCCTCTTATTATTTATTACCAGTTTTTTTTATATAGCGCACGCATATTATGCAGCTCTTTATAGAGAATATTTGGTCATTCAAATTAGTCCTTGCCCCAGTAGAGCTTACGCTCTGTGTATATTCCCTACCACATGGGTACACACACACAAACAAACAAACAAACAAACAAACATACATTCATGCTAGGGTTAATTTTATTGGGACTACCATTATATTTTTGGATTGTATGAGGGAATCAGAGTACCCTTGCGAAACCCACACAAGCATTGGGAGCAGGCCCGGCGACAGGGGGGGTCAAAGGGGACAGCCGTCCCGGGTCCCGACGTTGTGAGGGGCCCCAAGGTCCAGCGGCGGCAGTGGCCCCCCTGTCCGTTCTCCCTCCGTCGTCCGTCCCCGCGCCGCCGCACAGGAAAATGACGGGCGCCCGCTGAGATTGTGTTACCAGCGGGCGCCCGTCTCCCTGCACAGCGGCAGCCGGAGCAGGAGCTCAGTACTGAGCTCCTGCCTCCGGCGCCGTCACTGTGTGCTGCGTGCGCTATGGGAGAGACGTCGGTCATGACGTCTCTCTCATAGTGCTGAGGAGAGGACGCCAGGAGGATGTCTGGAAGCGGGAACGGGGATCGGTAAGTATGTCCTTTTTTTTTAATCTTTCTTAGTGCAGCGGGGGCACCTACTGGGGGCAATTTACGGGGGACATTACTACTGACGAGGGGGCAGCAGCAAGGGGCATTACTGCTGGGGGGGCATTACTACTGGGGGCATTATTACTGGGGTGCATTGGCTACTGGGGGGGAGTCATCTATTGGGGCATTACTACTTGGGGCATTATTACTGGGGGGCATTACCACTGGGGGGGAGTCATCTATTGGGGCATTACTACTGGGGGCATTATTACTGGGGGGCATTACTACTGGGGGGGAGTCATCTATTGGGGCATTACTACTAGGGGCATTATTACTGGGGGGCATTACCACTGGGGGGGAGTCATCTATTGGGGCATTACTACTGGGGGCATTATTACTGGGGGCATTACTACTGGGGGGGAGTCATCTATTGGGGCATTACTACTGGGGGCATTATTACTGGGGGATATTTTTACTGGGGGCAAACTGCTGGGGGACATTATTACTGGGGGGCATCTACTGGGGGCAAACTACTGGGGGACATTATTACTGGGGCAAACCACTGGGGGTAAGCTACAAGGGGGCAAACTACAAAGGGCTAACTACTGGGGGCATACTGCAGGAGGGCATTACTACTGGCGGCGTAACTACAGGGGCATTACTACTGGCGGCGTAACTACAGGGGCATTACTACTGGCGGCGTAACTACAGGGGCATTACTACTGGCGGCGTAACTACAGGGGCATTACTACTGGCGGCGTAACTACAGGGGCATTACTACTTGGGGGCTAAACTACAGGGAGGCCAAACTACTGGGCGATAACTACAGGGGCCAAACTACTGGGGGCATTACTACTGGGGGCTAAACTACAAGGGGGGCATAACTACAATGGTGCAAACTACAGGGGGGCATTACTATTGGTGGCTAAACTACAAGCAGGCAAACTACTGGGGGCATTACTACTGGGAGGCTAAACTAAAGGGGGGGTAAACTACTGGGGTCATAACTGCAGGGGCATTACCACTGGGGGCATAACTACTAGGGTGCTAAATGACTGGGGGTATTACTACAGGCAACATTACTACTGGGGGCAATACGGGCATTGCATAAGGGGCACCACTACTATGGGGTCTGTATAAGGGGCACTACCAGTACAATGGACATTGCATAATGAGCGCTACAACTGTGGGCATTGTATAAGAAGCGCTACTGTGGTGGGCATTATGTGTATTACGGGGTGCTACTACTGTGGGCATTATTACGCTGCCCCCTGCCCCTCACACACTGCCCCCTGTACCCAGCACCACACACATTTCCCCCTGCACCTTGACCTTCACACGCTGCCCCCTGTCCCTCAAACGCTGCCCCTGCACACTGCACCATGCACCGAAGCCGCACGCAAATGTACTTGCCCCTTCCATGGTGCCCCCCCTATCATTTTCTTCTGGATCCGCCCCTGAGCGGCGGCAGCATGTAACAGATCTAAATAATTATATATATTGCGGCATCGCGCCAGCTTCGGGCCGCCCGCTGTGCAGTTAAAAGTAATCAATAACTGACCTTTTTTTTCAGCTCCTCCACCCCCATGATCTGTGGTCACCACTTAGCATCCCCAAGCCCAGCCCCAGGTCAGCTGTCACACAACGCTACCTCCGGACCTCCCCTCCTCTCCCAGTCATCCCCGCCCGCCCTGTCTCTGCTGTGAGGAGCGTGAGCAGGCAGGCAGGAGCAGGATTGCGGGACTGCTGGCAGCTTGTTGCGGCGGGGTGCATCAAGCTGGTCACTCGGAGGCTGAGCCTCGTTGATTCACGGCGCTGGCGGCTGTGTCTGGTAAGTCAAGTGTCTGCATTGCAGGTGCACTCGGCTCTCCAGCAGGAGTTTGGGGCTTTGGGTTTGGGATGGGCTGCGTGCAGGCACATATCATGGATGCATGTGCATGCATTACATCTGCCCTGTAAACCTGGTATTACTGTAGGTAAGAGCGAAGATTGCAGGGCGAGAAAAGGTAGGGATGGCCATTATGGTGGGGCATGCTGGCTCGTTACAGGTGAGTATAACTCTCTCCCCCTCCCATAATGTGTAAAAATGGGGACTGCCTGCCATAATGTGTAAAAATGGGGGACTCTGCCTGCCTAATGTGTAAAAAAGGGGATTCTGCTGCCATAATGTGTAAAAAATGGGACTCTGCTGCTGTAATGTGTAAAAAGGGAGACTCTGCCTGACGTAATGTGTAAAAGGAGCTCTGTGGTCACGCCCCTATATTTGTATATCGGGGGGGCCCACAGGGATATCAGTGTACCGGGCCCCAAGATTTCTGTTGCCGGCCCTGATTGGGAGAGTATACAAACTCCACACAGTTAGGGCCAGGGTATGTGAGCAGGTCCGTTGTAAATGCTAGATTTAAATGCTGCCCCGTAAAAAAATCCAACGTTTTTAGGATATTGTCTCCCTTATGGATGCGGCCATTTTGTGTGAGACGAAACTATCAAAACATATTAATTCCCCTATAGCAGGCCTGGCCAACCTGTGGCTCTCCAGCTGTTGTGAAACTACAAGTCCCAGCATGCCCTTCTACACTTTTGCTATTAGGAAATGCTAAAACTGTGGCATGCTGGGATGTGTAGTTTCACAACGGCTGGAGAGCCACAGGTTGGCCAGGCCTGCACTATAGTCACTGGAGTGAGCACCTGACACTGAAGGACCCTTGGTGGCAATAGATAGGTGGAGCTAGACACACCCTTTGGGTGGAGCATTACATGCTGCACTCTTCTTATACCTACAATCTCCCTTAAACTAGTTTTCAAAAGTAGGCAAGTATGAGTAACACTGTACAATGTACTTTTATCTTCACACTTCATATCTGAAAATTTTATTTTGGGGTTTAGTAGTGATTTCTAATGACAAGTAAATATGCAGATTAATAGCTTTATACTGACATAAATGCTGACTGAAGTGGTAAGAACAAAGAGGAACTTTACCAGTAGTGCAGTTCTAGATTTAGCTGTGGGGCACGATACTCTGTTGCATGAAAGTGACAGCATGTATGCCTGCAATGTGTGCATAAGGAAAAAAATTGTATATTCGCCTGTATTGAAAGTTGTGCACAACTTGTGGTTTGCCCCAGTGGAGTAGCTACCATAGGTACAGGGGATACGGCTGCTATGGGGCCCAGGCTGTCACAGGAGCCCAGGACCCGCCACTCCTCCTACACCAGGTTAGTTACGCTGCTTCGCTACAGAGCTCCTGTTCCTCTACATCAGGGGTGGGGAACCTTTTTTCTACCGAGGGCCATTTGGATATTTATAAAATCCTTCGGGGGCCATACAAAAATTCTCAACTTAAAAAATTACCCTGCCCCCCAGTAGGTCTGCCCCTTAGAGGCACTGTGTGTGCGCGCCGGAGGCGCGTGCATCAAAAAAATGGGTGTGGCCAATTAAAATGGGACGTGATACACAGATGCCCCCAATAGTGCAGTGCCAGATCCACAATTGCCCCCACAGTGCCAGGTATACAAATGCCCCCACAGTGCCAGGTATACAAATGCCCCTCACAGTGCCAGGTATACAGATGCCCCCACAGTGCCAGGTATACAAATGCCCCCACAGTGCCAGGTATACAAATGCCCCTCACAGTGCCAGGTATACAGATGCCCCCACAGTGCCAGGTATACAGATGCCCCTCACAGTGCCAGGTATACAAATGCCCCCCACAGTGCCAGGTATACAAATGCCCCTCACAGTGCCAGGTATACAGATGCCCCCACAGTGCCAGGTATACAGATGCCCCCACAGTGCCAGGTATACAGATCCCCCCCCCACAGTGCCAGGTATACAGATGCCCCCCACAGTGCCAGGTATACAGATGCCCCCCACAGTGCCAGGTATACAATTGCCCCTCACAGTGCCAGGTATACAGATGCCCCCCCCCCATGCTGCTTACCGCTGCTTCTTTCGGCGGGACACGGAGGAGAGCGCGGCTATGTTGGGCGGCGGCGTGTAGGACTTGAAACCAGCCGCCGGTTCGAGAGCCAATCAGAGCTCGCGGACCGGCAGCCGCGGCTCCTGATTGGCTGCCGGTCCGCGAGCTCTGATTGGTTCACGAACCGGCGGCTGGTTTCTAGTCCTACACGCCGCCGCCGCCATCCGCCGCGCTCTCCTCCTGAGTCCCTGTCCTGACAGCTGAGACACGCTGCCGCCGGACTGAGCGGCGGCGTGTCTCACAGAGAAGCGGGTGGGGCGGAGCAAACGGCTTCCCCACCCCTGCTCTACATGCCTGCTTGGTGCGCTGGGAGCAGGAGGAGCTGCTGCTGTACAGGCAGCCGGTCACTGTTCTCCACTGCTGTAGATCCCCCTTCCCAGAGCCGGGATGCGCTGTTCAGCTACATCACTATGGGTGTGTGTGGAGGCGTCACTCAGCACTGTCAGCAGCCGTCCCATTAGGTAAAGTATGCAGTCGCGTACAGTGCTATTCCCTCAAGAGTGCCATCTCCTACGATCCTACTGCTCGCCACATCACAACCCGATGCTGCCGCCTCCCAGTCTCCGTACCCCAGTGACCTGCATGAAGGTGCAGGGACAACCGCAGCCGGCAAGAGGTACTCTTCGTCAGGGGAGGGGGTTGTGTGCGCCCCTCGCCTGTGTACTGTATATCAGCGCTGTATTAAGGAACAGTGCAGTACAAGGAAGCCATCTCCCGAAACCGGCCAGGATCATATTTGGCGCTGCTGGCTCCCGGGCCCCACTGACCCATTTAAACATATGGTGCCACTCCAGGAACACCAGCAGGGCAGAGAGTGAGGGTGGGAATACAGTGTGTGTGGAGACAGTGGGGGGCAGTGTGTATGTGTGTGTCTCTGTCAGTGTGCCCCTGGACCCTGTACAATGGGTGTGTGTGTGTGTGTGTGTGTGTGTGTGTGTGTGTGTGTGTGTGTGTGTCAGTGTGCCCCTGGACCCTGTACAATGTGTATGTGTGTGTGTCAGTGTGCCCCTGGACCCTATACAATGTGTGTGACAGTGTGCCCCTGGACCTTGTACAATGTGTATGTGTGTCAGTGTGCCCCTGGACCCTGTACAATGGTGTGTGTCAGTGTGCCCCTATACAATGTGTGTGTGTGTGTGTCAGTGTACCCCTGGACGCTGTACAGTGTGTGTGTCAGTGTGCCCCTGAACCCTGTACAATGTGTGTGTATGTGTGTCAGTGTTCCTCTGGACCTTGTACGATGTGTGTGTGTGTGTGTTAGTGTGCCCCTGGACCCTATACAATGTGTGTGACAGTGTGCCCCTGGACCTTGTACAATGTGTATGTGTGTCAGTGTGCCCCTGGACCCTGTACAATGGTGTGTGTCAGTGTGCCCCTATACAATGTGTGTGTGTGTGTGTCAGTGTACCCCTGGACGCTGTACAGTGTGTGTGTCAGTGTGCCCCTGAACCCTGTACAATGTGTGTGTATGTGTGTCAGTGTTCCTCTGGACCTTGTACGATGTGTGTGTTAGTGTGCCCCTGGACCTGGTACAATGTGTAATGTGAATAGGTACTATTCTGTGGTCATGCCCCTATATATTCCACTAAGGGGTGCCTAAGTATATATTCGCTAACCAAAAAATTTGGCTTGGGCGGCCCTGAGTAGAAGATTATCACGGACGAGGAGGCTGAGCCTGCTCTTCAGCAAGCAGGATTCCCCTCTCTTCTCCGCTGCAATATATATATATATATATATACTAGGTGCTTCATTGCGCCCTACGGGCGCTCTTCACACCGTCGAAAGGGGCTACGCCCCCTTAACCCCTGCACGCCTTGCTGCGGTTCAATATTTGTATGAGTATTACCTGCATTCCTAGGTTTGTTAGTGGTTAAATATTGCACGACGAAAGTGCTTCCAATGGTGAAGGGGGCGTAGCCCCTTGCGACGGCGTGAATAGTGCCTGCAGAGCACGATGTACAGAATGTAGCGGGTGCGGGGGGGGACCGCGGATGAGGCAGGGAGTATGTAGATGCTGCGAGTGGACGGGGAGGTGGATGCAGGTGTGGGGGGAGGGGGTGCGGGACCTATACCTATGTCATTTTATTTGTAACAGTATATAGGACACGGATAAGGATGTATGTGATATAGACATACCCGCATGAAGAGGTATATGGTGTCATTAGACACAGAGGGAAGTGCTGGTACAATGAGGAACAGAGGCAGCTGTGTCCTGTCTCTACACCGTACCATCCTTCAGGTGTAGCAACACGGACATGTTGCGCACGCAAGGTCTCCACGCGGCCGCAGGTGCACCAGTCCCCTCTGCATGCGCTATGTGCGCGCCCCCCTCAGGTGCAGTAGGAGGAGGGGGCGATAGCTGGAGCTGGTACCAGGGCCAATGGGCATGGACAGCGCGGTCATGTGCTCGGTGCTGGGCTTGCGCCCTGCGCTTGCTGTGTGAGGGATAGGGAGGAGGCGGCAGAGCGGAGCATCACCGATATACCGGTAACTATGGGGGGCACCGCAGGGGGTTATGGCTCCTGTCCTCGTGGTGAGGGTTTGTCAGGGAGGTATCAAGGAGCCAGTGGTATGGACCGTGTATGGGATACAGGGGGGTAGGGAGGGGATACAGAGACGCGGGGCGGTAGGGAGGGGATACAGAAACGCAGGGCCGTAGGGAGGGGATACAGAAACGCAGAGCAGTAGGGAGGTGATACAGAGACGCAGAGCGGTAGGGAGGGGATACAGAGACACAGGGCGGTAGGGAGGGGATACAGAGACGCAGAGCGGTAGGGAGGGGATACAGAGACACAGGGCGGTAGGGAGGGGGTACAGAGTCGCAGAGCGGTAGGGAGGGGGTACAGAGACGCAGGGCGGTAGGGAGGGGATACAGAGACGCAGAGTGGTAGGGAGGGGATACAGAGACACAGGGCGGTAGGGAGGGCACACAGACGCAGGGCGGTAGGGAGGGGATAGAGAAACGCAGGGCGGTAGGGAGGGGATACAAAAACGCAGGGCGGTAGGGAGGGGAAACAGAGACGCGGGCGGTAGGGAGGGGATAGAGAGACGCGGGCCGGTAGGGAGGGGATAGAGAGAAGGGGGGCGGTAGGGAGGGGATAGAGAGACGCAGGGAGGGGATAGAGAGATGCAGGGCGGTAGGGAGGGGATAAAGAGACGCAGGGCGGTAGGGAGGGGATAGAGAGAAGCGGGGTGGTAGGGTGGAGATACAGAGGCGTAGGGAGGAGGGGATACAGAGACGTGGGACGGTAGGGAGGGGATAGAGAGACGCAGGGCGGTAGGGAGGGGATAGAGAGACGCGGGGCGGTAGGGAGGGGATACAGAGATGCAGGGTGTTAGGGAGGGGATACAGAGACACGGGGCAGCAGGTAGAGGATACAGAGAGGCGGGGCGGCTGGGAGGGGATAGAGAGACGCAGGGTGGCAGGGAGGGGATAGAGAGACGTGGGCGGTAGGGAGGGGATACAGAGATGCAGGGTGTTGGGGAGGGGATACAGAGACGCGGGGCAGCAGGTAGCGGATACAGAGAGGCGGGGCGGCTGGGAGGGGATAGAGAGACGCGGGGCGGTAGGGAGGGGATAGAGAGACGCAGGGCGGTAGGGAGGGGATAGAGAGAGACGCAGGGCGGTAGGGAGGGAATAGAGAGACGCAGGGTGGCAGGGAGGGGAAAGACAGACGTGGGCGGTAGGGAGGGGATAGAGAGATGCGGGCGGTAGGTAGGGGATAGAGAGACGCTGGGCGGTAGGGAGGGGATAGAGAGACGCAGGGCGGTAGGGAGGGGATAGAGAGACGCGGGGCGGTAGGGAGGGAATAGAGAGACGCAGGGTGGCAGGGAGGGGATAGAGAGACGTGGGCGGTAGGGAGGGGATAGAGAGACGCGGGCGGTAGGGAGGGGTTAGAGAGACGCGGGGCGGTAGGGAGGGGATAGAGAGACGCAGGGCGGTAGGGAGGGGATAGAGAGACGCAGGGCGGTAGGGAGGGGATAGAGAGACGCAGGGTGGGGAAAGAGAGACGTGGGCGGTAGGGAGGGGATAGAGAGACGCAGGGCGGTAGGGAGGGGATAGAGAGACGCGGGGCGGTAGGGAGGGGATAGAGAGACACGGGGCGGTAGGGAGAGGATAGAGAGATGCAGGGTGGTAGGGAGGGGATAGAGAGACGTGGGCGGTAGGGAGGGGATAGAGAGACGCGGGCGGTAGGGAGGGGTTAGAGAGATGCGGGGTGGTAGGGTGGGGATACAGAGGCATAGGGAGGAGGGGATACAGACAGACGCGGTAGGGAGGAGATACAGAGACGCGGGGCGGTAGGGAGGGGATAGAGAGACGTGGGGTGGTAGGGGATACAGAGATGCAGGGTGTTAGGGAGGGGATACAGAGACGCGGGGCAGCAGGTAGATACAGAGAGGCGGGGCGGCTGGGAGGGGATAGAGAGACGCGGGGCGGTAGGGAGGGGATACAGAGATGCTGGGCGGCTGGGAGGGGATATAGAGACGCGGGGCGGTAGGGAGGGGATAGAGAGACGCAGGGTGGTAGGGAGGGGATAGAGAGACGTGGGCGGTAGGGAGGGGATAGAGAGACGCGGGCGGTAGGGAGGGGTAAGAGAGACGCGGGGTGGTAGGGTGGGGATACAGAGGCATAGGGAGGAGGGGATACAGGCAGACGCGGTAGGCAGGAGATACAGAGACGCGGGGCGGTAGGGAGGGGATAGAGAGACGTGGGGTGGTAGGGAGGGGATACAGAGATGCAGGGTGTTAGGGAGGGGATATAGAGACGCGGGGCAGCAGGTAGATACAGAGAGGCTGGGAGGGGATAGAGAGACGCGGGGCGGTAGGGAGGGGATACAGAGATGCTGGGCGGCTGGGAGGGGATAGAGAGACGCGGGGCGGTAGGGAGGGGATATAGAGACGCGGGGCGGTAGGGAGGGGATATAGAGACACGGGGCGGTAGGGAGGGGATATAGAGACGCGGGGCGGTAGGGAGGGGATAGAGAGACGCGGGGCGGTAGGGAGGGGATATAGAGACGCGGGTCGGCAGGGAGGGTCCCCAGTGAGGCAGCTGATGAAGAGAGGGGGGAAAGTAGTGGAGGGGGAGGGCACCAGAAGAGGAGACATTTGTAAAGTGGGGACCAGACATAGATACAGTGGGTAGGATGGCTGGAGGGACTCACCGTTGAGGCTGTGGGCGGCTGCTGCAGGCTGGTAAACAGTAGTGTCCAGAGGCGTCACCGGGTCAGTATTACTGTTACACACATCTCTCACCCCCCCCCCACTGACGGAAAAGGGGGCGTGGCCTGCTGTGGAATGGGCGTGGCCTCACGGGTATGTTTTCTCTCGCTCAGGGGGTGTTTCCAGCTTGCCTGTAAATGCTGGCAGCCCCCGGAGACTGGAGTGTGTGTGGCGGCTCTTCTCTGTGACAGGAGGAGAGTGCTGCAGGAGATGATGTCACTGCAGCACTCGGCTCCTGTCACAGCAGGAGAGCGGACAGTTGGATGTGTGTGGAGGAGGCGGCGGGTGTGTGTACACGGCGCAGGGAGGGCTATGAAAGCCTTCTCCTGCGCCACCCGTCCCTCCTAATATGTATGCCGGGGGCGGCATCAGCCATTGTTGTTGGCCCGGCGCCGCGGCCGGGGAGTCAGAGCTGCTGATGGGTGGGGGGAGGAGAGAGAGAGATGGACAGGCAGCAGGAGCAGAGACTTGCTGACTCCGCCCACCGCTGTGACTCCACCCAGCATTACGGCCAGGCACAGAGTCACAGATGTAGCCAAATATATAGGAGATATCTGATGCCTCAGTCTCCATCCTGTCTGGTCCCGCCCTCTGCTGTTAGACCCCACCCCATCTGATCTTTAGACTCCAAGCCCCCTTTCGTTCTTGCGGAATGCTGGGGGAGCCCTTTCAAAATTTTGCTATGGGGCCCACAAAAGTCTGGTTACGCCCCTGGTTTGCCCACACCTATACATGGATGTAGCTTGCTGTAAATTATCATCAGGGGGAACAACTTTGAACTTGCAAAAGCAAGTAGGCATATTTACCCTCATGTCCAACTCGGCAGAGCCCACAGCTCATTGGTACACCCTTACTGTTTATTGAGGTTTGGATTCAGTAAATAGAATTTCTTATTGCCGCTATTCGGGCAGTAAGAAAGTTATTTCCGCCAAAATCCGGATACAATTAAAATGTACTGTAAGTATCCCCTGAAAGTATTACAGAGGTTCTGCGGCAGATATCAAAGATATCTACTGCACTTTCCCTGTTTTACCTTCGCAGTAGCAGAAATTAATTTCTTATTGCCTGAATAGCAGCAGTTAGAAATTCTATTTATCGCCCCTCAGGGGGCGACATTCAGCGATAAAGGGGTGTTGTAATTAAATGATATCTTGCCCCCCACCAAAAAGGTTGTGGCGTCCCTTATAGATCAGGCCTATTCCCATGTTCTGAAGTTTCCATTAAGTCAGCTGTGACACATGTAATTAATCTTATTGTTTTTGCAAATCTGCTACACAAATGATATAGGTGGAAATTGACAGATTGCCCCGTGTGTCCTGAAAGCGTCTATTTGCATGTGTTTACACTGGACCATGTGTTGCTATGCAATCTTTGCAAACTATGTAATTATGCCGGGAGTAAAGTCTGTGTGCACCTGCCTCACATATAAGCTCATAGAATTTGTGACTTGTAGATATGGTTACACGCCAGGTAATGGCAATGCTGAATGCTGTGAATATAATGCACACGTTTGCTTACGGCAAAAAAAGGGATAACCGAGTAATTTAATTGTACTTTATACAGTATGGTGGATGTCATTTAGAAAAAGGTCATGTATCAAAAATCCTTGGAGCTAATTATACATATTTACTCAATGTGAAAAGACATCACATTATATATGCAAAGAATTATGTACAGATCCTTTTACCTTTACTAATTATAAGCATTATATTCAATTTTCTTTCATATGTGTTTCAGAGTGGCTCTGTGATGTATCTCCTAATTTACCTACAAAAAGACTTATTTCCTCCTTTACACCCTCCCCAGTGCACATGGAAATTATTTGAGATTCTGACTAGTTCCTGGAACATAGACTTATTATTTGGTAATATAGGTACCAGGTATTTATTTCTTACTATTACATCACACGTCTAATTCCCTTTTAAAGGACTTATGTGAACAGATAGATATGCAACTGAACAATACGTTATTTTTTTAGCATTTGGTTTAATTAACAAGGTGATACCACAGCAAATATCAAGAAATCTACCTTTACAGGTGTGGCTATTAAATAACAAGACAGACTGATTCTATAAACTACATTTAATTATAGCAAGGAAAGGTTTAATTCCGCACAGTGTTTGTTTGGGTGGGATAACATTCATATGTTAGAGGCAGTGCTGAAAGTAGGGTGGTGCGGAGTACCATTAAGAATATGGTGGCGGTACTCAGTACCACCAGCCGACGACTGGGGCATCATTTATAAAAGGCATTTTTGTGTGTGGGACATAAAATGATGTCACTGGCATAACTGTGTGTGGCATAATATGTAATAGGCATTACGGTGTGTGGAATAATATGTAAGACATTTCGGTGTGTGGCATAATGTGTAATGGGCATTACGGTGTGTGGCATAATGTGTAATGGGTGTTACGGTGTGTGGCATAATGTGTAATGGGCGTTACAGTGTGTGGCATAATGTGTAATAAGCATTACGGTGTGTGGCATAATGTGTAATAGGCATTACAGTGTTTGGCATAATGTGTAAGGGGCATTATGGTGTATGGCATAATGTGGCCATGCTCCTATGGTCATGTAGCCACTCCCTTAGTTTTGTGTGACCACGCCCCCTCATGACACATGATCACGCCCATTTTTACGTTCTGTCAGTACCACTAAGAAAAAAATTCTACTTGCACCACTGGTTAGAGGTGATATTCTTATAACCAACATATATTGATAAACCTTGTATTCAAGGAAAGTAGACTAAGTTGGTGGTGCTCCCAAGAGTCAAAAACGACAATATGAAAATTGTGGAGAGAAAAATTAAGGACTCTGGTGTTGGGGCACTCTTACAAAATTTAGACCGTTCTAAAACCCTAAGTTTATTAATATACGTTATAACAAAGTATTGACCATCACATAAAGCCAGTAAAATAGTACACAATACATACACACACACACAGAAAAAAAATAAGTATGTCACAGACAAGTTTTGAATGATTACAATGGTTTTGGATAAATAAATATCATGCAAATCACATTAGTGGTTGGCTGTATTAATAAAGCGAAGAAGTAAAAGGGTAAAAACAAATTGAATACATACTGCATACAAAATTATAATCATAAAGGAGTATGATCACAGTCTAGCGAATTGTGGGTATGGGTACCCATTAATACGTCAATATTAGGGTTAATTAACCACAAAATGGGTCTCCCAAAAACAAAAAAACAGTGATCCTGGTAATACCTGAAAACAATTCTGCTGTGGGTTAGCACAAACTCATACCATCCTGCTTAGTGAGAGGGTATAATAAGAACGAGTAGGAAAATATATGTCTGGAAAACTGCCGTATTCTGTATGCTGTCTAGTGCCCAGCCGTGTATACCTGGGTACGTGGGCATTGTAAAGTGGGGGGCAGGACTATGATGACGTGATTTAGCGCAAATTGTGTCATCGCGCTGCCCACTTTTCTCCGTGAGACGGGGTCAGCAGAATGCAGGAGACTTGCCTACTTGTCCGGGTGGCCTGAAGTGCCACCTGATTTTTTGGGGAGTCGGCCGTTCCCGGAGAGTAGGCAAGTGTGTGTTACATAGTTGCCGACCCCAGTGGGCAAGGTGCATAGTTATTGCATTCTTGACATTGTGGCCCCTCCTGCTATGTAAAAGTGCAACTAATATAAATTTAGGACTCCTACAGAGGTTCTGGGACAGTTGGCAAGTATACACGATCGATATATAGCCCCGCAAAAACATTAATTGCTCATTCATGGCTTTAACGCATAATGTAATAACTATGCCCATAGTGAGTTTGATGTGTTGTATTCCTCTTCATAGCCTGCTCACATAGGCTAGATACACATGTGGATTATTGTAGTGTTTAACGTGCGTGGTCAAACCTACGGAGGGTATTTCAGTATTACTAATCACAAGAAACATGCATGCAAATGGAGCTGTGCATGCACACACTTTCTGATATGGCCTTGTTTTGCTTTGTATCACTTTCCATGTTGCCTGCAGCTTTCAGTGGCATTAACACATGTGAGGGTTTCTCAGACGCAGCAGCGGATCACACAAGCACAGAGGAGACGTATATTATTTACACAAGACACTTTTGTACAGCAGCTGCGTCCATACGTGAGTGTAGATGCTGAAACCCAACCCACCTATGTGCACTGCACGCCCTGCAATCATTATAGATACACAACTGAATGTCTATTCAAATTGAAAAACTTCAGAAATTTGTAGTAAAATAAGTATGTAAGTACTTTAATTGCTACTTCTCCTATGGCTTTTTACTGGTACTATAACTGAGGCCCAGAAAAAATGGCAACATGAAGTGTTTTAACACTAACTGATTCTCCTGTTACCTTTCTCTTGTTATAATCTTAAATACCAAATTTTTAATATGGTTTTACTTGCTATACCATTGCTAGCCGCATCTGTTGATGTTGATGTTGAAATTTTGTAAACGTAAGCAGAGCTGGCCCTAGGCATCAGAGCCGGCCATGGGCATAGGCAAACTAGGCAATTGCCTAGGGCATTTGATATGCCTAGAGGCATCAGCAGCTTCTGCTGATTAAAATGATATGCGGCATGCCTATATTCTGTGTGTAGAATTTCATATGCAGATACAGCCACAGTCTCACACAGTATATAGGCATGCTGCATATCATTTTAATCAGCAGAAGCTGCTTGTGCATCCTAGCCACATAGCAATGCACTTTCATTGAAAAAAATGTGCCCGAAGTTAGCATTGAGGCAAGATTTATGAGGACACATCTGTATTCAAGCAGAGGCAGAGGTCACAGTGTTAGTGGCAGAGTGAGTGTTGTGTGCATGTGAGTAGGTTGGTTGTGCAGTAGTGTTCGGAATATGTGTAAGGAGCATTATGTGTCTCATGTAAAAATGCATTAATAATGTGCAACATATGTGTAAGGGGCACTATGTGTGTCATTATGTGTATAAGGGCATTAATAATGTGCGGTATATGTGTAACAGGGTACTACTGTATGTGTGTCATTATGTGTATAGGGGTACTAATAATGTGCAGCAAATGTGTAGGGGGCACTATGTGTGTCATTATGTGTATAAGGGCATTAATAATGTGCGACATATGTGTAAGGGACATTAAGTGTAAAAAGGCATTAATAAACGTTGTCCTAATGTGTAAGGCGCATTCTATTTATAAGGACATTAATAATGTGTCTCATATGTGTAAGGGGCATTACTGTGTGGCATTATGTGTATAAGGTGCTCTACTATGTGGCGTTGTATATAGAAAGGGCACTACTGTGTCGTCTAATGTGAATAAAGAGCAATAGGGTGTGGTGTAATATGAATAAGGAGCAATTCAGTGTGATGTAATGTGAATAAGGGGCTCTACTGTGAGGAGTAACGTTTATAAGGTAAAGTGATACTACCGTGGGATGTACTATGAATTGTGGACACTATCGCATGATCAAATGTGAATAAAGTTGCAGTATTGTGTGGCGTAATTGTAATTGGGGTTACTATTGTGTGGCCATGCCCCTTGCCAGCAAAAACACACCCGTTTTTGGGCTGTGCGCCAAAGGTGCAAACTGTTCCTATTTAAAATATAGGGGGTACAAACCCCAAAATAAGGATTGCTATGGATGAGGAGTGATGGTGCTGGGAAAGAGGTGCAAGGTCAGAGGCGGAACCAGCAGTGGTGCTAGGGGGCACCAGCCAAAATCTTGCCTAGGGCATCATATTGGCTAGGGCCGGCTCTGCTAGGCATAGGTAAACTAAGCAAATGCCTAGGGCAGTTGTAATGCCCAGGTGCACAAGCAGCTTCTGCTGATTAAAATGATATGCGGCATGCCTATAATCTGTGTGCGACTGTGGCTGTATCTGCATACGAAATGCTACGTTACAGTAATTTCCAGGAATACACTGTAAGGTGGCATTTCATATGCAGATAAAGCCACAGTCACACGCAGAATATAGGCATGCCGCATATCTTTTTAATCAAAAGAAGCTGCTTGTGCATTCTAGGCACATAGCAATGCAAATAAGATGCATTTTCGGAAAAAAAAAGGTGCCCAACGTTAGCAGAACTGCCAGCTGACTCACGCCAGGCATCTCCTGCTGCATGGCGTATTGAGGCAAGAATTATGAGGACACATCTGTATCCAAGCACAAGCAGAGGTTACAGTGTTAGTGGCTGTGTGAGTTCTGTGTGCGGGTGGGTTGGTTGCGCAATAGTGATCGGCATATGTGTAAGGTGCACTATGTGTGTCACGTATAAGGGCATTAATAATGTGCGGCATATGTGTAAGGGACATTATGTGTATAACGGCATTAATAAAGGTTGACATAATGTGTAAGGCGCATTATGTTTATAAGGACATTAATAATTTGTGTCATATGTGTGAGGGGCATTACTGTGTGGTATTATATGTATAAATGCATTACTAATGTGTGGCATTATGTGTATAAGATGCTTTACTGTGTGATGTAACGTATAGAAAGGGCACTACTGAGTGGTGTAATGTGAATAATGAGCAATTCAGTGTGATATAATGTGATTAAGGGGCACTACTGTGAGGAGTAACGTATATAAGGTAAAGTGGTACTACTGTGTGATGTAACGTGAATAAGGGACACTATTGCATGATAAAATGTGAATAAAATTGCACTACTGTGTGGCATGATTTGAATTGGGGGTACTATTGTGTGGCCTCGCCCCTTCCCAGCAAGAACACGCCCCTTTTTGGGCTGTGCGCTAAATTTGCGCACTGTTCCCATTTAAAATATATGGGGTTGGAGCACCAAGAAGAGGACTAATATAGGTGAGGGTTATAGTGCTGGGAAAGAGGTGCAGGGTCAGAGGCAGAACTAGCAGCGGTGCTAGGGGGCACCAAACAAAATCATATTGGTTAGGGCCAGCTCCACTGGCGTATTTATAATGGGTGCAGTGTGTGCAGTGCACACGGGCCCCCGGCGATCCAGGGGAGCCCACACTGCACATCCTGCACCTATTAATAGAAATACTTACCCTCCGGAGTCCTGCGGCGCTGCAGCAGCGCTGCCGAAATCACGGGGAAAATGGCGCGGCACCATTTTCCTGGTGTTTCGCGCATGCGCAATAGGTAAATCACTGGGAAAATAGCCGCCGTGCCATTTTCCCAGAGATCTGCGATGCGCTGTAGACTCTGGGACAGCGCTAGGGTCCCCTAGGGACCCTAGTGCCCAGAGTCTACACAGCGCTGCCGGCTAGAGAGGAGGAGGCCCAGCCGGAGCCTTCACACGGGCCTCCTCTCTAGAAACGCCCCTGGCCAGCTCTGAACTTAAGAGAACTGTATGAATAACAGAATGGGGTATATTTACTAAGCTCCCGATTTTGACCGAGATGCCGTTTTTTCATCAAAGTGTCATCTCGGTAATTTACTAAGCACTAATCACGGCAGTGATGAGGGCATTCGTAATTTTTTGCAAGTTCAGGTAAAAAATTACGAATGAATACACCATCGGTCAAAACGCGGCTGTTTAAGTATGAATCTCGGTCATTTACTAAGAAGTGCAAAGCAAAAAAACACAAAACACTGCCGTGAAAAATTACAACTCGTAAAAAAGTCCTAAAAAAAAACAGACCTGCTTTTTTTATCCGTGATTTGAGATGCATGCAGGGATCCATGAGATCCGTGCATGTATATCAGTGGGAAGGGGTGTGAAAGTGCTTATTTTTGCTAAAAAAATTGCGTGGGGTCCCCCCTCCTAAGCATAACCAGCCTCGGGCTCTTTGAGCCGATCCTGGTTGCAGAAATATGGGAAAAAAAATGACAGGGGTTCCCCCATATTTAAGCAACCAGCATCGGGCTCTGCGCCTGGTCCTGGTCCCAAAAATACGGGGGACAAAAAGAGTAGGGGTCCCCCGTATTTTTAAAACCAGCACCGGGCTCCACTAGCTGGACAGATAATGCCACAGCCGGGGGTCACTTTTATATAGTGCCCTGCGGCCGTGGCATCAAAAATCCAACTAGTCACCCCTGGCCGGGGTACCCTGGGGGAGTGGGGACCCCTTCAATCAAGGGGTCCCCCCCCCCCAGCCACCCAAGGGCCAGGGGTGAAGCCCGAGGCTGTCCCCCCCATCCAATGGGCTGCGGATGGGAGGGCTGATAGCCTTTGTTGTAAAAGAAAAGATATTGTTTTTAGTAGCAGTACTACAAGTCCCAGCAAGCCTCCCCCGCATGCTGGTACTTGGAGAACCACAAGTACCAGCATGCGGCGGAAAAACGGGCCCGCTGGTACCTGTAGTACTACCACTAAAAAAATACCCAAAAAAATACAAGACACACACACCGTGAAAGTATAATTTTATTACTTACATACACACATACATACATACTTACCTATGGCCCCACGCAGGTCGGTCCTCTTGTCCAGTAGAATCCAAGGGTACCTGTTGAATAAATTATACTCACGAGATCCAGGGGTCCAGGCTCCTCGGCAAATCCAGGGTTAATCCACGTACTTGCCAAAAATAAAAAAACGGTGTCCCGACCACGAACTGAAAGGGGCCCCATGTTTTCACATGGCACTCCTTTCACCGAATGCAAGAAACCCACTTTGCCTTCTGCTCAGCGGTGACGTCACTTTAGGTCAACCGCAGGGCAGAAAGTTCCCATCATTGGTTACAATGTAGCGCATAGGCGCTACATTGTAACACTGCCGTGTGCTGCCTGTCAGTGAGGACAGGACCACACAGCTGATCAGGAGAGTGCTACAACGTGGCGCTCCCTGATTGGCTGAAGAAACCCACTTAGCCAGAAGGCAAAGTGGGTTTCTTGCATTCGGTGAAAGGAGTGCCATGTGAAAACATGGGGCCCCTTTCAGTTCGTGGTCGGGACACCGTTTTTTTATTTTTGGCAAGTATGTGGATTAACCCTGGATTTGCAGAGGAGCCTGGACCCCTGGATCTCGTGAGTATAATTTATTCAACAGGGTACCCTTGGATTCTACTGGACAAGAGGACCGACCTGCGTGGGGCCATAGGTAAGTATGTATGTATGTGTGTATGTAAGTAATAAAATTATACTTTCACGGTGTGTGTGTCTTGTATTTTTTTGGGTATTTTTTTAGTAGTAGTACTACAGGTACCAGCGGGCCCGTTTTTCCGTCGCATGCTGGTACTTGTGGTTCTCCAAGTACCAGCATGCGGGGGAGGCTTGCTGGGACTTGTAGTACTGCTACTAAAAACAATATCTTTTCTTTTACAACAAAGGCTATCAGCCTCCCCATCCGCAGCCCATTGGATGGGGGGGGACAGCCTCGGGCTTCACCCCTGGCCCTTGGGTGGCTGGGGGGGGGGACCCCTTGATTGAAGGGGTCCCCACTCCCCCAGGGTACCCCGGCCAGGGGTGACTAGTTGGATTTTTGATGCCACGGCCGCAGGGCACTATATAAAAGTGACCCCCGGCTGTGGCATTATCTGTCCAGCTAGTGGAGCCCGGTGCTGGTTTTAAAAATACGGGGGACCCCTACTCTTTTTGTCCCCCGTATTTTTGGGACCAGGACCAGGCGCAGAGCCCGATGCTGGTTGCTTAAATATGGGGGAACCCCTGTCATTTTTTTCCCCATATTTCTGCAACCAGGATCGGCTCAAAGAGCCCGAGGCTGGTTATGCTTAGGAGGGGGGACCCCACGCATTTTTTTTAATTATTTTACAGTGTTTAATTAAAAAAAAAAAAAAAAAACCCAGCACGGATCACACAGAGCCGGCCGAGATTGATTGTAAAAAAAGTCGGCAGTGTTTTGCTAATCACTGCCGTAAAAATAGGTAAAAAACCACGAATGACATCGACATCGGAAGAAAAGAAAAACCCGAATACGACAGCTTAGTAAATCCATCGTAATCAATTCAAAAAGTTGCAGTTTTACACTGTCGATGTCAGTCGTGATTGAACTTGAACATGATTCTGAAAATTACGAATCTTAGTAAATAAACCCCAATGTGTTGAATATTGTTTTGCAAGGTTGCAGAATTCCTTCCTCACTTTGATTACTATCTATCAATAAAGGAGAAAAGAAGATTTTGTTTTGTATTTAAAAAAATTAGCGAACAAGGGGTTTGGAGGATCACTTATTAAGTCTCTATTTGTATAATGGTTATGGATGTTAGGGACCCTTGTCCATTGTACTGGGATATTTGATCTGAGTGGAATCACAGCAGATTTCTATTTTCCATGTTACCTCTGCTCAGAACATAGGTACTAACAATTCATTATTTTCAGCTGGGATGTGCACATACTCATAGTAATGTTTACAAAGTACATCATGCATTTATGACATACTTTTCATTAACTTTACAAGCATAGTATTACCCTCATGAAGTACCATCTGGTGGCATGAAAATGCACTGCAGGGAGTTTTATTCTGCTTTGGAAAATACCATGTGTGATGATGTTTCCAAAGCAGTAGCATAATATAAACACCCAGTATAGAATACAATTTAAAATGTGCTACATTGGTGTACTGAAACATTTGAATATAAAACTGTTCTGTAAATGTCCAGTAATATACAGGTACACCACCGATAATCCGGCACCCTCGGTTCCAGCACTGTGCCGGATTATCAGTTTTGCCGGATTATCGGTGGTATCGTTGACAGTGGTGTCGACGGCATCCTGACACCACCCCTGACAGCCTAATTCTGTCCAGCGTGTCTCCCACAACCCTTCTGCCCTTTTCCGCCCACACAGCCCAACTCCCCGTCCACAGTGAGTCTCCCCCACCCGCAGCCTAATGAAGCCTGCCACTGCCTATCTAAAGGCCCGTACACACTGGTCGATGTATCGGCCGTTCTCTTGAACGGCCGATACATCGCGGGACCGTCGGCCAGTGTGTACGGGCGATACGTCTGTGAACTCCGTCGTTCACAGACGTATCGCGTCAGCCGCGCAGCACAGCCGACAGCCAATATATCTAACGATATATTGTCGCGTCGCTGTGTGTGTACGGGGCGGTCGTCCGACCGCCCGTACACATGCTGCGGCGGCCGGCGGTGATTAACAGGTGAACTGGGCGGGCGCGAGCGCCCGCCCGCCCAGTTCATGGAGTCAGTCCCCCGACGGATTGGGCTGTGTGTATGCACAGCACACTGCCCGATCCGTACATAGATATATCTGCAGATCAATTGATCTGCAGATATATCTAATAGTGTGTACCCACCTTAAGACCTTCTGAAGCCTGTCTAAGTGCCTCCCACAGCCTAGCTAGACCCTCCTGCATTCTAACTCCCACCCGGAGCCTAAATTCCCCCGGCATCTGATGTATCCGGATTAAAAGATGTGCCAGACCATCAGGTGCCGGATAATCGGTGGTGTACCTGTAGTATAATAAATACAGTACATAAATTTGACTTTCCATTTATTGCCTACATGTTCCATTTTACTAATCTCCTCTCACCTCTCGCTCCAAGCAGTCTTCTTTCTCTGGACTTGTCTGGTTCTTTTCACAGTTCTTTTCACTCAAATATTAGATATTAAAATAATACTAATTAAAAAATCTAGGAAAATTACAAATTAAGGAAATAGAAATATAGGTTGCAATAAATGCCAGAGTGAAATGCATACTCAACCCTTGCAATCACTTCAGTCTTTTTGGTGCCGGAATTGACGTCACACACCCGCCCCCTCCAAACGCCCGGATACGCCTGCGTTTTCCCTACCACTCCCAGGAAACGGTCAGTTGACACCCATAAACGCCCTCTTCCTGTCAATCTCTTTGCGATCGGCTGTGCGTGTGGATTCTTTGTTAAATCCAACGCTCAGATACTATCCGCATTGTACCCATATGACGCGCGTGCGCATTGCGGTGCATACGCATGCGCAGTAGAGACCTGATCGCAGCATAGCGAAAATCGGCAGAGTGCGATCAACTCAGAATGACCCCCTATATACATTATGGGCTAGATTTACTAAAGCTTCTAAAACAGACAGGTGATGATGCAGTCCATAACAACCAACCATATAATCATATTGTGGCTATCAATTTCTAGAATGTAATAGTGAAATGGTAGCTAAAATCTGATTAGTTACTATGGGCAACACCTCCACTTGTCTGTTTTAGTAGATCTACCCCTAAGAATTAAAAGCACTGCACTTCTCTGTATGTTATAAAATAGTATAAACTTATGCTGCATTCACACCGCAAATGCCGGGTCCTACCCGGTAAGACAAACGTGTACTTACCGGGTGGGATCCGGCATTTGCGCTCCGTTGCAGGCTTCCCGACCCGGCAATATACCGGGTCGGTTGCCATGACAACGGAGGCCGCAGCAGCAGCAGGGGCGGGGGTGGAGGCGGCGTCGGGAGATGAGCTCATCTCCAGCGCCGCCTCTCCCTATCTTGTGAATGGGAACCGTGTCACATCGACACGGCTCCCATTCACACCGCACCTGACCCGGTAATCAACCCGGGTAAAACCCTTCTTTTTTACCGGGTTGATTTACCGGGTCAGGCGACCCGCTAAATCGCCCAGTGTGCTTTCACATCGCACACTGACCCGGTTCGACACGGCAATATGCCGTGTCGGTACCGGGTTATTTGTGTGATGTGAAAGGGGTATAATTGATGAATGCCTCTGCAGCTAAAGCAGGGTAAGTTTGCAGGTTCAAATGCTGGCAGACTCTTACAGTATAATATATCTGGGGAGGGGCTTTGTTACAAAGCAGATTTATAGTACATTAACACATACCACATTGCAGCTTACTGGCGCCTGGAAATGCATTGCATTGGGGATTAACCTTTTTAATAGTATCCTTTGCCCTGAAATAATAATAATAATAATGTTAGTTTTAATCTACAATGCCATAGTAACACAGCTCAGAATTTTTACATTTATAGTAAAAAATAAATAATAAATCTTGGCTTGATTAAAATTTAATACACATATATTACATAAATCTTGCAAATCAGCAAAGGATCTTTATGGTTCCAGTTTAATATTACATTTGCTAATACTTCAAATGGATATCTATATTTTCATCGTCAGGCTGTCTAATTAGAAGTCAACCAGCATTTTCATATACTGCTACTGTTTTATGAGCAAAAATGTGTCCTTCACAGTGGATCATTGCCTGCTTAGGAGAGAAATGCCTTATTTGCTAGCCTAAAAAATGTTACAGTATGTCAGACAGTAATGCAAAGATCTATACATTTTTATGCTTAAGGAGCCATCAGTCTCGCAAGGTGAAGCCTGATTTTTTTCCCCCTGGAATGTAGAGAGCACTTGCTAAAAGTCTGAATTCTCTTTTTTGACCTAGTGATATGACTATTTGCATTTGAGAAGATATAGTATTTGTGTCAAAAAATATCTTTTTTTTTCCTGCAATTCCTTTGGCAGTCATCAGAGACAGTGAGTGTGTGTGCCAATTTGAGAACCCTAACTAACGGTGGACAGTACGGATGGTGTAATGGTTAGCATTACTGCCTCATAGCACTGAGGTCATGGGTTCGATTCCAACTGTGCGGAGTTTGTATATTCTCCCCATACTTGCGTGGGTTTCCTCCGGGTACTCTGGTTTCCTCCCACAATCCAAAAATATACTGGTAGGTTAATTGGCTTCCAACAAAAATTAACCTTAGTGTGAATGTCTGTGTGTACATATGATAGGGAATATAAATTGTAAGCTCCACTGGGACAGGGACTGATGTGAATGGCCAAATAGTTTTTGTAAAAGCGCTGCGGAATATGTTTGCGCTATATAAATAACTGTTAATAAAAAAATAATAAATAACTGTGGCCATTTTTTATAAACACCTAAGCTTTGACTACAGATGAAGCAGTATTTATTCCAACATTTAATTTGCTAAATTTACACTATTTATATCACTATACCATTTTTTGCATTTTGATGAGGGATTCATTGTCTTACTGGTACATGCAGTGGTGCCACTACCGGGATGCAGGGTGAGTGGACCGCACTGGGTGACACCATAAGCATAGAAGCGAATGAGTAGATGCCATGCATATGTGTACTGCATCTACATATTACAGGAAGAGTCTCTGGGGCAGCCAAGCATTTTTGGGAGCAAAATCTCCATGCCCTTTCACTGCAAGGCCACGTCTCCTGTTTGGACGCGAGCGTCACCAACTGGGTGACTCCAAACATAGTGATCTCACTGGTTACATATGTAATATACAATGAGGCATAAACCCAGGGCTAGCGACGGAGAAGGGGGGTTGGGGGGTCAAGGAGGGGGACAACTGTACCCTGCCCCAAGGATCAGACGGGCCCCAAGGATACGCAGCTTAATGCCCAGAAGGGATGTAAGCCATCTTGTCCAAGTGAGGCTGTAGGCGATGTGGGTGTGGTCTCAGAGTGACAGGAGCCTCTCACACACAGTGACTGTGTGGTACACGTGTGCATCCACTCGTGAGTCCAGCTCTATTGCAGGCATTTACGGGACATGGCAGAAGCTTCACTGCCAGGACTCCTGTGCCAGGACTTCTGTGCCTCTTCTGGTGGGGTGTGAGTGCCTTATGGTACCTGCTATGTGGTGTGAGGATCTAGATACTGGGGAGTGCAGTGCAGGTGTGGCTTGGTGAGAGGTTAAAGGGCTTTGGAATGGGGTGGGGAAGACGTGAATGCAGCATGGAGTAATTAAGAGATACAGACTTTTGGGTGTGTAGGAGGAGGGAGGGAGACAGACTGTGGTGTGTGTGGGGCATAGCCAGATTAAGGGAGGGGGATTGCAGGGTATACTTTGCCCCGGGCCCCCCTTTGTTAGGGGGCCCCCCTGGCCAGAGCACACTAACATCACTAGCTTTCCCTCTCATGCAGTAGCAGATCCAGACAGCCAGAATGCGAGCAGGACAGTATACATTACAGGCAAGTATCGGGTTTCATGATCTACCGATGGAGCTTTCCAACCAGAGTAGAGATAGGAGGGTGGAGAGGGCTGTAAGTGACACAGGGATTCCATCTTCTCCTCCTCCCCGCCTGGGTATCTGAGTCCTGAGTAACCTGTTATCTAATGAGGGTCTAGAGCAGGGGTGGGGAACCTTTTTTCTATCAAGGGCCATTTGGATATTTATAAAATCCTTCGGGGGCTGTACAAAAATTATCAACTTAAAAATTACCCTGCCCCCCAGTAGTTATGTCCCTTAGAGGTACTGAGTGCACGCGCTTCAAAAAAATGGGGTGGCCAATTAAAATGGGACATGATACACATATGCCCCCAATAGTGCAGTGCCAGATACACATATACCAGTGCAGTGCCAGATACAAAAATGCCCGCACAGTGCCAGATACACAAATGCCCCCACAATGCCAGATAAACAAATGCCCCCGCATTGCCTGATAAACAAATGCCCCCACAGTGCCGGATACACAAATTCCCCCACAGTGCCAGATACACAAATACCCCCACAGTGGCAGATACACAAATGTCCCCACAGTGCCAGATCTACAAATACCTCCACAGTGCCAGATCTACAAATGTCTCCACAGTGCCAGATCTACAAATGCCCCCACAGTGCCAGATACACAAATGCCCCCACAGTGGCAGATACACAAATGCCCCCACAGTGCCAGACCTCTCACCGCTGCTGCAGCTCCGTCCGGCGGCGGCGTGTCTCAGCTGTCGGGTCGAGGCAGGGAGGAGAGAGCGGCTATGTCAGGTGGCGGCGTGTAGGACCTCAAACCAGCCGCCAGTTCGTGAGCCAATCAGAGTAGCTGCACTCTCCTCCCTGCCCTGACAGCTGCGACACGCCGCCGCCAGACTGAGCGGCGGCGTGTCTCGCTGACAAACAAGTGGGTGGGCCGGAACAAATGGCTTTGCGAGACTTATACGGCCCGCGAGCCTGAGGTTCCCCACCCCTGGTCTAGAGAGAGACACAATGAATCCTCCTGAATCCTGTCCCAGTTTGTAAGTAGTACAGAGGCTGTTGCTGCTATTCTTGCATATGACAATAAATTACAGATTATTTTTCTATGTGTATTCTAAGGTTGTTTAAATTGTCTTTGTTCCACAAGAAAATTTTATAAAATAGTTGTCTTTCAATTAGGTTTCGCTATAAAGAGTAATCAGACATTATTAAACTGTTAGTTTAAATCTTATATACACCACTGGGTTAAATTTAATATACAGTACACAATCCATATCTCCCAACATGACCCTGTCCTGGAGGGATAACATGCCGTGTTAATTTATGATTGCAATCACCTGTGCTGAAACACCTTTCTTATCAATTAAATAGTTCAACACAGGTGACACCAATCATACAGTATATTAAGAGGGAAGTCCAGATAGAGAGCATTTTGCCCACCCTGGAATTGGTCATGTCGGGAGGTATGCACAATCTATGCATCTATGCCTCTGGGGGCCCCCTTTTCTTAAGTGCCCCAGACAGCCCCAAGGCTTAGTCCAGCCCGGGTGTGGTGAGGAAGGAGAGAGGGAGACAGACTGTGGTGTGTGTGGGGGAGGAAGCAGAGATATACCTATTTATATGTGTATAATTAAATATATATTTATTTATTACGTTTCTTATATAGCGCAGCAAATTTAGAATTCAGTGTGTATATATATATATATATATATATATATATACGCCCTGATGAAAATGCTATTGCATTGAAATGCTGGCTGAAAGTCGCTGTCATGTGTTATTTTTCCTGAGTGCTGCTGTTGAAACTTGTTTATTTATACTGTGTATACAGTATATAAAATCTGAGGGGGCTCCAGAGATTTCACTGTACTGGGACCCAAGATTTCTGTTGCTGGCTCTGGTTTCAATTACCTATCTGTCCCTACGTCCCAGCTGCCTCTCTATCTGTCCCTACGTCCCAGCTGCCTCTCTATCTGTCCCTACGTCCCAGCTGTCTCTCTATCTGTCCCTACGTCCCAGCTGCCTCTCTATCTGTCCCTACGTCCCAGCTGCCTCTCTATCTGTCCCTAGGTCCCTGCTGCCTCTCTATCTGTCCCTATGTCCCTGCTGCCTCTCTCTCTCTGTTTCTATGCCCCTGCGTCCTCTTTTCTGTCCCTACGTGCCTGCTGCCTATCTCTGTCCCTGGGGGTGAGCTGCCCAGTCACTTACCACCCAGCCCAGCTGCCCCCTTCTTACCTGGGTCCTGGGCAGATGTGCTCTGTGTAGAGTCCCCAGTCTGTGAGAGTGCAGGCACCAGTGCTGCTGCTGGCTGGGAGGGCGTAGGAGGAGGAAGTAGAGGGAAGAGCGCCAGCCACTGTATGCTCTCCCAGCTCTGGGCTTCTCATTGCCTCAGGGGCTGCCGCAGATTAGCTGCACTTGGCTCTGCCCCCCTCCCCAGTGCCAGCTGTGGCGGGGTAATGGAGAGAGATCACTGGGCGGCAGCTGCTGTCAGGCTCCTACCACCACAAGGCGAGTCAGGGGGAATGAGAGGAGGAGAGCTGATGGGAATTATTGTAATGTGACCCAGGACCAGAGCACACTAGACATCTTGATGCCCTCTGCTAGAAAGAATGAGGGGAATTAGATCAATTAGGGGAAGAAAAATATAGTACTTATTTAAAACAGCTCTGTGGGGTCTTGCTAAATAAACAATGCAGGTCTTTCTCACATAAATGGGAGCATTAGTGTGCTGCTGTCTGCCCAGTAACCCCCCCCCCCTCCCACACACACACACCTGACAATTACAAGTGCTGAAATCCTCATTTCCCTAGCATCATCACATCATCTGTGCGTTTCTCTCTCTCCCGCAGCCTCCACTTCTTACCCCTCATTGCAGATCACAGACACACACCGCTGCTGGGCGCCGCTTCCGAGGACAGGGAGAAGGCCGTGCCGTCGCTGGTCTCAGTACGCCTGTCTGGCATGGAGCGGGGCCGCGGCTCCCCTTCAGTAATCTTGCCGGCGGCGGTGGTAAGAGGCTGAGGCCGGAGCTCCTGCACTGACTGGGACACTATCTGCCAGGCAGCCGCAGCACCCACAGAAATAAACATGCTCTGCTGCCTGGTGTGTACGCCAGGTGCTTTCTTGTCCTGCCACTGCTTCCCTGTGCCACAGTGCGGGTGATTTGACAGCGGATCCATCACTGGATCCGCTGTCCAATCAAATCAGTCTCGCTGACAGGGGCGTGCTTTATTGTGTGCTGAAAGCCCGTCCCTGTCAACGAGGCACTCACACTAGTGCCGCTTTCTCCACTATATTTAATGGGCTTTTACAGCCCAGTGCATGGCCCCGCCCACCCCGCTTTATCCCATTCTAATTGTCAACGGGAGGCACTAGCTATCGGTGCCTCCCAAGCTAATTTTGATGTGTTAAAATGATTATAATAATTAAAAAAAGATACTTATGACAGAATATGTGTCACAAGTATCTTCTTTGTATTACTGCAATCATTAATGACAGGGGAGGCACTGCCTCACCTGCCTCCCCTGACTGCACGTCCCTGTGTCAAAGCGCAGTAAAGAAGGCAAGTAAGGTGCTAGCGTGCACAAAACGGGGAATTGAGACAAGGGACGAGGATGTAATTCTGCCGTTGTACAAATCATTGGTGCGTCCGCACCTGGAATATTGTGTTCAGTTTTGGGCACCACTGTATAAAAAAAGATATCGGGGAACTCGAAAGGGTTCAAAGGCGAGCTACTGAATTGATTAAAGGGCTAGAGGGACTAGATTATGAGGAAAGGCTTACTAGGTTGAATATGTACACACTGGAAAAGGTGCGTCTAATGCTGGCCATACATTTGTGCAATTTCCCTTGAAGCTCACCTTGATACAAATCTCATCGAAAGTGCATTTTTACTGCATTAGATGCGCATACAATATTAAGATGACCGGAAATCGACTGGTATCGTATGATCGAATTAGAGCGCATCTCATGCTGTCCAAAAGCACACCAGATTAATCTGCCAGATTAAGAAAAATTTAAATAGTGGGCTGGCCTATATAGGGGATATATATAAACCTTTGAGGACCTGAACTATGGGACCCGTATCTCTGTGCAGGCTTTGGGACACATCATGCCTGAAACCTGCAAGGCTATTATCAAAGTACTGCAAGAAAATTACACCACACATTGCTTGTTGTATAACAAAATATTTTATTTGGCAAACTGAGTTTGCGTAGAAAAATATATGCTTTTTATTTCCAGACATAATTGTATATGCAGCCAACATGGCTGAACTTTTTAACAACAAAATAAACGTTTCATTATGCATCATGCATTATGCATTCGGACATGATAACAAAATGCTAAGTATAGCAACAGATGTGGTGCATTGTGATACTACACCGTTGAGTGGCACCGCAGGCAGGGGCACAATGCACACATGCAACTTGGGGTAGGAAGATGGGTCCCCGGTTCCATCAACCTGCACCAAGTTGCATGTGTGCATTGTGCCCCTGCCTGCGATGCCACTCAACATTGTAGTATCAAAGTGCACTACATTAGTTGGTTATATATAGCATTTTTTTTTAGTGCGGAGCTCTGCAGCGTGCTTCCAGCCTCCTCTCCAGTCATGTGCGCAGTGAGGGGAAGAGGAGTGGCCAGGAAGTCGTCTCCTGTCTTCACATATCGCACATCGCGATGTGATAAATCGAAAGTGGTAAAAAAACAGCATGCGATCACTCCCTGATTCGATAAATATTAAGTGCAGCACATAATATCTTGAGACGCGATATTCGACCGGCGAGCCCGCGCATCGCGTCGAAAGCTACCTTAAATGTGCATACAATCCCCCGATTTCTCTGACAGATGTGGTTGAAATCGAAGGATAGTACCGATAATCTCCTAAGTGTATGGGCACCATAAGAGTAGACATTATTAATGTCTTCAAATATGTAAGGGGGCACTACAAAGAGTTATCAGAGGAATTATTTATTAAAAGAACTCTGTTTAGGACACGTTGGCACTCGCTGATGCTGGAGGGAAAAAAATTCTGTACACAACGGAGGAAAGGGTTCTTTACTGTTAGGGCAATCAGGATTTGAAATTCCTTGCCAGAGGAAGTGGTAGTGGCAGACTCTGTAAATGCATTTAAAAAAGGATTGGATGAATTTCTGATTGAAAAGGATATCCAAGGTCACAACATTTAAAATATTGACGTTGTTAATCCGGGTGTGACATGACTTATAGTTGTTAACTAGTCATAAAAACATTCTTCGGCAGGTACAGTAAAATCAACTCAACTTAATACAGAATACAGGTTGAACACTATGGGCATCTTGTCTCTTTTCAACCTCAATTATTATGTTACTATGTTATGTTAGAGATTTATGTAAATCTCAGAATCAGGCTCTATATGTGTAACCAAATATCTCCCCCTATTAGCTAATAACACTGTTCTGTAACATTACTTTTTCTTTTATCTTTGCCTAATCTGAGCCATGCCAGTTCAGGAACTCCAACGGCCTACCGGCATTACAACATGGAGGTGCGAGAGAAAACCTGAGAATTGGGCACTACCATAAGTGCCCAATATGTGTGCAGCTGGGAAAGGGAGAGATGTAGCAAACCTTGTAAAGAGTTTGTTGTCCATAGCAACCAAAGAGCTTCTAGCTGTCATTTATCAAATATATTCTATAAAAATGATAGCTAGAACCTGGTTGGTTGCTATGGGCATTGTATGATGGTCACTGGGATGCTCCTTGTATTGAATAGCTCTCACTGGAATGGTAGACAGACTCATTGTGATTTATTTTTTCTTTTACACAGCAAGGAAAAATATGAGACCAGTGGGTGTTTAACAATGGATGAGACCCCAGTCAGAATGATCTATTTTATAGTGATCTTTTACCAAGTCGGTGCTAATGTTTGGAATTCCCTGCTGTTGGATTAAGTAGTAATAATCATTTAATGTGTCTACTTGTCCCCCTGGTGTGGTGACTCTGCCTACCAGTACAATGCCTCACCTACTGGTGTGATCACCCACTGTGACACAATCTTTCTGCTGAGGCCACTACATGAGACCACTTTTCATATTTTTCCAGGGCCACTTTAAGTTCCCAATCCGCCTTTGTCTGGCATAGAAGAAACGTGAATGATAAATCAAAGTAAATGTACCAGGAGGGTATTGACAAGCCATTAGAAAGTTATCGGAAGATGGAAACCCTTTTTAACATTATCTTACTGTATACTGTGAATTTCTTACCCTGTTTCCAAGACAAAGACATTGTCAATTATTAAGTTAACTTGTTAATTAAATGAAAGGGAGACATTATATTTTCCGGGAGATGTATCAAGCCACTGAGAGAGATAAAGTTGGGTATTTTCTCAAAGCAAATGATGCTTCTAACTACAGGTATAATTTCATGCACTGTGCTGGATAAGTGACAGAAGATGATTGGGTGCTTTGGACATTTCCACTTTCTCTCTCTCTCCAAGTGTTGATACATTTCCTGAAGAGTGCTGTAAATAAAATACGAGTGTCTAGCTGCTTTACAGCAGGTCAGGAGCACCAGCAGGACAATAGAGAAACAGTCATATCAGTAATAATTTGCGGACCCTGTGAAATGATCATGCAGTAAAGAACGGAGACTCAGTCAATGAATACATAAAACATTTTTAGTTTATGCTAAAGTATAAAAAATTTATTATGAAGAATATTTAACAAATAATATTTGCGAGACATCTCAGAAAACAGTCGGTTTTAGAGACTGCCCACAAATATTAAACACCCCTGAATGTATGTTTTGGGGGCTGCAATAAATATTGAAGATATCTGCTGCATTCCTCCTATTGTGATTGCAAAGCAGCCACCAAAAGTTTCTACGGCAGTCGGTAAACTGCGAAACTCACCAAGCTCCAGAATGCGAAGCATTTCTGAGCTTTACTCGGCAGCTAATGCTATTTTTAAATGGCGTTTGTACCCCGTGGGCTACATTATGCAATTCTTCCCAGGAGAAGGATCCTTGGGATCCCTCTGCATTACTGTCTGCTCTCACATACGCAGTCTGACGAATGCACATGCTAAGTAGCGCGGCCGGGGTCTAACCCAGAAGTAAAGTAATTACATTTGCGATTATTTTACTTCTTATACATTGCAGGGACGGGCATGAGATTGATACTCATTATGGCATAAAAGCTACACCTCTGGACTCACAAAGAGTCATCCTTCAGCACTCAGGAGAGATGAAAACCCCCCTGGGTGGAAACCTCTGGGGAACCAAGGCCTTAGGATTGCCCTTCCCTCTGGGCATTAAGAGGTGTACTAATAGGGGGATCAGTCTGATATCCCGGCGCACGTGACCCTATTGGTCATAATACAGACGCCGGGATCGCGGTGCAAAAAAGGCCGACGGGTGAGTAAGGGGTGTTTTCCCCTCTCCCCGCCCCCTTAACCCTTCCTGTCCGCAGCCTAACACTGACCTCCCCCTTTGTGCCTAACTCTAACCCTCCCTCGGAGGTGCCTAATCCTAACCTTTGTCCCCACTGCCTGACCCTATCCCACCCTACTCGCAGCCTAACCCTAACCTCTCCCCACCCGCAGCCTAAATCTAACCCTCCTGGGAGCTATGGCTAATGGGAAGGGTAGAATACTTACTTATACCTGCCTATACTTGCCAATGGTCAACTGCTGTGTAGACTAAGAGGAAAAGATGAAAAGACATTGTTAGTGGACAAACAAGCAGAGAGACAAACTGCAAACAGTGGTGTGGTTGTATAGAGAGACAAATCCTTCTACGTAAATATGTTACTCTAACTATTGAGGACATGGACAATAAGGACAAGTTACCCAAAGAGCCAGTTGCTTTTATATAGTACACACAATGGGGGGATAAGTTCTTTCTTATAGTAATAAGTGGGTACCTTCAGAATAGAAATCTGACCAGTAAATAATGAAAGCTATAAATTGCTAACATTTAGGGGTCAATCCAATTAGGTACGAGTTGCCATTGCTGTGATGTTTCAACATAGGCATCGGCACCCAAACTCGCAGTCCTTGTGGCCAGATAGGGCTGCGGACACTTTTGAGTGAGTTTAGGCTGCCGGAAAGTGCGGCTGTTGTAAGACAAACTTGCACCTAATTAAATTGACCCCTTAATTGTTAAATGTGATAAAATAGTAAAATATAATGGTGTAATTGTGAGCCTGATTCAGTTGTGGGTGTTAAAGCGATCGTTGCTGCAATCTTTTGCCGTTCGTAATTGCATCGCAGTCCACCCTGGATGAGTCTGAGCAGTCGTAGGCTGAGCAAGTCTCCTCGACACAGAGGGCTCTCCTGCATCAACACAATGGGTAATTTATTCACGTGCATGGAAAGGTGTTTGAACAGATATGACACGCCTGTGTACAGTTAGCCACCCCAAATGCTGACTTCCTGTCAGTCACTTTGCAATGGGATATTTTATGTGAGTTAATATATCTGCCCACAGTTCATTGATACAAAGGTCACCCAGTTCACTATCTACAGAGGAGCAGCTTTTCCAGTTTTGACATTAGAGGAAACGAACAGAGAAAAATAGGCTCCCCACTAATACTGTGGGCATTATAGAGGTCACTCCGAGTTGATCGCACGTAGCAACTTTTTGCTGCTCGTGCGATCAACTTGACGCCGCCTGTGGGGGAGTGTATTTTAGCATAGCAGGGCTGTGATCGCTTGTGCAGCCCTACTATGCTAAAAAAGTTTCCTGCAAAACAAGACCAGGGTCAGACCTACCTACCTTGTGCGACGGATCCAGTGACAAAGGTACCGGGATTGACGTCAGACATCCCCCCTCAAAACGCCTGGACACGTCTGCGTTCGCCTCACCACGCCTGGAAAACAGTGAGTTGACGCCTCGGAATGTCTCCCGCCTGTCAGTCTTCTTGCGATCGCCTATGTGATCACTTTTCCCGCTGGCGGCGCCGGGCAGCAACGTGCGTGCGCATTGCGTCCGCCGAGCATGCGCATTTCCAACCCATTCGCACCGCAGCGATGAACCACTGCGTGCGAACGGGTCGGAATGACCCCCCCATGTGTTTAAGTGGTACTACTACTGTGCACATCATGTGTATAAGAGGCATTACTACTGTTGACTTTTTACATATAAGGGGCACTACTGTGGACATAATGTGTGTAAGCAGTATTACTACTGTGGGCATTATTTGTAAGGGGTATTACATCTGTGGACATTATGTGTATATGGGGCACTACTACTGTGGGGACTATGCATGTAAGGGGCTCTACTACTGTGGACATTAGGCGTATAAGCAGCACTACTACTGTGGGCATTATGTGTATAAGTGGCACTACTACTGTGGGCATTATTTGTAAGGGGCATTGCTGCTGTGGGCATTATGTGTATAATGGGCACTACTGTGTATCATAACGTGACTAGGGGGCGCTACTGTGTGACGTAATGTGAATAAGGGACACTACTATGTGGCGTACTATGAATCAGGGACACTACATGCGATGTAATGTAAATAAGATTGTGATTTTGTGTGACGTGATTTGAATTTGGAGTACTATTGTGTGGTGATGCCCCTTCTTTGTTAAACCACACTGCTTTTTTCAACCAGCTTGCTGTCACTGTATGGAAGGGCTCAAATTTATAATTTGCAGGGGGCGCCAAACAACTTCGCACCACCCCTGCCCCCACACCATCTGTATGTCCCATACTGAGCTGCCCCCTTCTCCATGATTTGTACTGTCCAATCTCCTCCACCATAGTCTCTGTTTTGTACTGTGCTCTCAATACCCCCCACCACACACACAATTCCACAAGTATGGTAACTTACCTCTTGCATCTTATCCTCCAGTCCTTACTGCCTCTGCGACCCCTCCTGTCATATTTAACTGACACTTTGCAGATCTCTTTGCCGGTCACCCGACACTCTGCAAATCTCTTTGCCAGAACTTTGCCAGATGATGATCTAAACAACCATAATTTCTTGGTCAGATATGCTATGTGTATAATTGTACTATTACATTTTGTTACGTACTTTCAATTTTATTTATTTGCAATTTATATATTTTATTGATTTTTTCATCCAAAACCAAGATCCTGTCTCATAGAGACCCAAGTTATCTGCTCCAGGTTTTATCTTCCCTAGTGCTAGGACCATGTTAGTATCATACAGTACCCACAGTGTGCAGGTTACAGTCATAATTATAGAGCTACTGTAACTATCCTTATATTAGAAATGAGTATGTGTATAAGAGGCACTACTTCTGGGGGCATTATGTGTATAAGGGGCACTACTGCTGTGAGCATTATGTGTAAGGGACACTACTACTGTGTAGCCAAATATTTGTTGATTAGAGACAACAAAGAAAAATGGATTGCTTTTTGGAGCACTCTTTTAAACAATGAACTTGTTATGTATACAACTATGATATGATTATGATATATTTAAAACGTAACCTTTAATATTCTTCCATAAAATAAGTGGGGTGATACAGTGACAGACCCTATCCAGGTGTGTCACTCTCAACGTGCATGAATTCAATTGCACCCCCTGTAAATACAATACATTCAATAAAACAATAGATTATATGTGGTGAAAATATTTGTGGAAATTCATTATAATGATATCAATAGAAATACATATCATTCTACATCAAATAATTACCAATCAATTGTAATGCTAATAACTCGTAGCCAGTATAATAGAGATTGTGTCAATATTTTGACTATTTTCAAAAACATGCCACAGTATTTATTGCATTACTAATCAGCACGCTCTAACAATCAGTATCCACATTATTTCCATACTCCATTACATTTAGACATTAGCCTTCCGCACAAAAACATCAAAAGATAATAACAGAGTATTGATTTGAATAGGTGTAAATGTCAATAATTCAATGATTTCTTGATACTTTCTGATAAGTATTGCGCACTGACATATTCACACCCATATATATAAATATATATCTCTCTTCACATCATAACTGTGATCCAATGATTTGGTTAGAACAATTCAGCAGATTGTGATTAGCAATACACACAGAGTTCTCTCATAGTGCAATTAAATACTGAATAAAGACATCATTTTAAAGATCCCTGGTTAATTACATTCACTTATTTATATGAAATTGGCTAGGTCATCCTAGTCACTAACCTCCTGCCTTGCGCACATGACCACCTTTAGTAGTGCACTGCCATAATTCAATCATTGATTAATATGGTGTTTCACCCCAGACACTTTAATCCACATTTAAACCGGCACTGTTTCTTACTTTCAGGGTGCCCCTCTCCTTGAAACATGTATGATAATCATGTGAAGCATTGTTACAAGGATCTGTCTGTATAGCGTAGTACAATCCGTATTGCACTTCTTCTCATCTGCTGCCCCTCATCATCAATGAGCGGATGAGGAGTGAGAGTAAGAGTAATTGCCGGACTGATAGAAAGAAAGTTTCAGCGACACTTCATCAACCTGTGTCTGGTGTTAGATGGATCCTGTTGCCATAGGTATTGCATGGTCCAAATGCGCCAGCAGGAGATAGGTGAACACCATGAAAAAGATATATATATATATATATATATATATATGGATACCATAGTTCCCAATGCTTACCCTGAAAGGGTTTAGACAAAAGGAGACCAGCACACCACCATATGAAAAAATATGAAAAACATTTAATGAATCAGTAGCATTATCAGGCCTTTTGAAAAAAGTTTTTAGTACTCATCATGAGGCTTTCAGCAGTATTCAAGCAGAACAGCCATCCCAACGGCCCGTTTCGGTTGTCACACCTTCATCATGGGGTCAGCATGATGAAGGTGTGACAACCGAAACGGGCCGTTGGGATGGCTGTTCTGCTTGAATACTGCTGAAAGCCTCATGATGAGTACTAAAAACTTTTTTCAAAAGGCCTGATAATGCTACTGATTCATTAAATGTTTTTCATATTTTTTCATATGGTGGTGTGCTGGTCTCCTTTTGTCTAAACCCTTTCAGGGTAAGCATTGGGAACTATGGTATCAATAACAATTGACACGGCACCCTTCTAACATCCTTTAAGTGTGTGCGCTTCACCTCTGGACTTTATATATATATGGAGATATATATAGAATATGTCTGTGTTTATGTAGGAAAAGACTCATTTGAGGCAATTAATTATTGGATGGTAATAACTCAGACAATTAGTATTTATCTAAAACCTGTACATTATAAGCAAGTGATGCAGCACATTAAACAATATAAATTGTAAGTTTTAAATTACAGCTGCAAATATCAGAGACATCTGTCCCATAACCACAAATAGTGATGCTATATTGCAAACCGAACTGTCGGTACACCACGTTAAACAACATACATTATAAATTTCAAGTTGCAACTGCAAATATCAGAGACATCTGTCCCACCACCACAAATGGCAACGCTGCATTCACTGCATATGATTGTAACAGGTAAGTATATCGGGGTATAATACTTGTTACCAGACTGTCGGTGTTTCGCTGAGGGTATCGGAAGCGCAAGCTGCTCGGCTGTCAGCAGCGGCACTCCCTATGTCTAGTGTGCTGCTTCCTCCCACAGACCGTACCGTCGGTATTTGCCCAGGGTATTAGAAGCGCAAGCTGCTCGGCTGTAAATAGCGGTCGGCTGTCAATAGCGGTACTTTATGTATATGGTACGTGGCTTCCTCTTGCAGTGAGGTGCCGCGAGTCATCGGCAATAATTTCCAGGCTCGATCACCGGCTACGATTCCCGGACTGAACGTACGTTTCACCACGTCGGCTTGCTCACCAGTCAGCCTGACGTGGTACAAACCGTCACATTATTTAAAATTCCACTGACCAATATTATTTGAGCTCATTTTGTCCGCATAACGGGAATCACCTGTAACAGCTTAAATTGAGAAATCTCTCCCTGGACACCCATAAAACTATATATGCGTATACTATATACATGTGTATGAATCCTTAGCAATTAATTGCATAAATTCATATCAACTCTAATCCCTTCTTAATTTCAGACCGGAATAAATCCGGTATAAACCTCTCAATGCATGTGTATCTAATAAATTAAATCCATCCCATTGAGATACCAATTAAAAGCTAGGGGCTCTTAGGGATCTTTAATAAATATGTTAACAACATATAACCATGCTCAACAAATGGAGGGTGTTTTCCAACAATAGATTAGTGAGTGTAGAGAACACGGGGTTAAAAACTCAGTACCCGGACAATGATTGCCAGTGTACTAATATAGAAGCTTTTGTGCCTAAAATTCTTGGACGGACTAGCTATAAAATTACTAAGGGACCCTTGCATTTATGCAATTAATTGCTAAGGATTCATACACATGTATACAGTATACGCATATATAGTTTTATGGGTGTCCAGGGAGAGATTTCTCAATTTAAGCTGTTACAGGTGATTCCCGTTATGCGGACAAAATGAGCTCAAATAAGATTGGTCAGTGGAATTTTAAATAATGTGGCGGTTTGTACCACGTCAGGCTGACTGGTGAGCAAGCCGACGTGGTGAAACGTACGTTCAGTCCGGGAATCGTAGCCGGTGATCGAGCCTGGAAATTATTGCCGATGACTCGCGGCACCTCACTGCAGGAGGAAGCCGCGTACCATATACATAAAGTACCGCTATTGACAGCCGACCGCTATTGACAGCCGAGCAGCTTGCGCTTCTAATACCCTCAGCAAATACCGACGGTACGGTCTGTGGGAGGATGCAGCACACTAGACATAGGGAGTGCCGCTGCTGACAGCCGAGCAGCTTGCGCTTCCGATACCCTCAGCGAAACACCGACAGTCTGGTAACAAGTATTATACCCTGATATACTTACCTCTTACAATCATATGCAGTGAATGCAGCGGTGCCATTTGTGGTGGTGGGACAGATGTCTCTGATATTTGCAGTTGCAACTTAAAATTTACAATGTATGTTGTTTAACGTGGTGTACCGACAGTTCGGTTTGCAATATAGCATCACTATTTGTGGTTATGGGACAGATGTCTCTGATATTTGCAGCTGTAATTTAAAACTTATAATTTATATTGTTTAATGTGCTGCATCACCTGCTTATAATGGACAGGTTTAGACAAATACACCTGTGACATCTATGTGCAGTGAATACAGCATCACCATTTGTGGTTATGGGACGGATGTCTCAGATATTTGCAGCTGTAAAACTCACAATGTATGCTGCTTAATGTGTTGCATCACTTGCTTATAATGTACAGGTTTTAGATAATTACTAATTGTCTGAGTTATTACCATCCAATAATTAATTGCCTCAAATGAGTCTTTTCCTACATAAACACAGACATATTCTATATATCTCCATATATATATCTCTCTCTTTTTCATGGTGTTCACCTATCTCCTGCTGGCGCATTTGGACCATGCAATACCTATGGCAACAGGATCCATCTAACACCAGACACAGGTTGATGAAGTGTCGCTGAAACTTTCTTTCTATCAGTCCGGCAATTACTCTTACTCTCACTCCTCATCCGCTCATTGATGATGAGGGGCAGCAGATGAGAAGAAGTGCAATACGGATTGTACTACGCTATACAGACAGATCCTTGTAACAATGCTTCACATGATTATCATACATGTTTGAAGGAGAGGGGCACCCTGAAAGTAAGAAACAGTGCCGGTTTAAATGTCGATTAAAGTGTCTGGGGTGAAGTAAAGTGTCTGGGGTGAAACACCATATTAATAAATGATTGAATTATGGCAGTGCACTACTAAAGGTGGTCATGTGCGCAAGGCAGGAGGTTAGTGACTAGGATGACCTAGCCAATTTCATATAAATAAGTGAATGTAATTAACCAGGGATCTTTAAAATGATGTCTTTATTCAGTATTTAATTGCACTATGAGAGAACTCTGTGTGTATTGCTAATCACAATCTGCTGAATTGTTCTAACTAAATCATTGGATCACAGTTATGATGTGAAGAGAGAGATATATTTATATATATGGGTGTGAATATGTCAGTGCGCAATACTTATCAGAAAGTATCAAGAAATCATTGAATTATTGACATTTACACCTATTCAAATCAATACTCTGTTATTATCTTTTGATGTTTTTGTGCGGAAGGCTAATGTTTAAATGTAATGGAGTATGGAAATAATGTGGATACTGATTGTTAGAGCGTGCTGATTAGTAATGCAATAAATACTGTGGCATGTTTTTGAAAATAGTCAAAATATTGACACAATCTCTATTATACTGGCTACGAGTTATTAGCATTAAAATTGATTGGTAATTATTTGATGTAGAATGATATGTATTTCTATTGATATCATTATAATGAATTTCCACAAATATTTTCACCACATATAATCCATTGTTTTATTGAATGTATTGTATTTACAGGGGGTGCAATTGAATTCATGCACGTTGAGAGTGACACACCTGGATAGGTTCTGTCACTGTAATCACCCCACTTATTTTATGGAAGAATATTAAAGGTTACGTTTTAAATATATCATAATCATATCATAGTTGTATATATAACAATTTCATTGTTTAAAAGAGTGCTCCAATAAGCAATCCATTTTTCTTTGTCGTCTCTAATCAACAAATATTTGGCTACATGGTTTGGTTGTTTGATTGCAGAAGCACCTCCAGCTTTTTTAATTGAAAAACTCAGGTAGAGATACACTGTAACTAGCTGGTTTCATATTCAATGCCTTAATACAAATTTTTATTGCATTATCATTAGTTGTCCGGTGCGGGATATTAACTAGTTACTGTACACTACTACTGTGGGCATTATGTGTATAAGGGGCACTACTGTGGTCATTATATATAAGGGGCACTACTATGTGCCTTGTGTATAAAGCCTTATGTATAAAGGGCACTACTGTATGGCATTAGGTATACAAGGACCACTACTACTGTGGACATTATGTGTATAGGGGCACTACTATTGTGGGCATTATGTGTATAGGGGCACTACTACTGAGTGCATAATGTGTATAGTGGCACTTCTACTGTGGGGATTATGTATATAAGGGGCACTACTACTGTGGACATTATGCTTATAAGCGCCACTACTACTGAGGGCATTATCAGTATAAGTGGCACTACTGCTGAATGCATCATGTGTATAAGGGGCATTACTACTGTCTACATTATGCATATAAGTTGCACTACTGCTGGCATAATGTGTTTAAGCAGCACTACCACTGTGGGCATTATTTATAAGGGGAATTACTACTGTGGGCATTATATGTATAATGAGTGCTACCGTGCAGCATAACATCATTGGGGGGGTGCTACTCTGAGACATAATGTGAATAATGGATAGTACTATGTGGCATACTATGAATCAGAGGCACTTTGTGCGGTGTAATGTGAATAAGATTGTGCTTTTCTGTGGCGTGATTTGAATTAGGAGTACTATTGTGTGGCCGCACCCCTTCTATGTGAGACGACACACCCCTTTTCAGGCATCTTGCTATCACTTTACAAAGTATGGGAGGGCTCAAATTTATAGTTTGCAAGGGGGCGGCGAACACCCCTAGTACCGCTGCTGCCCCCATACCATACTGAGCTGCTTCCATCTGCCTGTTTGTATTGTCCGCTCTCCCCCACCATAGTCTCTATTTTGTACTGTGCTCCCAATACCCCCACCACACACACAATTGCACAAGTATGGTAACTTACCTCCTGCATGTTATCCTCCAGTCCTTGCTGCCACTGCGACCCCTCCCGTTGTCTTCAACTGACACTTTGCAGATCTCTTTGCCGGTCACCCGACACTCTGCAAATCTCTTTGCCAGAACATTGCCAGATGATGATCTTCTAAAAAACACAAAAGACTATTTTTAAGCATAGTACTAGTTTAAGTACAATAAAATGTCCATGAGTCAACCACTTTTCCAATTTTCCTTAAACCAAACAACATGCTTTCAAATTTATCAATTTGTCATTTATCTGTTTTATTTACTTTTTCATCCCAAAGCAAGATCCTGCCTCATAGATATTTATCTGCATACATTGCCCTCTTTATTTTGGTAACACTACATTTGTATTATTAAATATGTAATTCCTTCTTGCGCTTCTCCTAATGTGTGCTTGTACCTATATTCCCTGTTCTGTCTATCTTGTCTTGCCTTTCAGCTGACTATACTGCACTCTGTCTTCCTTACCCCCCTCCATCATACCCTGCTACTGTATATAGGACTCACCTCCTCCTACTTGTCTTCCTGTATGGTAACTGGAAACTTCTGCAGCTGTAGATAGAATGTTACAGGAAGAAGCATTGTGATGTCACAGGCTAGTGATGTCACAGGCTAGGTGTGATGTCACAGTAACCAGCAGCAAAGCTACTAAGTTACAGCTTTCTTACATATACATTTTATACATCATTTATAATTGGATTTACATGAATTTGTAGTAAAAATAAATAGAAATTAGACCAGTGTAGAAAATGAACTATACGGCAATGTTGTACAGAGTGTCTCAATATATAGGTAAAGGGAAAACAGAAGTGAAAGGCATTTCTAGACTAAATCACTACTAATATTTTATTAGGAGATAAAGCTCTTTATCTAGCAGGCTGAATTAATCATTTTTCATTCTATGAGTGTGTGTATATGTGTATATATATATATATATATATATATGTGTGTGTGTGTGTATATATATATATATATATATATATATATATATACTCATAGAATGATAAAATTATTAATAGTTGTGTGTATATTTAAAAATCTAATCTATATTTTCTATGTTTGCAGGTATTAGCGACGGGACTCAGTGGTCTTTATTCATCACTACCCACAAAGCTGGATGATAAAGGGGAAGAATGGCATTGCCTCATTAAAGAAGACTGGCTCCAGATTCCTGCTCTCATACAGTTCATGAATTCTCTTGAGTTCTGCAATGCAGTTATACAGGTTAGACCATGTTTTGCCACTATTCATTGAAGTACAGGCCAATGGCAAGTCGTACTGCTAAATTGATTGTCTGCCTGCCAGTGTAAAACTAGGGCCTCAGACAGGAGGCAGCCCAGCCACCTGTTTTATTTATAGCCTGAAACAGAAGGGATGTGACCAGTAATTACTGACACCAACATCTTTTACTTACACACTGACTTACTATCTGTGGTTGGGATAAAAAAATCAGTTATTGACGCAGTTGCCAGCCATTCCTCAATGCATCTGCACTGTACACTGGGATCCCGGACTTGGGCTTCTAGTTACCCTTTAGCCGACAACAACAAAAATAAGAAAATAGAAGATTAATCAAGATATAAAGCCCTGCCCTTGCTACCTCCATCCAGAGATAGTTATGACGATACCAGAATTGCCATGGTACATTACATGTACCGTGGAGCTCCTATTTAACAAGCTTATACCGCATTCAGATCGCAAATGCCGGATCCCACCCGGTAAAAGAAACGTGTCCTTACCGGGTGGGATCCGGCATTTGCGCTCCTTTGCTGGCTTTCCAACCCGGCAATATACCGGGTCGGTTGCCATAGCAGCGGGGGGGGGGGGGGGCGCAGCAGCAGCAGGGGTGGAGGCGGCGCTGGGAGATGAGCTTATCTCCTGCGCCGCCTCTCCCTATGCTGTGAATGGGAACCGTGTCGCATCGACGCGGCTCCCATTCACACTGCACCTGACCCGGTATTCAACCCGGGTATAATCCTTCTTTTATACCGGGTTGAATTACCGGGTCAGACGACCCGCTAATTCTTGGAAAGTGCTTTCACATCGCACACTGACCCGTGTCGACACGGCAATATGCCGTGTCGATACCGGGTTATTTGTGCGATGTGAAAGGGGTATTATTGTCTAATCAGGCTTCTTGCTTTCTCAGGATGGGGTCACCCTGTATCTCTGGCAGGGTAACATTTTAATAACTATTAATAAGACCTTAGATATAAAAGCATACAGTTACCAATTAGTCACAATCCTCTTGGACCATGCAAGTCTCTATCAATGTTTTATCTTCTTTTTATATATTTAGATTGCTTATAATATGATGACCTTTAAATACAGTTAATCTGCAGGATAATGAAGCTGTTTTCTACCTAAGCTATGCTATGGTTATTATTTTTATAGCCAGAAACGTCTCCTTCATATTGCAAAGAACATTTGAAGGTTGCTGGGATATTAATACTTCAGGCCTGAAATTACATTTCCACCAGCAGTGCCTGCAATTTATTATTACTAACACATTAGTGTATACCGATTAACTCCTTTCTTCTTGATCATCTTTTTTTTTTTTTTGAATGACATTTAAGAACACACACCTATTACATGATCTATACTCGACTCTTCTCTGCCATACTGCATGCTCAGACACGGCTGGAAGAATGGAATGCAGCTTAGATAGGTAAAAAGGCGTGACTGCAATTACACAGGAGCGTGATCATCACAGTGCTTAGCAGAGTCATTATATGCAGACATCATTGCTGTAACAATAGCTGTGTGCTCTCATACACACACACAGCTATGCGCAGGGAACTTTCCTATAGTGGCGGCACTGCGACAGCTGAAGAGGGATGTGCGGAAAACTGGAATGCTGACATTCTGTATTTGTCATTTTATCATTCTCTGCTTGAACTTTTAAAAACACTGCAAGATATATTGGCACTTGACATCAATAACATTGACACAGGAGAGAAAACACCATAAATCTCCTTCAGATATTTTTATAAGGACCAGACAACACAGAGACATTTTGTACTAGATAATTATTCTTTATTAATTGCTTCTATTTGTGGCACAAAATATGATGTGATAACTCAAGGGCAATGTGTTCTATTTTTATAAATTGGAATTGACTGGTGCACAGGGAAATCTGTCTTGTCTTAGAGTAGAATTTACTAAGAGGCAATAAAGCCGCATTATGCAATTCTTCAGCACCAAATATATGCTGCTAAGCAACCAACTTCAAACTTTCTAAATAACAAATCAGATATCGGAGAAAGTAATCATTAAACATTTACATACGTAGGGGAATACTATGTAAACATTTACATACAAAAGGGGTAATTGGTACATTTTAAGAGACATAGCCAAGAAGCTATTAAATATTCATCGTAAGAAAATAAAATATGAATTTATAATGAAACAGAGATTCCCTCTATTTCTGTATCACAGTCAGATGCTGCTCTAGTTGGAATACATGTATACTGCTATGTGTTTCTGTTTTCCTTAAAGAATATAATGTTGAGTGTATTATTATTATTTTTTTCATTATTATTATTATTATTATTATTATTATTATTATCATCATTATCATCAGCATCAGAGCAAAAATTAAAGTTCTTATGTCTTTTTAGGTGGCTCACCCTCTTATACGTGCCCAGCTTGTGGACTATATTTACAATGGGTTCCTGCTGCCAGTAATGGCTCCTGCACTGCACAAGGTCAGTTTGTAAATACTGTTAATACTGAATGTAAGATATACTCTAATCCCAGTATAGCAGACAGGTGGGTGTCTCTTCGCAAATATCTCCATGGTCACCTTATTGGGTCTATCTTTCCTGATCACTGTAGTGTACAGGGAAAAGCCCACCCACAGGAGAATGGGCTAAAGCTATGGCTGCTTCACATCACATTTCGCATGATGGAACACCCTTTTTGAAATTCATTCTTGTTTATTCCATGACTAGGCTTATCACACTGAGAAAGGAGAAATCCTATATTAAATCTTTTGCTGACTGCTGCTTTTTGGCCACTGACTGCTTTATGGGGACCTGCTTTCGTCGAGGATATATCCCAATGATATAATTGGATAGAGGGTCTGTATTCCCTATCCTATTGAAAATTAGGGGCATAATGCAAACAACAATTAATGCATTAAGGTACACGAACTGTCCTGTAATAAACCTTAAAAAGCATAATATCTTTACAAAACATTTTGTGCCTACTGTATGTTCCCTCTACTTCCTTCTTTGAAAGTGTTTGCAACTTTGCACCATATACAGTATAAGGATTACAACATGATCTACTGTAGTAGTTGTTCTTTCATCTGTTCTTCCATCTTCATTTTAAAAAATGTGTATTTCCCATCTAATATCACATCATGACCCTTAATCCCAATTTCAGCAGGACTATTCTGCCAACCTGTGATCGACACATTTGTACTGATTTGTGGAATGTTGCCGTACTCAGTGGATACAGGTGCTTCCAGTGTGTGCAACAATAAAATAGGCTAAGAGTGCCCACTGGGGGCGTGGCTACACCCAATATGTCCACACCATCGTTTTTCTATCGCTGCACCTTCATTATTCGATTCTCTGTTTCCTAATGTTGGAGCTATGCTATCTGCCTTATACTGTATGTATGCTACCTTGTATGCAAATCATGTGTCTGGCCCTGAAAGAACTTCCTTCAATTCACAGATTACGTTTTTTTTTCTTTTTAATTATTTTTTTTTTAAATTTGCAATAGGAAAAAAAAAACATTGGCACACCTTCTTTTCTCATTACCAAATGTGTGTAATTTTTTTGTAAAAATCTGAGACTAAATATTCTGAAAAAGATGTAAAAGTACAGTCTGAATTGTAAATAATCTCTTTTTACTTATCTTTTTTCACTTGGTTTATAAATGATTATTATTAAATAGCTGTTTCATGTGATGGTCTCTGTTTCCAGTGGCGAACATTACAAAAAAAGTCAAGGCCTTATAAATATTGGCATGTTTTGCCTATCCAGGTGTGTGTTGGGCATATCAGGGGTGTGAGTTAGGCACATTAATGGTGTGAGTAGGGCATATCGGGTGTGCATTGGGAATATCAGGGGTGTGAGTTGGACATATCATGGGTGTGAGTTAGACATATCATGGGTGTGAGTTGGGCATATCATGGGTGTGAGTTGGGCATATCATAGGTGTGAGTTGGGCATATCATAGGTGTGAGTTAGACATATCAGTGGTGTGAGTTGGGCATATGAGGGGTTTGAGTTGAGCATTTCAGAGTTGTGAGTTGGGCATATCATGGCTGTGAGTTGGGCATATCATAGGTGTGAGTTGGGCATATCAGGGGTGTGAGTTAGACATAACAGGGGTGTGAGTTAGACATAACAGGGGTGTGAGTTGGGCATATCAGTGGTGTGAGTTGGGCATATCAGAGGTGTGAGTTGGGCTTGGGCATATGAGGGGTGTGAGTTGGGCATATCTGGGGTGTGAGTTGGGCATATCTGGGGTGTGAGTTGGGCATATCTGGGGTGTGAGTTGGGCATATCTGGGGTGTGAGTTGGGCATATGAGGGGTGTGAGTTGGGCATATCATGGGTGTGAGTTGGGCATATCATGGGTGTAAGTTAGGCACATTAGGTGTGTGAGTTAGACATATCAGGGGTGTGCATTGGGAATATCAGGGGTGCGAGTTGTGCATATAATGGGTGTGAGTTAGGCACATTAGGGGTGTGAGTTAGACATATCAGGGGTGTGAGTTGGACATATGAGGAGTGTGAGTTGGGCATATCATAGGTGTGAGTTGGGCATATCGGGAGTGTGAGTTAGACATATCAGGGGTGTGAGTTGGGCATATCAGTGGTATGAGTTGGGCTTGGGCATATCAGTGGTGTGAGTTGGACATATCAGGGGTGTGAGTTGGACATCTCAGGGGTGTGAGTTGGGCATATCAGGGGTATGAGTTGGGCATATAAGGAGTGTGAGTTAGACATATCAGGGGTGTGAGTTTGGCATAATAGGGGTGTGAGTAGGGCATATCAGGGGTGTGAGTTGGACATTTCAGGGGTGTGAGTTGGGCATATCAGGGGCGTGAGTTGGGCATATAAGGGGTGTGAGTTAGACATATCAGGGGTGTGAGTTTGGCATAATAGGGGTGTGAGTAGGGCATATCAGGGGTGTGAGTTAGGCATATCAGAAATGTGAGTTGGGCATATCAAGGATGTGAGTTGGGCATATCAGGGGTGTAAGTTAGACATATCAGGGTTGTGAGTTGGGCATATCAGGGGTGTGAGTTGGGCATGTCGGGTGTGAGTTGGGAATATCAGGGGTGTGAGTTGGGCATATCAGGGGTTTGAGTTAGGCACATTAGGGGTGTGAGTTAGACATATCAGGAGTTTGAGTTGGGCATATCAGTGGGGTGAGTTGGGCATATCAGTGGTGTGAGTTGGGCATATCAGGGGTGTGCATTGGGAATATCAGGGGTGCGAGTTGGGCATATCATGGGTGTGTTAGGCACATTAGGGGTGTGAGCTAGACATATTAGGGGTGTGAGTTGGGCATATCATAGGTGTGAGTTGGGCATATAAGGAGTGTGAGTTAGACATATCAGGGGTGTGAGTTGGGCATATCAGTGGTATGAGTTGGGCTTGGGCATATCAGGGATGTGAGTTGGGCATATCAAGGGTGTGAGTTGGGCATATCAGGGGTATGAGTTGGGCATATCAGGGGTGTGAGTTGGGCATATCAGGGGTGTGAGTTGGGCATATCAGGGGTGTGAGTTGGGCATATCAGGGGTGTGAGTTAGACATATCAGGGGTTGTGCATATGAGGGGTGTGAGTTGTGCATATGAGGGGTGTGAGTTGGGCATATCAGGGGTGTGAGTTGGGCATTTCAGGGGAGTGAGTTGGACATATCAGATGTGTAAATTGGGCATATGAGGGGTGTGCGTTGGGCATATGAGGGATGTGAGTTGGGCATATCAGAAAGTGTTCAGTTTTGTCAATAATTCCAATAGGCATGTTGACAAGTGCATTATTATGTATGTAGTAACAATGTAATAGACAATAATAGCTTCTAGAGAATAATCCTTAGTGATACAAACTGAAATAAAAAATAGGGAGGGCCCTGCTCGCAGGAATTTACAGTCCACAGGAAGTATCTTTTTGTTAACTATTGAATATATGAATATGCTGTATTCTAAATTCTAAAATTTAACATAGAAAAATAATGTTATAAACTTTTATTTTACACTATATGTAAAAAACAAACAAACAAACAGAAAACCTGTTCAACATACGAATCATTTGTAGCAAATCAACTGTACATTTAATACATTTTTCATTTTATATGGCTTTGTTAAGAATGGCTGGATTGACCTATTTGATGTGAGGATAATCTGTGACTCTTGACAGCCTTTTTTCATTGCTGTGACACTGACACAGGTTAAAATGGTTTTGAACACAAGATAATGAGGAGATTGGAAAATGTAAGCACTGATATGTACTGTAATCCACTAAAACACCTACTTAAGTGACAGACGGTGAATTAGCTTTGTTCTTCAGAGGCTCCAGAAGTGTGATCAAGCAATTCATTTAGTGTCTATTGAGTGGTCTAGTATGATACAGAAAGAATTGACCCTGTCAGCGGTAATAATGCTAATAGTGTGGCTCAGTGGGCTAAGGTGCCTAATGCATTAATCCATGGACCCTCTGTGTAATACAGATTTGGAGAGGTTTTATCCCCTTTTTCTGTTCTATGTGTGAATATTGGATAATATTTTGCAAGATGGTGCATTCCTTCATCTGCTATGGGCTGAGTGGCTGATGGGGCTACCAGGCTCCGTGTTGTTGCTCTGTGGCCTGGCTTCCCTCTGCAATGGCTGCAGTTAGAAAGCAGCTTGTGTAACTGAAGGCACTATAAGGGATTTGGTTCCCCAGAATGCCAAATTATAGTTAGATTTAACTAATGTGAAATAATCAGGGTGGTGAAATAAATTAAAATGTTCTGTGACTAGAAGCCTCGCAATACATGGTGGAACAACTGAGACTACTTTCCACATTTTTACATGAGCACCAGTCTGAGGACTGCACCCCCCTGAGGAAGATGTTTTGGATGAAATGTGTATAATTTCTCATAGTGGATAATTCAAAAAAGAAATATTAGTAAATATTTTTGCTCTATTGTAATGTTATTAGTGCAGATGATATTACTGAGTGCCATCTTCTACAATCCTTAAAGCCAAGGGCTATTGGGCAAAACTGTTTAAACACCTTGATCATTTCATGTAACCAGGGAACACTAAAAACTAACTACAAGAACAACAACTACTGCACAATAACATCTTAACTGTCAGCTTTAACCATCGTGACAACTAAATATTTCATTTCTCATTAAGGAACTCTTAAATGTTGTAGTGTGGTACTGTGGAATGCTAAATGCATGCGCCTGCATGTACTCTGATCATCATTAGTTTTCTTTGGTGAGTGGGCATGGATTGCTGCGTCCATCACTTCTCCAGTCCTATACCTTAACAGCCAGGGACATTACTAAACTATCGCTGCAATAAAATGTGAGGCCACTTCTCCAGCGATACACCTCTGCATTGTCATTTACATTTTATTATCTCCCCTTGATGCTTGTGTACCAAACCAGGGCCAGATCTAGACGTTGTGGTGCCCCGGGCGAAAAAATAGGGGCATGACTTCACGGAGAAGGGGCGTGGTCAGTTATGCCCCCTGTAGAGTTGTGCCTCCAGTAGAGTTGTGCCCCCTAGTGGCGCCATGCCCCCAGTACTGTACCTCCTGTAGAGTTGTGCCCCCTAGTTGTGCCGTGCCCCCAGTACTGTGCCCCCTGTAGAGTTGTGCCCCCTAGTTGTGCCGTGCCCCCTGTAGAGTTGTGCCCCCTAGTTGAGCCGCTTAAAGAAATATAAATAAAATAATAATAAATTAATACTTACAATCCCCGCTCCTGCTTCCCGACCGCTGCTGCCCTCCGTCTCCGGCCGCCGGCGCCGCTTCTCTGATCTATGGGAGTGACGTCAGTAGTGGATCTTGCCACGGCACCAGTAGTGGATCTTGCCACGGCGGCGCCATCCGGACGGCGGAAGCGCCCTCCAGAAGGCGGTGCCCCGGGCAAAAATCCTGCGTGCCCGTACCAAGATCCGCTACTGTACACGGTATCAGAGCTTCCTGCTATCTATGATGTCCGCTGAAGGAGGGACTGTGGTATTCAGAGCAGAGTGCCGGTGACTCTCACTGACGTCACTTACGCTCTGTGCAAACCAATCACATCATGGAGCAGCAGCGTGGGTATTGCAGAGCGGCACTTTTCTCCATTCCCCACTTGACACCGCAGCACCTGCTGACAGGGGCACTTGGGGAAGTAGCATGAAGTGGAAGTCTCTGTTCCATGCTGTCTGCCCTTTAGAATGTAAGCCCTTATGAGCAGGGCCCTCACCCCTCATGTGTGTTTACTTCTCTTACTTAGACTATCTTCTACTCCATTCTCCTTACAACGGCACCTAACTGTCATGTCCATTGATGCAGCAATGTTTATATACCATGTATCTGTCCTGCACTGTCTTGTACTGTAAGTCACTGTTTTTCTTGTTTTGTTTATTTGTTGATGTACTTTGTTAGGTGCTGTGGAACCCTTGTGGTGCCATATAAAGAATGGATGATAATAATAATAATAATAATAATAATAATAATAAAAACATACCCTGCAGGAAGGAAAATCTCTTGACCTTGCAAAAAAAGTTTGAGGAAAGATTGTGAATCAGGACAGGTGCTCTCTCCTATCTTCCTGTTCCTGCAGCTTTGACAGTGATGCTGCATCTCATCTGAATCATGCAATGTGAGGGTCCTGTTTAAAAAATACATAGATACTAAATAACACCTGTTAAACTGGACACACCATAACATTAACTCCACCCACACACAATACAGAGGGCTAAATGTAATAGAGTGAGAGATTTGGTAATGTTTTTCAGGTTTTTTTAACGTGACAATCATTTACACAGCAAAACCAGGTTGATCTTGCTGTGTAACTGATTGCCACATTAAAAAAAAAACCTGCAAAACCTTACCAAATCTCTCACTTTCTGAAACATTCACTCTATTTAATTTCATTTTTCCCAGTGCATCCGGAAAGTATTCACAGCGCTTCACTTTTTCCACATTTTGTTATGTTACAGTACAGCCTTATTCAAAAAATTTAAAAAAAAAACAATTTTTCCCCTCAAAATTCTACACACAATACCCCATAATGACAACATGAACATTTTTTTTTAAAGATTTTTGCAAATTTATTAAAAATAAAAAACTAAGAAATCACATGTACATAAGTATTCACAGCCTTTGCTCAATACTTTGTTGATGCACCTTTGGCAGCAATTACAGCCTCAAGTCTTTTTGAATATGATGCCACAAGCTTGGCACACCTATCTTTGGACAGTTTCGCCCATTTCTCTTTGCAGCACCTCTCAAGCTCCATCAGGTTGGATGGGAAGCGTCGGCACACAGCCATTTTCAGATCTCTCCAGAGATGTTCAATCGGATTCAGGTCTGGGCTCTGGCTGGGCCACTCAAGGACATTCACAGAGTTGTCCTGAAGCCATTTCTTTGATATCTTGGCTGTTTGCTTAGGGTCGTTGTCCTACTGAAAGATGAACCCTCGCCCTAGTCTGAGGTCAAGAGCACTATGGAGGAGGTTTTCATCCAGGATGTCTCTGTACATTGCTGCATTCATCTTTCCCTCTATCTTGACTAGTCTCCCAGTTCCTGTCGCTGAATAACATCCCCACAGCATGATGCTGCCACCACCATGCTTCACTGTAGGGATGGTATTGGCCTGGTGATGAGCGGTGCTTGGTTTCCTCCAAACATGGCGCCTGGCATTCATGCCAAAGAGTTCAATCTATGTCTTATCAGACCAGAGATTTTTGTTTCCTTAAGGTGCATTTTGGCAAACTTCAGGCGGGCTGCCATGTGGATTTTCTAAGGAGTGGCTTCCATCTGGCCACTCTACCATACAGGCCTGATTGGTGGATTGCTGCAGAGATGGTTGTCCTTACAGAAGGTTCTCCTCTCTCCACAGAAGAATGCTGTAGCTTTGACAGAGTGACCATCGAGTTCTTGGTCACCTCACTGACTATGATCCTTCTCCCCTGATCGCTCAGTTAAGATGGCAGTTCAGTCCTGGTGGTTCCGAACTTCTTCCATTTACGGATGATGGAGGCCACTGTGCTCATTAGGGCCTTCAAAGCAGCAGATATTTTTCTGTACCCTTCCTCAGAATTGTGCCTTAAGACAATCCTGTCTCAGAGGTCTACAGACAATTCCTTTGACTTCATGGTTGGTTTGTGCTCAGACATGCACTGTCAAGTGTGGGACCTTATATAGACAGGTGTGTGCCTTTCCAACTCATGTCCCATCAACTGAATTTACCACAGGTGGACTCCAAAATTAAGCTGTAGGAACATCTCAAGGATGATCAGTGGAAACAGGATGCACCTGAGCTCAATTTTGAGCTTCATGGCAAAGGCTGTGAATACTTATGTACATGTGATTTCTTAGTTTTTTATTTTTAATAAATCGCAAAAAAAAAAAATTCACGTTATCATTATGGGGTATAGTGTGTAGAATTTTGAGTGAAAAAATGAATTTACTCCATTTTGGAAAAAGTCTGTAACATAACAAAATGTGGAAAAATTGAAGCACTGTGAATACTTTCCGGATGCACTGTACATTAACAGGACACACACACACACACACACACACACACACACACACACACACACACACACACACACACACCATTAATATGTCATCTTTATTTTATATTAAATTGATATGACACATACACACATATAACATTAACATGTCATACACATTTATATTACGTTAATGTGAAACATAACATTAATATATATGCACATTACATTAATATGACACATACACCATTAATATAACACACGCACACATTAGTATGATTTGCGCAGAACATTAATATCTCTTGTATGCACACATAACAGTAATGCGTACATTACATAGATATCCCACTACACTAACCAGATCTGTGGACATTGCTGTGGGAGAAGTCTCGGCCTGCAGTTGCCACATGTACTGAGACTTGGAGTGGAGGAGGTGGAAGGGAAAGGAGTGAGAAACAGGGGGAGCAGATGAATAACAGAGAAGAGAATAAGCTCTCACAACTAGGGTCCTCTTCCCTCATGTGCTTATCCTTTCTTACTTAAATAATCTTCAACTGCACCAAATCCAGCAGTCTTCTGCCACCTGATACTCATTTCAGTGTCATCTGCTGATGTAGCTATGTTTATTTACCCTGTACTTGTGCTATAATGTTTTCAACTGTAAGTTGATGTTTTCCTGCCTAGGCACCCTGGTGTGCCGCGGGGACACTTGCAGGGGTGCCTTGGATGGTAGTCCAAGACCAATTAAAATTATTTATGGTCAATGTAATAAGCAAAACCAGTGCTGATGGCTGTCAAATTGTCAATCATAAAATATGTGGACAAACAGAAACTAATCTTGTCCTTCACCACATAACTGAACCTATGGATGATATATAAACATAATTTACTTAGTTTAATATTTCTTTCTAAATTCCTCAATAGGAAACTTTTGACCTAGGGGTGCGGTAAAAAAATATTTGATATGCTATGATATGATACTGATATGCTTCGTGATTAAAAAAGTGTGGGAAACACTGGCCTAACCCTATCCCTCCGCTAAGTGCCTAACCCTAACCGACCCTTACCGCAGCCTAACCTCAAACGTGCAATGATAGTAAGGAGTTAAAGGATAATTCCACATAAAATTAATTTTTAGTTAATGTATCAGCTATTCCCTTCTAAGCACTATATACAATTATTATTATTATTATTATTATTATCATCATCATCTAGTACAACTATTGGGGGGTTCAATTCTGGAAAATTTACCCTAGTGCAGTGTTTCTAGCTTGGATCCTCTGCAGCTCTGCTAGTTGGGGGGGAGTCAAGGATATAAACTGAAATACATTATAGGAAATTCATCTCAGTTTTATCCCTCAATTAACCTTACTTAGCAATTTTCAGGCTCAATAAAACTGTTTGACTTTTTAAGCTATAGCTGGTTGGTAGCCAAAAAATATTTTTTTCAAAGAGAGTTCGCATTTACCTTTGAAGCTGCAAAGTGACTAACTTCTTAAATGTCAAACTTTAGCTCACTCTGAATGTGCCAATCCCCACCTTTTCCTCGTCTGTGAGCTTCCCGACAGCATAAATAAAGATGCAGTGTGCTGGTTGCTTGTCCAAATAGTACATCTGAATCTTCTACAGTCAGTCAGTGCCTGTCTGTGATTCACTGGCTACTACCTCTCCTACAGTAACTCTCATTAAATGACATTATTACTGAAATGAAACGGATAGCCTAAAAGTAACTGCTAGCTTAAATGTGAAGCATCTAGCTCAGTATGAGCGAAGCAAGGGATTTAGGGGCCTATTTATCCAGGATGCGGATGACAGGTGATAAAATCGCCCAAACTCGCACTGCGATAATTGATTACATCGCAGGGATGCATCAATTATCGCATGCAGGAACAAAGCTTGCGGTCAAGCCCTGTCCCTGTAATGCCTCTTCGCAGCATCATCGGGGTATTTTTCATAAAAAATACCCCGATGTCCTGCTGCGCTTGCTCCGCCCCCGCCAACATCGCCACTATCGCCGCCGCCCGGTTGACCCATCCCCCCCTCCCGTTGCAACTACCCTCACGCGCAGCGGACCCCATCCCAGAAGATCAATATGCTCACCTGTCCAGGGAGCCAGTCCATGCTACTTCAGGAGGCTGCCGGGCGCCGGGTCCTTTTCCTGCGTTGTGACCCCCGGTGCTGTAAAGTGCGCTGCCGTTTTACAGCGTCACTTTACTGCACCGGGGTCACAGCACAGCTCATCGGAGCAGTGGACACCGGCTCCCTGGACAGGTGAGTATTTATTATTATTATTATTATTATCCTTTATTTATATGGCACCACAAGGGTTCCGCAGCGCCCAATTACAGAGTACATAAACAAATAATCAAAACAGGAAAACAGCAACTTACAGTTGATGACAGTATAGGACAAGTACAGGGTAAATAAACATAGCTACATCAGCCGATGACACTGAAATAAGTATCAGGTGGCAGAAGACTGCTGGATTTGGAGCAGTTGAAGATTATTAAAGTAAGAAAAAGGATAAGCACATGAGGGAAGAGGACCCTGCTCGTGAGAGCTTACATTCTACATTTTTAGGTTTTTTTTTTACTTTTCTTTTTTTTTTTACACTGTAATCAGCTTGTGTGTCCATCTAGCTGATCACTCTGCCGGGTCCCTGCACAGCTTTCTCTGCCAGGGGCAGAGAAAGCTGGGCAGATGCCACATTATCGCAGTGCTGCCCTATGAACTCGCCAGCCTGAGCTGGCGAGGTTATCACAGGGCACACTGTGGTATTTTTTCACATTTTGTTTTTAGTAAATTTGGCCACATCACATTTCCCATTATAAGTATGGGGAATGCGATGTGGGTTACTAAAAAAAAAGTGAATTAAAGGGTTTGGAGCAGTATTTCATGAAAACTGCTCCAAATGCCCTTTAATACATTCAGGTGATACTAAAATAATGTGAAAATAATGCACAGGGCTAGCCCGCCCCGCATGTCAGTGCCGGCCACCCTGCATCCCTCAAGAGTAGCTCCTGGCCGCCGTTTCGCCCTCTCCCGCCAAGCGACCGCCTCTGCCTGTCAATCAGGCAGAGGCAACCGCAGCCCTGCCACAGCCTTCGGCCGTCTGGCATGCACCGGCGCACTACAGCGCTGGCGCATGCGCAGTAGAGACCCGTTCGCTCGGCTGCGCTAAACAGCAGTGAGCGAATGGGTCAAAATGACCCCCATTATTAGTAGATATTGGGGAGGGTGAGGAAGGATTGAGAAGTGATGTAAATGTATTAAAATGTCGCTTGGGGTTAGACGCTTGAGCAGAGATGAGAGTTTGGAAATATGTTTGTTTGGCAGTGTCCAGGGCATTACGATAAAAGAGGTATATAGTCTTGTATGTGAGGAAGTCGCTTGGTGTACAAGATTTAGAGTCCGTCACTGGCGTTCAACCTTACGTGAGAGTGTTTGTAGGTGACTTGTTAATTTAGCGTGCCACGTTTGACATCTAGGCTTACATGGAGTGTGATGGGTAGCTGATGCCACTTTATCAAGGGCTATTTCTAGTCTGGTTTAGGTGTAATACAGCCATCTCAGGAGAAGTGAATGCAGAAATAGGTGAGAACAGTTGTTGGCAGAGAGTTGGAAAGTTCTTTCAATTAATTGTGTTAATATTTCAGCGGGTTTGAGGAGGATTGGAAGATTTCGGTGACAGTGTGTTTGAAGTAATGGAGGAGAGCGTGCAGGTGATAAGGTTGTGATCTGAGAAAGGGGGAGTGTTAGTTCATTCAGAAACTGAGCAGTGGCCCTCCTGATGAGTAGAGGAGTCAATCCATTGGGCGAGGCGAGAGAGGAGGTTAGAGAGAGTAGTTTGGAGGCACAGTAGCAGATTTTGGACTATCAATAGCGATATTATTGAAATCACCCATGATGATTGTAGAGATGTCAGATGATAGGAAGTGAGCAGTGGCGTAAGTTCGTCACAGTCGCCCGGAGGCAAGATAAATATTGGTACCCCCCTATTTCCTATATTAAGATAAATATATGTATGTTTGTGTGTGTGTGTGTGTGTGTGTGTGTGTGTGTGTGTGTGTGTGTATATGCAGTGTTCTGAAAAAAAATTATATACTGTATTTATACATTTAATTGTCTTTTATTTTAAATCACAAATTTCTTAGCAGTCATACCCAGGATTAGAACCCATGACCTGTTACACTGACAGCAGACACTTTACTGATGGAGCTATTTGCTCCTGTACAGGAAGCATGAGAATTCTTACTATATGAAGTTACGTGTATTTGTCAGAGAAGTGTCTTCATATAGTTAAAATTCTCATATTTCCTATACAGGAGCTAACAGCTTCATCAGTAAGGTGTCTGCTTCCAGTGTAATAGGGTGTGGTTTCTAATCCTGGGTGTGATACTTGTAAAATGTGTATATTCAGTATAATAAAGAGGGTGTGATTTGTAAGGTCTAGGAACCAGTGAGGAAGTCGGCCACTGAAAAGACAGCGACGCTGTCAATTAACTTAATTCAATGGTGTCACAGAATGGGAGGAGAGGTGCCCCCCTTCAGAGCAGGAGCCCGGCGGCAGATGACTCCGTTGCCTCCCAGAGTTCTGCCTCTGGAAGTGAGGGAGCCAGGCAGAAATTGTTTGGTTTGCTCAGGCTGCAACGTGTACAGAAAAAGGAGAGTTTATTCTGATAGAATGTACTTCAAATGATGTGAATGTGAGTGCTGGAGCCTGTGGTAGAACTGTGTATGTGAAAGATTGGGACAGTAGTATTCCAGCCCCACCAGGCCTGGAGGTGTGTGTGAATTGGAGACCATTGTGTGGCAGTGCTGCAGGCAGTGGCGTAACTAGAAATTTTTCTCCCCCAAGCCAAAAAATTCTTCGGCATTTCCCCCCCCCCCATCCCCCATAATTGGCACTAGTAAAGGGATAAATATGCGTGCGCCGAAGGCGCGCGTCACAAAAAGGGTGTGTGGCTTTTTTGATATGGGCGTGGCTTCACATAAAGGGGCGTGGCATTGCAGGAAAAGACTACCTCATACCCCAGTTTTGCAACCTGCACGCCCAGACGTTAGCCAGCACAGGAAAGAAAAATAATCCTGATTCATGCCCCTTACATTATTTGTCATTTTTCCTCCTTATAGTAATGCCCAGTATACATTATGCCACATACTGCAATGGCCCTTAGACATTATGCCACACACAATAATGCACACACCGTAATGCCCCCGACACATTATGCCACACACCGTAATGCCTGTGACACATTATGACAGGAATCGCAATGCCCGTTATACATTATGCTACACACTGCAATGCCCTTGATACATTATAGCACATACAATGTCTGTGACACATTATGACACACACCGCAATGACCCTGAGACATTATACCACATACCACAATGCTCGTGATATAGTATACAACACACCGTAATGCCTGACACATTATTACACACACCGCAATGTCCGTGATACATTATGCCACACACTACAATGACCCTGAGACATTATACCACATATCACAATGCCCGTGATATAGTATACCATACACCGTAATGCCTGTGACACATACTGCAATGCCCGTTATACCCTATGCCACACACTGCAATGCCCGTTATACATTATGCCACACTGCAATGCCCCTGATACATTATACCACATACCACAATGCCCGTGATATAGTATGCCACACACCGTAATGCCTGTGACACGTTATGACACACACCGCAATGTCCGTGATACATTATACCCCACACCGTAATGCCCATTACACATTAAGTCCTACAGTAAGGCTAAGTTCTAATTACTTTTAAATTACCTGCTCGTTGCCAGGGGTTTCATGCTCTTGGTTCCATGCACGGTGCCAGGGGTTTTCATGCTCAGGGTGTCATGCTCGTTGCCAGGGGTTTCATGCACTGGGTGTCATGCTCGTTGCCCGGGGTTTCATGCACTGGGTGTCATGCTCGTTGCTAGGGGGTAGTGCTTGTTGCTAGGGCTGTGCTCTCCCAGTGCCACATATGCCCCCAGTGCCAGATATTCCCCCACAGTGCCAGGTACTCACATGCCCCCAGTGCCAAATATATCCCCCCCTATGTGTCAGGTACACATATACCCCCCCCCCCCCCCCCCAGTGCCACATATGCCCCCAGTGCCAGATATTCCCCCATAGTGCCAGGTACTCACATGCCCCCAGTGCCAAATACAGCCCCCTTCCCCCCCATGTGCCAGGTACACATATACCTCCCCCAGTGCCACATATGCCCCCAGTGCCAAATAAGCCCCCCTCCCCCTGTGCCACATATCCCCCCAGTGCCACATAAGCCCCCCTCCCCCTATGCCGCATACGCTCCCAGTGCCAAATAAGCCCCCCTCCCCCTGTGCCCCCAGTGCCAAATAAGCCTCCCTCCTCCTGTGCCACATATGCCCCCAGTGCCACATAAGCCCCCTCTCCCCCTGTGCCGCATGTGCTCCCAGTGCCAAATAAGTCCCCCCGCTCCCCCGCTGTTTTGTGTTGGAGGGACACGGAGAGCACAGCGCGCGCCTCTGCTGTGCCCCTCCTGGGTCTCCAGCGGGTCTGTTAAAGGAAGTGCCGGTTCGTGAGCCAATCAGAGCTCACGAATGGCACTTCCTTTATTAGACCCGCCGGAGACCCAGGAGGGACACAGGAGAGGCGCGCGCTGTGCCCTCCGTGTCACACCCTCCTTACAGCAGCGGAGGGAAGGAGGAGACCGCAGATTGACATGCGGACGCTCGTCCGCATGCCAATCTGCGCTAAATCAGTGGCACCCCCGCAGCCCCTCGCCCCCAAGCCACCGTGAGGGCTGCAGGGGCAGTAGTTACGCCACTGGCTGCAGGGGAGGCTGTATCTGATTGTGTGAGCCATGTTTCTGTTATAGCCAACAGGTTGACGTTGTTAGATCTGAAGAGGTCATGGATGGATGTTAATTATTAAATCAATTTGTTTAAATACTGTATTTAATTAAGATGTAATAAATATAATATAAAAATATTTATTATTATTATTTGACTTTATAGAGTATTTTGAGGTACTTGGTGGAAAGACTCCCCAAATAAATTAATCTTGAGTAAATGATGTAAGAGGACTTGTTATAGCCAGTGTAAATAATCTTAATGAGTACCACAGCATTATCTACCCTCACCGTCACCAGGTTTTATCTGACATTTCCCCATCTGTGAAGATAATTGCTTTGGAGACTTTACCTTGTGAAAGTGTCAGCTGTCACTAAGAACATGCATGGTATCGCTTTTTAAATGTTCGTATTGCATATAAATTGCTGGGCATGCAGTCAGTGCTGGCAATCCTGAAGAAGAGATTAATTACACCCTAGATTGGGTCAGGTACTTGTTATCAGCAGAATTGTACTCGCCAGTAGTGTTTTATCATGGCGGATACAAGTCATTAATATAGCTAATTAACTCTGTGTTTACTATTCTGCCTTTAAGCAGCAGTTCTCTGCAGTATTTCTTAATTAGTTGAACAAGACTGTGATGGCTGCAGCATTCTTTTAGTATCCCACTAACTAATTAATGTTATTAGCATATCTGCACAAACCCTATCAACATCTGATAGAGACAATATAGTGACCCAAGCGACAGCACTCTGTGCTCCTAACTATGCTAATGATTAGTGTTAGTAATTTTGGGTTGAAGGTTTAAGATTTATGGTCTCAGAGTGTTCTCATATCCTTGTTTATAAGATTCAAATTTGACAAAGAAAAAGAAATGTGTGCTGAGTACAGTAATAATGTTTGAATGAGAGTAAAATAATACACTACAACGGTTTGGTTTCCCTACAGTCTTTATTCGCGTTGGGTATGGTATGTCGGCAGCCTCGATCCCTGCCGCTAAAATGCCAGCAGGGGGGTTGAGCGCAATAAAGCCCCTTGGGGGCTCGATGTGCTGACCACGCTGCCGGCTCGTTGCGCTCGCCACAGGTTCTATTCCCACTCTGTGGGTGTCGTGGACATCCATGAGTTGGAATAGCCCCTGTTAGCCGGGATTTCAGCTGTCGCCATTGTCAGTGATCGGGATTCCGACATCGGTATCCTGACCACCAGGATCCCGACTGCCGGCAGTGTAACCGCATCCCCTTTATTTCTATGCTGCTACAGAGATTCCCTACTCCCTTATCTGGAGATATTACCCAGCTTTTTTTACTTCTCATCTTTGCTCTGCCCTTGAGCATGTCAGTGGGAAAATTGTGAGGTTTCTCTCATTCACCGCAGAGCAGCAGTGAGCAGGTAGTGCACATACTTACTGGCTGTGCTCACAGCAATGAACAGGTGTCTTGTTTTTTCTTGACAAGATTAACCCATTGCTTACCGAGACCGGCATCTCAACAATGAAGATCCTGACTGCGGATAGGGTAAGTATTTCTACCCTCCCCTACCCCTAACCTTCTGGGGGTGGCAGCTATGGCTAACCCTCAGGGGGTGGTGGCTATGGCTAACCACCCCCCTAGTGCCTAATCCCAGCCCCCCCTAGTGCCTAACTCTCCTTCCCGCAGGCCCTAACTCTAACCCACACCCCGATACTCACATTTGGGTTGACGGTTGTTGGTGTTCTGGCGCCAGTCTCGTGAGTGATATTGGGATTCTGACACCGGTCACATGACTGCCGGCATCCCGACCGCGTTCAGTATCCCATTGCATCACTGTTTTGAGAGGCATGTGTCTAGAAACACATGAATATATGAACCAAAGTGGGGTATTGTTATATAGCATCAGAGCAGAGGTGCTTTGACATGGCTGGTGGTTTACCATGTGTTTGTAAATGTGTATAACTGAAGGGGTAATTGAGATCTGATCGCTTCTGTGCAAAAGCGGGCGATCAGGTCCTAACTGTGCATGCGAGTCAGCGACGGGATGGTACGAAAAATAAGATTGCACGGGCGTTCGCAAGGTGATTGACAGGATGAGGCCATTTGTGGGTGGCAACTGAGCGTTTACATGGAGTGTCCAGAAAAACGCAGATGTGCCCAAGCATTTTCAGGGAGGGTGTCTGAACGTCAGCTCCGGCCCTGATCAGCCTCTTCTCATCGCACTGGAGGAGTAAGTCCTGGGTTGCGCACAGACTGCACAAAGTGGATTTTTGCAGATCGGCGTACACATGATTTCCTTTAGGTAATTAGTTAAGACTGGAATATATTATTGATTTTGTTTACCTGCTAGCAATTTTGTGTACATGGTTTGATATTTATTTTCAAACATATTACATTTTCAATATAATCCACAGTATTCATTCATTGAAACTACTGTACAGTAGGTATTCTCTTTTACTTTTGCATTTATATATTTTTTTTTCTTTATTACTATATTTATTTATTGTTCTCTAACATATATCTTGAACAAATAATGCAAAAAATGGTTTGTTTTGACTTTCCATTTAATCAGCATTTTTCCACTGTATGTCACTTTATCAATTTTGATGCATGATTCTGTTTTCTTGCCTTAGCAGTCAGTATTAGAGCTTCTTTTATATTGCTGTCTGCAAATACCCAAAGAAATAAGGTTTTTCTCTGTGCACAATAATTTAGGTTTTGCAAAACTTGTATGAAAAAGTAGAACAAAACAAACTGCTGAAAATGGGATTTATAAATAAGTCTATCTATCTATCTATCTATCTATCTATCTATCTATCTATCTATCTATCTATCTTTATTATTATTATTTGTATTATTGTATTATTGATTATTTATATGGCACCACAAGGGTTCCGCAGAGCCTAACAAAGTACATAAACAAATTAGCCAAACAGGAAAACAATGTCTTAAACCCCTTTTCCACCAGCTAGCATGGGTCGCAGCCGGGAGCCTGACGTGGCTGCGACCCGTGCTAGAGCGCCCTTCTACACTGCGCTCACCAACCCGGCATATTGCCGGGCTGGTGACGTGGCAGGGGCGGCGCTGGGAGATCACTTGATCTCCCAGCACCGCCCTTCCATACACACCGTTTACACTACACAGCTTACCGGATTGAACACGTGTTCAATCCGGTAAGCTACCCGGGTATGATTCCCGGATCACTTGATCTGGGAATTTGCAGGGGGGGGCCGTTTCCACTAGAAAAAAACACGGGTAAATGCGCGCCCCCGTGCATTTACCCATGTTTTTTCAGCTAGTGGAAAAGGGGTATCACAGTGCAAGAAAATGTAGGGCAAGTACATGGTATATAAACATTTCTGCATTTCTGGATAGGACATTGAAATAATCTTCAAGGTGGCAGAAACAGGGGGTTAGCTGCCATTGTAGGGAGTATGGAGTTGAAAATAGTCTTAAAGAGGGAGAAGCACATGAGGAGAGAGGGCCCTGCTCGTGAGAGCTTACATTCTAAAGGGAAGTGGCAGACAGACAGGGATGACACAGATGGGGTAGAAGTGAGAGATGGCTGGGTTTAATGAAGAAGTTGTTTTTGAGAGCCTGTTTGAAGTTTTCTAGAGAAGTGGAGTGTCTGATGGGGAGAGGTAGAGAATTCCAGATAGGCGGCATGTATTTGTGGAGCAAAGAGGGCAGGTGGGAGTGTAAAGGGAGATATGGTCTGATATGTAAATGGGAGAGGAATGGGTGAGGGCTTTGCAAGTGAGTGTAAGAAACTTGAATTGGATTGTGAAGGGGAAGAGGAGTGCTGGGCATCGAAGAAAAGATAGCAGAGAGACCGTTGGAGATACGAGACGGGGTGAGGTCAGGGGAGAAAAGGTAGATTTAAGTATCATCAGCATAGAGATAAGATTGGAAGTCAAAAGAGCACATTAAAGGGGGGTACTCACGGGAGAGATGTGTGCTGAGCGATCTTAACACAGACCGCTCAGCACACATCTCTCACCCCGCTCAGCACAGCGCGATGTGCTGAGCGAGGGGGAAAGCCGACGGGGGGCCGCTCACTTCACACAACGGTGAAGTGAGCGACCCGCTAGATTGAGCCTGCATGCAGCTCAATCTAGCATCGGCGATAGCGATGCGCGGGGCCGCGCATCGCTATCGCTGAAGGGCATACACACGGCAGATCCGTGCTTAAAATCTAAGCAATCTAGCAAGATTGCTTAGATTTTAAGCACGGATCTCTCCGTGTGTACCCCCCTTTACTCACCTAAAGAGAATGTACTGAGAGAGAAAGGGAGAGGCCCAAGAACAGAACCTTGGGGAACACCTATTGTTAGGGGTAGTGCGGGGGAGGTGGAGTCATGAGAGGAGACAGAGAAGGAGCAGTCAGAGAGGTAGGAGATAAGTCACGGTCAGTATCATGCAGTCCAATGAAGTGAAGGATTTACAGTGTCAAAAGCAGCAGAGAGGTCAAGGAGAATAAGCTGAGAGTAGTGTCCTTTGGATTTGGCAGCATGGAGGTCATTGCAGACTTTTGTGATGACAGTTTCAGTGGAGTGAAGAAGACTGAAATGGTTCGAGCAGGGAGTGGGAGAAAAAAACAGTTAGGCAGTTGTAGACAATACGCTCAAGAAGTTTGGAGGCAAAAGGAGAGAGATGGGTTGATAGTTGGAGAGAGTGTTAGGATCAAGGGTAGTTTTTTTTAAGAATGAGGGAGACAAAGGCATGCTTGAAAGCAGAAGGGGCAGTGATTGATGAAAGGGAGAGATTGAGGGGGTGGGCAAGATGACAATACGCAGAAGGAGAGAGGAAGGAGAGATGAAGCGGTGGAAGCAGGAGGGGATAGGGCCTAGTGGGGAGGTGGAGGGGCGGACACCGGATGAGTGCCATTACTTTATCTGCAGGGGAAGTCAGTTGGTAAGTTGAATGGGGAGGGGTGGCATGGGACATGAGTGGGGGGTTGTTGAGGGTCTGTTGGGATGTGATGACCTAGCTTATGGAGTCAATTTTGGATTTGAAGTATGTGGCAAAGTCAAGAGCAGAGAGTGAAGAAGGGAGTCAAGGTGGAGGTCGGCAGATAAGGGAAAATGGCAATGAGTCGCTGGGGGTTCAAAGATTGAGAGATGAGGTTCTTGAAGTATGTTTTGTTTAGAGACAGAAAGAGCAGCACTGTAGGATGAGAGCATAACTTTGAAATGGAGGAAATCTGCTTTAGAGCGTGATTTGCTCCACTGTCGTTCGGCAGAACGTGAACAGTTTTTAGATATCTGTTGGATTTGGAATGCCAGGATTGAGGTGTTGATTTGTGAGTGTGAATAGTGGTTGCTGGAGCAACACAGTTAAGAGCAGAAGTAAGAGAGGCATTGCATAGGGAAGTGACTTGTTCAGTACAGGAGAAAGAGAGAATAGTCAAGCAAGGAGGATAAGGAAGTGGTGTCAATGTCCTCAGTGTTATGCTTAAGGGGGGTACTCGCGGAGAGATCTATGCTTAAAATCTAAGCAATCTGACTATATTGCTTAGATTTTAAGCACAGATCACTCGTGTGTACCCCCCACAGCCTGCATGCAGGCCAAACTAGCACGTTGCTCATTTCAACCTCTCGGTGAAATGGGCACCCTCCCCCGTCCTCCCCCGCATCCCTCAGCACACATCGCGTGTATACCAGCCTTTAGTAATGGAAGCCTTAGGAGGTAGATATCTATCTATCTATCTATCTATCTATCTGTCTGTCTGTCTGCCTTTGTTCAGAATCTAAGAGGTATGTGTAACATACAGATGTTTCCTCATACATCTAGCCTTAATACGCCACGCAGCAGGAGATGAAGAGTGTGAGTGAGCTGACAAGTCCGTGCAACTACGTTAGCATCAGGCACCTTTTTTTGCTAAAAAATACATCTTATTCGCATCGCTGTGCGAATGGGACGCACATACTGCTGATTAAAATGATATGCGGCATGCCTATACTCTGTGTGCTTCTGCGGCTGTATTTCTATCTCAGCACACAGCGGTGAAGCGAGCAATGTAGTAGATTGTGTCCAGTCTAGTATTGGCTATAGCTCCGCGCATCGCTATCGCTATGGGGCATGAACACGGAGAGATCCGTGCTTAATTTCTAAGCAATCTAGTCAGATTGCTTAGATTTTAAGCACAGATCTCTCCGTGTGTACCCCCCTTAAGTCACAGTTTGTACTCGAACCGTCTGTCCTGAAAATAGTGTTAATAGCCTACGCATTTCATGTTTACTACTATCTTAAACTTACACGTTGAATTCCTCATTATGTTAATTTTTTTTTCTCTGATGGAGTAAAATATTTGATAAGAGGGTGACCACCTCCCTGGGACAAATTTGCTGTAAATCTGTCTGTAATTGCAAGTTAATGATTCCCAGTGATATAACTGGGATTGCCACAGAAATGTCCTTACACATATTTATTTATTTATTTGTTTATTGATTGATTAATTAATTAATTAATTAACTAACAGTTACTTATGTAGTGCCAACATATTCCGTTGTGCTTTACAAATATGAAATCTGTACCATGTTCAACAGTTAGATGTGTACAGAAAGATTCTGACTTGTTAGACTATCACAGACTCAGTTGTAGGTTGTAGGATAAAACTACTTTTAGTAGATTGTTTATCAGAGATTTTGATAATGGAGCAGCTACTGTATAAAGATGTATGGTAGGTGGGCAACTTGATGTAACACTCCTATTCTGCTCCTTTCTGTGCATCAGCTGCTACATCCTCAGTACTACCAGAACTCAAAACTACAATTAAGAATATTATTAGTTAACCAATTGTTTTACCCTATTATTTATGGCTAATTCAAATATTTTTATTCTGCAGTAGTAATAGTTGTAGAAATGAAGATTATTGCTGGTAGTTCAATAAATGTAACATGATTAATATTGTATAAAAGCAGCATGCTGTGTACATAGTATATTAAAGCTGTGACTTTACTGTGTTGTTGGTGTACACATTTATTACAGTCAAAGCTTCTCCTTTAACAAATATTTAACATACCCTAAATATATTTACATCTTGCTATTTACACTTCCCTCTGTTTGCCACCATTTTACCACATTTTATAAGATGTATCTTCATTACAAGTTCCCTAAACAATACTGCCCTCCGTGTACATGTATAGATGGACTATACATTTTCAGTATCGCGTCAGACTGACCCCTTGTCCTCTCTATCTGGTATGCTGTTAATGCAGAATGTGTACATCTAAACTATTTCACAAGTAACGTGAGAGGCTTGCAGACAGATTGCCAACTCCTTCTGCAAGCATAAGCAAAAAGGGATTTCAGTCCACACCAGAATAAATGTAATTACACTGAAGGTATGAGAAATTATGATTGAAATCCTAAACCAACATCAGGGCTGGTCACTAGCTGAATGATTGACCACAATGGTTGGTGGTGCTCCCCGGAATTAATTTGTAGGTACAGAACTACAGTACAAGTCCTGGGGTACTCTTTATTTTATATAAACTGTATATATACAATTGCAGGTGCACTTACTGGCTTGTGTGCCCTCCTCAAATAGCGAGATTAAAATATAACCTTTATTGAAAGAAACCTCTAAAACAGGCATGTCCAAACTGCGGCCCTCCAGCTGTTGTGAAACTACATATCCCAGCATGTCCTGACACAGTTTTGCTGTTAGAGAATGCTAAAGCTGTGTCAGGGATGCTGGGATGTGTAGTCTCAACAGCTGGAGGGCCGCAGTTTGGACATGCCTGCTCTAAAAAGTACACAATGTACCAAAAAGGATCTCCTATACACAGTATTTCCAGGCCTACAATAATCCAATTGTTATACCAGTATATGAGTAAGATTCTGGATTCTGGTCAATACATGGTTAACCCCACATAAATTAATTAGAAAAGGCTCAACGCTCAAGGACAGCTCATCCAGTTTCAATTTTTTGTGCTCTAATAGTAAACAAGATAAGGAATTAAAATGAAAATAAAGAACCAAGATCGTATGTATGTCACCACACTTCTACTGTTCCTGGTTTGCTAAGCATTGGACCAGGAAAGAGAGAGTGTTGTAGACATGACCTGGAGTTATAAAAGTCAAAACGTCTCTAATATCTGTACTGGTGGTGAGTGAGACCTAATACAAAAATGTATTGCAGGACCCTGCTCTCCAGCAGGTCTGGCTCCAGGCCTACTAGCACCCTGAGCAAGAAATTTTGAAGTAGCCCCCCCCCCCCCCCCCCCCCCCTCAATGTGCGCGCTCCTGGGAAAGTGGCCTCGCAACTTTATATTATGATATCAAAGTACAAAAATATATATTTTCACCCCCCTCAACACACACAATTAGCAGCCTTATACATAACGCCCACAGTAGTGCTCCTTACACATAATGTCCCCAGTATAGTGTCAGATATACATAACATCCATTATAGTGCCATATACACATAATGACCCCAGTAGAGTGCTAGATACACATAATGACCCAAGTAGTGTAGTGCCAGATACACATAAACATATTGACCCCAGTAGTATAGTGCCAGATACATATACGCCCCCAGTAGTGCCAGATACACATATGCCCCAATAGTGCAGTGCCAGATAGACATATGCCCCCAGCAGTGCCAGATACACATATGCTCCCAGCAGTGCCAGATACACATATGCCTCCAACAGTGCCAGATTCACATATGCCCCCAGAAGTGCAGTGCCAGATATACATATGCTCCCAATAGTGCCAGGTACACATATGCCCCCAGTAGTGCCAGATACACATATGCCCCCAGTAGTGAAGTGCCAGATACACATATGCCCCCAGCAGTGCCAGATACACATATGCTCCCAGCAGTGCCAGATACACATATGCTCCCAGCAGTGCCAGATACACATATGCCTCCAACAGTGCCAGATTCACATATGCCCCCAGAAGTGCAGTGCCAGATATACATATGCTCCCAATAGTGCCAGGTACACATATGCCCCCAGTAGTGCAGTGGCAGATACACATATGCCCCCAGCAGTGCCAGATACACATATGCCCCCAGCAGTGCCAGATACACATATGCCTCCAACAGTGCCAGATTCACATATGCCCCCAGAAGTGCAGTGCCAGATATACATATGCTCCCAGTAGTGCCAGATACACATATGCCCCCAGAAGTACTGTGACAGATACACATATGTCCCCACAATGCCAGATACACATATGCCCCCACAGTGCCTGATACACGTATGCCCCCTCAGTGCCAGATACACGTATGCCTTCTTAGTGCCAGATACACATTTGCCCCCACAATGCCAGATACACATATGCCCACACAGTGAAGGGTACACATATGCCCCCACAGTGCCAGATACACATATGCCCCCACAGAGCCAGATACAAATATGCCCCCAGTAGTGCTGCTCACCACCACTGCTGCCGCTGCTGTGTTCAGCTACTCCCGCTGCTTGGCTCCGTTGCTGTATCCGAGGGAAGGAGAGATCAGCGCGCACCTCTCCTGCCCCTAAGTCCGGTCTCTGGCGGCAGGTATGTAAAATCAGGTGCCGGTTTGTGAGCCAATCAAAGCTTACGGTCTGGCAGCCAATCAGGAGCCGCCGCTGCCGGTCCACAATCTCTGATTGGCTGATGAACCGGCGCCTTATTTGAAAGGGTAGAGGGCTGACGGTCGCCCTTAGGAGTCTGGCACCCAGCGCAGCCCCTCCTAAGGAAAGTGCCTCGAGCCGGCCCTGCTCTCCAGATTCCAGATGAGAGGGTGTCGGTTAATTCAAACATGAAGATGTGTCCAGATTGAACACAGTTTCAAGTTAGGTAAGGTAAGTATAGAACCAGAATATTGTTTTTTACCACCCTTCTTCTGCTGTCCCTGATGATGCAATGCCTTATACCAGGGATGAGAGAGTATTGTGGACACGTGTTCGGTATGATTTACCGGCGGCCAGTATGCTGGCTGTCAGTATGCCGACAACGGCATCCTGGCTGCCAGTATGCCGGAAGGGGGGCGAGCGCAAAGAGTCCCCTTGCGGGTTCGCTGCATTTGCACGCTGTGGGCTCTGTTACTCGCTGTGTTTGCCATACGTTCTATTCCCACTCTATGGGTGTCATGGGCATTGCCAGCTGTTGCGATTCCGGCATCTGTATCCTGTACACTACCTATTAATACGCTATTTGATTTGCGCACACACACACATATATTTATACTAAAGAGTGTCACAGGATTTGAATATTTTGTCCTTTAAGCTTCTTTGCCTAACTTGTAGTCCTTGTGCAAGCATTAAGTTTGCTCTGATGTACAGTCCCAATGATACATAAAGGCGCACATACTGTAGGACCTTATTCAGAGTTAAACACAAATGTAATCACGAAGTGTGAGTAGAAAAGCACTTTTTACAAAATGACTACCTATCCAGAGTTGGCCACTTGGGCGAAATGTGACCACTTATACACAGCTAGTAATGCGCCACCCTCTCCATGAGCAGATATGGAGATATTTGTGAACTGCTAATTGAACAAGACATAATACAACAGTAATGATAAAAAGCAGCCTTCACATTCCCAAACTGGATAGCAGACATACTTTATTTTTGAAAAACAAGTGTTCAGTACAGTGTAATCTTGCTTTTAAATCAAAGCTGCAGGGACAAATTTGCAGCACCTCATTGAACTTTAACTTTGTTTTCATTAATACCTCGTAGGAGTGATTTAGACGCTTTAGATTAATCAGACGCTGCCAGGAGCTGTCACTATTATAACCGCACTACTTGCACCAGGGTGGAAGTACATGCATATTGTATATACTTTTGCACAGACATTAACACATGTTAGCATGTGTATTCAGCATCCCGTTCTCCAATATACTGTACATACTACACTATATATTAGGGATTGATGTTTTAGCCACAGTCCTTTTGCACAAACCATAGATTTATGTGAATGTCTGTATTGCAGATGTTCCTTTGCCAGCCTATCACAAAGTTGTTTCCTTGCTAAGGTTCCAAAAATTGCATTTGTATAATAAGTAGCTCAGAATGATTTTTTTCTGTTATTATGCTATTAGGCCAATAATACATATTGTTTGGGGGCTTCTATAAACATAGATAGCAAAGAGGATGCTGGTGGGCGCTAAGGATAGGCTGGGACAGAGGTCGCCAGTATTAAAGCTTGGCAAAAGTTTTATAGGGACTTGGCCTTATCTTTAGTTAGCTGTTTTTACCCCATCTCTTAATTAGATATTGTGCTTTGTGTTGTCATGCAGTAGCTGGTAGCAGGGGCGGATCCAGAAGAAAATGAAAGGGGGGGCACCATGATAGGATAAAGGTAATAGTTATGTTTACATGCACCTAAGGCACGTGTTCTCCGAGATAAAGGGTGTGGTATCACAGGGGGTGTGGCCTCACAGAATACGCCATCAGGTAATGATTGGCTGTAGGAGCGTATCCTGGTTTATTGCCAATGTTTCACCCTGATGCCCTGATTGGGCCTTGAAATGTTGGTCACCTGTTCCATTAGTTATGGAGCCCGGAAGTCACCCCAGCACAATATAATTATTATAGTTTTTAGTTGGTGGTGGCAGGTGCAGCATACCTTGTTTTTGGCACTGCACAGAGACTCAGACTGCAGGATACGAACTGCCCATCTTTGATTAGCAGAAGCAGCCAGCTGGATCTCCAACAAGCAGCATAAGACATCTGCAGGACAGCCCTTTCACAATCACACAGGCCGCCTTCTCAAAGCTGAGGCTGAGTTTGACTGCACCTAGAATGGTGGTAAAGGAAGTGGAGGAGGAAGTGCTGGGAAACTGTGCAGTGCAGTGAGGGCTAATGAAGCCTTCTGCGCCGTCATAAGTAACAGTCTTTCTCAATGCTGGCATTTGAACCCCCTGCCTGGCCTGCACTCTAGCCGGCTGGCAGTGGGGGAGGTAGGTTGCGGTGTGAGCACACTGACTTGCTGTTAGAGCCGTGGTGGGTCCTAGTGTCTGCCGGCTCTTTAATCAAATCTGACTGACGGAAATAGCAGTAGTGCTGCTGCTGCTGTTCTTCTTTTGAGAAAAAAAAAGTCAGAAATGACAGGGGGGGGGGGGGGCACGGGCCCAAGTGCACCCCCCCCCCCCGGATCCGCCTATGGCTGGTAGTTTGTACTTTTGGCTTTGATAATAGAACTGGTTCAAATTAATTACATGCCTTTAGCTAAACAATGGCTGGCCTTTGTAATAAATAATTTTACCAGGTATTACACGTTGTGAGGATATGGTAATGATACAAGTATATTTATATGTTGTTACTCTTTTCCTAAACCTTTGTGCATCTGCCACACTTAGAGAACATATATAAATGGAATATTGGGATACATTGAACTGCGCCTTTTAATTTGATAAAATCTCAATATGTCAGAACCCCGCCTAGTTCATGTGTGACTACACCTCTTTGGCCATCTTCTATCCTATGACATTTGTGTCTGTTGTCATGGTTTCTATGTGTTTATTACATTTTGTTTGTGTGGGAGTATTATTTTTGAATATTTTGGAAGTTGCTCTCCTTGTAGTCAGTAGCTTTTTTAAGAAATAACTTCACGGATGTGTGATTAGCCTGGTTTTGTTCAGCAAGCGGACTCTTGTAAAACACATACTACAGATGCGTTCTCATACACCTAGCCTCAATGTGACATGTAGCACAATCTGTCTGGCGTGAGTGAGACGCAAGGTCCCGTGCAACTATGCTAACATGTGGCGTGTCTTAGTCGCAATCCAATGCATCTAGGAGGCACGAGGAGAATGTGCTGATTAATTTGATATATGACACTTGCATATTGTGTGTGACTGTGTCTGTATACAGAGCAGAACAGAACTTGTATTGGGAAAATGCTGCTGCTACATTGTAGCACTTCATATACAGATTCAGAGACTCAGTCATGCACAGATATACAGGAGTCATATATCATATTAACCAGCACAGTTTCCTCATGCGTCGTAGTCACATTGTGTTGCATCTAAGACACATTTTCAGCAACAAAGACGCCCAACGCTAGAGGTTTCTAACGAGTCCTGGCGTGCCAAGAGGGGCTGTTTGGTGTGACTGCAGCAAAGATGTATGAGGACACATCTGTATGCCATTCATTAAAGTACAACTGCTTCTTAATTATTCTTGCCCTTTCCTTATAGTAAACAGCAAGTCGGAGAGCTGGCTCTCTGGGATTTGTTCTTGTTTTCCCTGCAGAGAATAAACACTGAGCAGTCAATAGCACTTCAGTAGATTACTCTGCTTACAGTATGTTGTGGTTCTATGGAACGACTGAGAGCTCAAGACGCTCTTGGGGTGTGACACATCCTATGCAATGTGTATGGAGCACGATTGTTTAAGAAGAGAGTGGATGTAAAATCCCATGTACAGGGAGGAGGGGGAGTGTGCCTGAAAGTATTGACACTATCAGAACAAGCAATGTTTGAAATTACTTTAAAAAAAAAATAAGAAAATCAAACTTGCAAGATATTGATAGACATAAAGAGCAGATTATTATGTTTCCCGTGTCCCCTACGTAGACAAACAGGTCTTCTACCTCACGACAATAGGAGACACTTTGCCTGATTCAAAGATGTACACTTATGCAGTGTCGGACTGGGGCATGAAGGGCCCACCGGGGAATGCAGTTGTAGGGGCCCATGCTTAAGGGTGTGGTCAGGCTCCAGTGGGGGCGTGGCTAGCCACCACAGAGGTTTGGCTAACCATTACAGAGTACATATTCTGTGCCCCTTTGTACATATACTGTATAACAAACCATATTCTTGAGAAGCAAGTATAATGTGACATATGTATAATGCATAATTCAAGTGCACAAGGATAGAGTCTAAAACCTGATCCCTAGAGTAAGAAGAGGGCCCACAGGCAGTGGGTCCCACCGGGGGTTTCCCCTGTTTTCCCTATTGGCCAGTCCGACCCTGCACTTATACAATGCAAGTGCAGTTTTCTCTGCAACGAAACTGCTGATATCGGCAAGTGAAGCTGCCGTCTACAAATTAAAAGAGACGCCCATAGGAGCTATTGCAACTCGGTTAGAATTGCGTACACATTCACAGCCTATATGCAAGAACAAGGAACATTAGGCTTAAAGGTAGCCCTGTAAATGCGCAGACTGGACACTGCAGTGGTGACGTAGGCGCCATGTTTCTGTACGTAAGAGCTCGCAGCTGACGGCAGATACACGCGCCAAAAAAGGCCATGACACACTTGCATTTTTTTGCCGGCACTCCCACTAAAACCTCCAAATGGTTTCCGACAATCACTCTGTGACTAAATCCTCATTGTGAGCGGGATTGAAGTAGAACCTTGACACATGCGTAATGCAACAGCGGCACTTTCACAGTCTGCTGATAATTGCTCAGTAACATGGAACATCGGCCCACTGACCGCACGAGTGTTAATCCTATGAGTGTGTGTGTGTATTATTAAAACACAGTATAAGTTGTTACAATGTGAAAATACAGTTACTGTAAACATCTTTACTATCTCTTATAATGAAATGTTGCAAAAGTAAACCTAAGGCTGCAGTGGTGAAATAAAGACAAAGGCATAGAGTAGAAGAGATAACATCAGTAGGTAAACAGTAGAATATGTGCCAGTTACATCATACATCAGTATGTGGCCATACTGTTCACTTGAAGATCAGAATGTCTGTCAGACTGACAGACCAATCAGGGCCGGCGACAGGGGGGGGGTCAAAGGAGACACCTGTACTGGGCCCCAAGGATCAGAGGGGACCCAAGGATACACTGCTTAGTGCCTGGAAGGGTTGTAAGCCATCTAGTCCAAGTAAGGCAGCGAGCTGTAGGCGATGTGGGTGCGGTCCCAGAGTGACAGGAGCCTCTCACACACAGTGACTGTGTGGTACAAGTGTGCATCCACTCTTCCGAGTCCAGCTCTGTTGCAGTCATTTATTGGACATGGCAGACGCTCCACTGCCAGGCCTCCTGTGCCCTGCGCCGGCCTCTTCTGGTGGGGTGTGAGCGCCGTATGGTACATGCTATGTGGTGTGAGGATCTGGATACTGGGGAGTGCAGCGCAGGTGTGGCTTGGTGAGGGGATATAGGGCTTTGGGATGGGGTGGGGATGTTGTGAATGCAGCATGGAGTAATTTAGAGAGACAGACTTTGTGGTGTGTGGGAGGAAGGAGAGAGGGAGACAGACTGTGGTGTGTGTGGGGCAGAAAGCAGAGATATACATATATTTATATGTGTATAAATAAATATTCATTTATTTATTACGTTTCTTATATAGCGCAGCAAATTTAGAATTCAGTGTATATGTATGCCCTGACGAAAATGCTGCTGCATTGAAATGTTGGATGAAAGTGCCTGTTGTTGTGTGTTTTATTCCTGAGTGCTGCTATTAAAACTTGTTTATTTATACTGTGTATACAGTATATAAAATCTAAGGGGGCTCCAGAGATATCACTGTACCGGGCCCCAAGATTTCTGTTGCCGGCCCTGGTTGCAATTACCTATCTGTCCCTACGTCCCTACTGCCTCTCTATCTGTCCCTACGTTCCTGATGCCTCTCTATCTGTCCCTGCGTCCGTGCTGCCCCTCTATCTACCTATATTCTCTACATTTGAGGTCCATAATATACGCCTCTTCCTACCAGTCCATCTTAGAGTAGCTGTCATTTACCGCCCCCCTGGCGCTGCTTCCAAATTCATCGACAACTTTGCTTCCTGGATTCCACACTTCCTCTCCTCTGACATTCCCTCCATTATCCTAGGCGATTTCAACATCCCTATTGACATCCCCACACAATCCCCTGCCTCTAAACTCCTTAACCTCACCTCTTCACTTGGTCTCTCCCAGTGGACCTCCTCACCCTCCCATGTGAATGGGAGCTCACTGGATCTGGTCTTCACTCACCGCTGTGATATTTCTGATTTTTCCAATTCCCCATTTCCCCTCTCTGACCACCACCTGCTTTCCTTTAACCTATCTCTCTCGACTTCCCCATCTCTACCTCCCAAGGCTACAATCACTAAGCGTAACATTGAGGCTATTGACACCACATTACTTTCCTCCCTGTTTGACTCACTTCTCTCTCCCATTCTCTCTCTCTCATGCCCTGAACAAGCCACTTCCATATACAATGCATCCCCCACTTCTGCTCTTGACTCTGTTGCTCTACCAACCACTGTTCACCCTTGCAAATTAACACCTCAACCCTGGCACACCAAATGCACCAGATATCTGCAAAAATGCTCACGTACTGCTGAGCGTCACTGGAGGAAATCACGCTCTAAGGAAAACTTCCTCCATTTCAAACTTATGCTCTCATCCTTCAGTCCTGCCCTTTCTCTTGCTAAACAGTCATACTTACCTCATCTCCTCCCAGTCTTCCAACCCCCGGCGCCTCTTTGCTACTCTCAACTCACTCCTCTGCCCACCTCGTCTCCCTTCCTCACTCTCTGCTCTTGACTTTGCCACTTACTTCACATCCAAAATTGACTCCATACGTAAGGACATCACATCACACCAGACCATTAGTAACCAGCTTCCTCCCATCCCTTACCACCCCTCCCCATCCCTCCCACCAACCCTGACATCTTTCTCCTATGCATCTGGAGAGGAAGTCATGGCCCTCATTCGTTCCTGTCCCCTCACCACCTCTCCACTTGACCCTATCCCCTCCCGCCTCCTCCGCTACCTCTCCCCTTCTGCTTGTTCCCATCTTTCCCACCTTCTCAATCTCTCCCTCTCATCAGGCACTGTCCCCTCTGCCTTCAAGCATGCACTCATCTCTCCTATTCTTAAAAAAACCTACCCTTGATCCAAACACTCTCTCCAACTACCGACCAATCTCTCTCCTCCCTTTTGCCTCCAAACTCCTGGTGCGTATTGTCTACAACCGCCTTTATTTCCTTTCTTTCCTCACATTCACTACTTAACCCATTCCAGTCTGGCTTCTGTCCTCTCCACTCCACTGAAACTGCCCTTACAAAAGTATGCAATGACCTCCATGCTGCTAAATCTAAGGGACACTACTCTATACTTATTCTACTTGATCTCTCTGCTGCTTTTGACACTGTGGACCATCCTCTCTTACTGCAAATCCTTCACTCCATTGGTCTGTGTGACACTGCCCACTCTTGGCTGTCTTCCTACCTCTCTGACCGTTGATTCTCTGTCTCCTCTCATGACTCCACCTCCCCCTCACTTCCACTAACTGTAGGTATACCCCAAGGTTCTGTCCTTGGTCCTCTTCTCTTCTCTCTTTATACATCCTCATTAGGTAAGCTCATTAGTTTTTTTGGTTTCCAATATCATCTCTATGCTGATGACACCCAAATCTATCTTTCCTCTCCAGACCTCTCCCCTGCTCTCCTCACTTGTATCTCCAACTGTCTCTCTGCTACCTCTTCCTGGATGTCCCTGCGCTTTCTTAAACTTAACATGTCTAAGACCGAGCTGATCATCTTCCCTCCCTCCCGCATAACCTCACCTCCTACAATCTCATTATCTATTGATGGCACTACTATCTCCTCTAACCTCCAAGTGCGCTGTCTTGGAGTAATCCTTGACTCCTCCCTCTCCTTCAAACCACACATTCAGCACTTCTCACAAACCTGCCGTTTTAATCTAAAAAATATTTCCTGGATCAGACCCTTTCTGACCCAGGATGCTACTAAGACTATTATCCACTCACCGATCATCTCCAGACTGGACTACTGTAATCTCCTCCTGACTGGCATTCCTGACAAACACCTCTCTCCACTCCAATCTATCCTCAATGCTGCTGCCCGGCTAATTTTCCTCACCAAACGCACTACGTCTACCTCTCCTCTCCTACTAGACCTTCACTGGCTATCCTACCCTTTCAGAATCCATTTCAAGCTTCTCACACTCGCTTACAAAGCCCTCACCCACTCCTCTCCCATCTACATCTCTGATCTTATCTCCCTTTACACTCCCACCCGTCCTCTTCGCTCTGCTAATGCACGACGACTCTCCTGCCTACGGATTACTTCCTCCCACTCCTACCTCCAAGATTTTTCACGTGCTGCACCACTTCTATGGAATTCCCTACCTCTCCCCCTCAGACTCTCCACCTCTCTACAAAACTTCAAATGGGCTCTCAAGACCCACTTCTTCACCAAACCCAGCCAAATCTCATCCTAACCCTCTGTTCCACATTCTCTATGTACCTCTATGTACCTCATCTGACACCCCTGTCTGTCTACCCCTCCCCTTTAGATTGTAAGCTCTCACGAGCAGGGCCCTCTTCCCTCATGTGCTCATCCTTTGTCTTACTTTAATAATCTTCAACTGTACCACATCCAGTAGTCTTCTGCCACCTGATACTTATTCCAGTGTCATCTGCTGATGTAACTATATTTATTTACCCTGTACTTGTCCTATACTGTCTTCAACTGTAAGTTGCTGTTTTCCTGTTTGATTATTTATGTACTCTGTAATTGGGCGCTGCGGAACCCTTGTGGCGCCATATAAATAAAGGATAATAATAATAATCTGTCCCTACGTCCCTGCTGCCTCTCTCTGTCCCTATGTCCCTGCTGCCTCTCTATCTTTCCCTACGTCCCTTCTGCCTCTCTATTAGTCCCTAGGTCCCTCTCTCAAAACCATTTGCACTGCAGGTGTGGCAGATATAACATGTGCAGAGAGAGTTAGATTTGGGTGGGTTATTTTGTTTTCTGTGCAGGGTAAATACTGGCTGCTTTATTTTTACACTGCAATTTAGATTTCAGTTTGAACACACCACACCCAATCTAACTCTCTCTGCACGTTATATCTGCCCCCCCCTGCAGTGCACATGGTTTTGCCCAACTGCTATCAAATTTGCTGCTGCGATCAACTCTGAATTACCCCTTATGTTCCTATATTTTTGCCGGCACTCCCTCTGTCTCTGTGTCCCCGCTGCCATTCTCTCTCTGGAGATCTGAGTTGGGGGGGGGGGGGGCTTAAAACTGTTGCTATGGGACCCACAAAGTTCTATTCACGACCCTGCCTCTATATAAATATGGTGCTGATTCAGAGGTGGATGCTAATGGCACCTCTGCAGAATTATGCAAAAGCTACGTGAGGTGTATTAAGTAAAAAAGTATCCCAGGATTCTGTGATGCGCTGCTGCATCCGAAGGGGCAGCACGGGATCATCTGCGCGCACATAGGACATCTAGTAACCCTGAGGTTACTCAGGATGTTGCGGGACCAGATCTGCATGTGTGTAGTGCAGTGCCTGCTCTGTGCAGATCATTAAACATCAGAGATTTATGTACATCTCAGAATCAGGCTCTGTATGTGTAACCAAATATCTCCCCCTATTAGCTAATAACACTGTTCTGTAACATGACTTTTTTCTTTTATCTTTGGCCTAATCTGAGCTATGCCAGTTCAGGAACTCCAACGGAACATCGTGTCCTACCGCCATTACAACATGGAGGTGCGAGAGAGAACCTGAGATTTGGGCACTACCATAAGTGCCCGATATGTGCTCAGCTGGGCAAGGGAGAGATGTAGCAAACCTTCTAAAGAGTTTGTTGTCCATAGCAACCAATGAGCTTCTAGCAATCATTTATCAAATATATTATATAAAATGATAGCTAGAACCTGGTTGGTTGCTATGGGCATTGTATGGTGGTCACTGGGATGCTCCTTGTATTGAATATCTCTCACTGGAATGGTAGACGGGTGTGGTTCATTAGGTCGACATGAGTTAGGTTGATATACATTGGGTTGACCATGTTTGGTCGACATGCATGAGGTCGACATGATCACTAATTCGACATGTCATTAGGTCGACGTGTGCTAGGTCGACATGGAAAAAGGATCGACTTGAGGTTTTTTACTTTTTTTGGTGTAGTTTTCTTCGAAAAGTGACGGGGAACCCCAATTAGTGCACTGTGTCCCCTCGGGCAAGGTTGCCATTCCCAATTGTAGTCCATATGGATCGTTAAGTATGAAAAAGGTCAAAAAATTATAAAAATTGTTAAAACCTCATGTCGGCCATTTTTCATGTCAACCTAGCACATGTCGACCTAATGGCCATGTCGACCTAACTCACGTCGACCTAATGACCGCCATCTATGGTAGACAGAGACATTGTGATTTATTTTATCTTCTACACCGAAAGGAAAAATGTGAGACCAGTGGGTGTTTAACAATGGATGAGACCCCAGTCAGAATGATCTATTTTATAGTGATCTTTTACCAAGTCGGTGGTAATCTTTGGAATTCCCTGCTGTTGATTAAGTAGTAATAATCATTTAATGTGACTCTGCCTACCAGTACAATGCCTCACCTACTGGTGTGATCACCCACTGTGACACAATCTTTCTGCTGAGGCCACTTTTCATGTATTTCCAGGGCCACTTTAATTTCCCAATCCGCCCTTGTCTGGCATAGAAGAAATGTGAATGATAAATCAAAGTAAAGGTGCATACACACTGAGCGCTTTTCCCACCTGCCCAGCGATGTCAGCGGGGGTGAGTGGCTTTCCATAGCAGGACGCTATGGAAAGGCGCTCACCCCGCCGTTCATCTACTGGTAATACCAGTAGATGAACAGCGGCCGCTGGCGATGAAACGGGAGCGCGCGTGAGCGCTCATCGCTTGAGCATACACACTGGGCGGCTTTGAGCTGAAAGCAGCTCAACACACCAAAAGTGAGCTGCTTTCAGCTCAAAATCGCCCAGTGTGTCTGGGCCTTAAATGTACCAGGAGGGTATTTACAAGCCATTAGAAAGTTATCAGAAGATGGAAGCCCTTTTTAACATTATTTTTTGTTAATTTCTTACCCTGTTTCCAAGACAAAGACATTGTCGATTATTAAGTTAACTTATTAAGTGAAAGGGAGACATGATATTTTCTGGGAGATGTATCAAGCCACGGAGAGAGATAAAGTTGGGTATTTTCCTAAAGGAAATGATGCTTCTAACTAGGGATGAGTGGGTTCGGTTCCTCGGAATCCGAACCCGCCCGAACTTCAGTTTTTTTTACACGGGGCCGAGCGACTCGGATCTTCCCGCCTTGCTCGGTTAACCCGAGCGCGCCCGAACGTCATCATCCCGCTGTCGGATTCTCGCGAGGCTCGGATTCTATCGCGAGACTCGGATTCTATATAAGGAGCCGCGCGTCGCCGCCATTTTCACACGTGCATTGAGATTCATAGGGAGAGGACGTGGCTGGCGTCCTCTCCGTTTATAGAGAAGAGAGTGAGACAGTAGAGAGAGACACAGTAGTAATTTTGGGGAGCATTAGGAGGAGTACTAGTAGTTACTTGCTGAAGTGATAGATAGTGTGACTGTATTATCTGACTTGTGGGGGAGACACTGACAGTGGGGAGCAGTTAGAGTCTGAGAGCAGGACTCAGGAGTACATATAACGTACAGTGCACACTTTTGCTGCCAGAGTGCCACACTGCCATTGTGACCACACTGACCACCAGTATAATATATATTGTGATTGTCTGCTTAGGAGTACTACTTGCAAGTTGCTGATAGTGTGACCAGTGACCTGACCACCAGTTTAATAATCACCACCAGTGAGTTTAATATATATATATATATATATATATATATAATTGTATATAATATATATATAATATTGTATACCACCTACCCGTGGTTTTTTTTTTCTTTCTTCTTTATACATACTACTATAGTAGCTTACTGTAGCAGTCTGCGGTGCTGCTGAGCTGACAGTGTCCAGCAGGTCCGTCATCAGTCATTACATAATAAATATATATACCTGTCCGGCTGCAGTACTAGTGATATTATATATATATATATATTGATTTCATCTCATTATCATCCAGTCTATATTAGCAGCAGACACAGTACGGTAGTCCACGGCTGTAGCTACCTCTGTGTCGGCAGTCGCTCGTCCATCCATAATTGTATACCACCTACCCGTGTTTTTCTTTTTTTCTTTCTTCTTTATACATACTACTATAGTAGCTTACTGTAGCAGTCTGCGGTGCTGCTGAGCTGACAGTGTCCAGCAGGTCCGTCATCAGTCATTACATAATAAATATATCTACCTGTCCGGCTGCAGTACTAGTGATATTATATATATATATATTGATTTCATCTCATTATCATCCAGTCTATATTAGCAGCAGACACAGTACGGTAGTCCACGGCTGTAGCTACCTCTGTGTCGGCAGTCGCTCGTCCATCCATAATTGTATACCACCTACCCGTGGTTTTTTTTTTTTCATTCTTCTTTATACATACTACTATAGTAGCTTACTGTAGCAGTCTGCGGTGCTGCTGAGCTGACAGTGTCCAGCAGGTCCGTCATCAGTCATTACATAATAAATATATCTACCTGTCCGGCTGCAGTACTAGTGTGATATAATATATATTGATTTCATCTCATTATCATCCAGTCTATATTAGCAGCAGACACAGTACGGTAGTCCACGGCTGTAGCTACCTCTGTGTCTTTTAGTTGTGCCTATTAAAATATGGAGAACAAAAATGTTGAGGTTCCAAAATTAGGGAAAGATCAAGATCCACTTCCACCTCGTGCTGAAGCAGCTGCCACTAGTCATGGCCGAGACGATGAAATGCCAGCAACGTCGTCTGCCAAGGCCGATGCCCAATGTCATAGTACAGAGCATGTAAAATCCAAAACACCAAATATCAGTAAAAAAAGGACTCCAAAATCTAAAATAAAATTGTCGGAGAAGCGTAAACTTGCCAATATGCCATTTACCACACGGAGTGGCAAGGAACGGCTGAGGCCCTGGCCTATGTTCATGGCTAGTGGTTCAGCTTCACATGAGGATGGAAGCACTCAGCCTCTCGCTAGAAAACTGAAAAGACTCAAGCTGGCAAAAGCACCGCAAAGAACTGTGCGTTCTTCGAAATCCCAAATCCACAAGGAGAGTCCAATTGTGTCGGTTGCGATGCCTGACCTTCCCAACACTGGACGTGAAGAGCATGCGCCTTCCACCATTTGCACGCCCCCTGCAAGTGCTGGAAGGAGCACCCGCAGTCCAGTTCCTGATAGTCAGATTGAAGATGTCAGTGTTGAAGTACACCAGGATGAGGAGGATATGGGTGTTGCTGGCGCTGGGGAGGAAATTGACAAGGAGGATTCTGATGGTGAGGTGGTTTGTTTAAGTCAGGCACCCGGGGAGACACCTGTTGTCCGTGGGAGGAATAGGGCCGTTGACATGCCTGGTGAAAATACCAAAAAAATCAGCTCTTCGGTGTGGAAGTATTTCACCAGAAATGCGGACAACATTTGTCAAGCCGTGTGTTGCCTTTGTCAAGCTGTAATAAGTAGGGGTAAGGACGTTAACCACCTCGGAACATCCTCCCTTATACGTCACCTGCAGCGCATTCATAATATGTCAGTGACAAGTTCAAAAACTTTGGGCGACAGCGGAAGCAGTCCACTGACCAGTAAATCCCTTCCTCTTGTAACCAAGCTCACGCAAACCACCCCACCAACTCCCTCAGTGTCAATTTCCTCCTTCCCCAGGAATGCCAATAGTCCTGCAGGCCATGTCACTGGCAATTCTGACGAGTCCTCTCCTGCCTGGGATTCCTCCGATGCATCCTTGCGTGTAACGCCTACTGCTGCTGGCGCTGCTGTTGTTGCTGCTGGGAGTCGATGGTCATCCCAGAGGGGAAGTCGTAAGCCCACTTTTACTACTTCCACCAAGCAATTGACTGTCCAACAGTCCTTTGCGAGGAAGATGAAATATCACAGCAGTCATCCTGTTGCAAAGCGGATAACTGAGGCCTTGACAACTATGTTGGTGTTAGACGTGCGTCCGGTATCCGCCGTTAGTTCACAGGGAACTAGACAATTTCTTGAGGTAGTGTGCCCCGTTACCAAATACCATCTAGGTTCCACTTCTCTAGGCAGGCGATACCGAGAATGTACACGGACGTCAGAAAAAGACTCACCAGTGTCCTAAAAAATGCAGTTGTACCCAATGTCCACTTAACCACGGACATGTGGACAAGTGGAGCAGGGCAGGGTCAGGACTATATGACTGTGACAGCCCACTGGGTAGATGTATGGACTCCCGCCGCAAGAACAGCAGCGGCGGCACCAGTAGCAGCATCTCGCAAACGCCAACTCTTTCCTAGGCAGGCTACGCTTTGTATCACCGGTTTCCAGAATACGCACACAGCTGAAAACCTCTTACGGCAACTGAGGAAGAACATCGCGGAATGGCTTACCCCAATTGGACTCTCCTGTGGATTTGTGGCATCGGACAACGCCAGCAATATTGTGTGTGCATTAAATAAGGGCAAATTCCAGCACGTCCCATGTTTTGCACATACCTTGAATTTGGTGGTGCAGAATTTTTTAAAAAACGACAGGGGCGTGCAAGAGATGCTGTCGGTGGCCAGAAGAATTGCGGGACACTTTCGGCGTACAGGCACCACGTACAGAAGACTGGAGCACCACCAAAAACGCCTGAACCTGCCCTGCCATCATCTGAAGCAAGAAGTGGTAACGAGGTGGAATTCAACCCTCTATATGCTTCAGAGGTTGGAGGAGCAGCAAAAGGCCATTCAAGCCTATACAATTGAGCATGATATAGGAGGTGGAATGTACCTGTCTCAAGCGCAGTGGAGAATGATTTCAACGTTGTGCAAGGTTCTGCAACCTTTTGAACTTGCCACACGTGAAGTCAGTTCAGACACTGCCAGCCTGAGTCAGGTCATTCCCCTCATCAGGCTTTTGCAGAAGAAGCTGGAGGCATTGAAGGAGGAGCTAAAAGGGAGCGATTCCGCTAGGCATGTGGGACTTGTGGATGGAGCCCTTAATTCGCTTAACAAGGATTCACGGGTGGTCAATCTGTTGAAATCAGAGCACTACATTTTGGCCTCCGTGCTCAATCCTAGATTTAAAACCTACCTTGGATCTCTCTTTCCGGCAGACACAAGTCTGCTGGGGTTCAAAGACCTGCTGGTCAGAAAATTGTCAAGTCAAGCGGAACGCGACCTGTCAACATCTCCTCCTTCACATTCTCCCGCAACTGGGGGTGCGAGGAAAAGGCTCAGAATTCCGAGCCCACCCGCTGGCGGTGATGCAGGGCAGTCTGGAGCGACTGCTGATGCTGACATCTGGTCCGGACTGAAGGACCTGACAACGATTACGGACATGTCGTCTACTGTCACTGCATATGATTCTCTCACCATTGAAAGAATGGTGGAGGATTATATGAGTGACCGCATCCAAGTAGGCACGTCAGACAGTCCGTACTTATACTGGCAGGAAAAAGAGGCAATTTGGAGGCCCTTGCACAAACTGGCTTTATTCTACCTAAGTTGCCCTCCCACAAGTGTGTACTCCGAAAGAGTGTTTAGTGCCGCCGCTCACCTTGTCAGCAATCTGCGTACGAGGTTACTTCCAGAAAATGTGGAGAAGATGATGTTCATTAAAATGAATTATAATCAATTCCTCCGTGGAGACATTGACCAGCAGCAATTGCCTCCACAAAGTACACAGGGAGCTGAGATGGTGGATTCCAGTGGGGACGAATTGATAATCTGTGAGGAGCGGGATGTACACGGTGATATATCGGAGGATGATGATGAGGTGGACATCTTGCCTCTGTAGAGCCAGTTTGTGCAAGGAGAGATTAATTGCTTCTTTTTCGGTGGGGGTCCAAACCAACCCGTCATTTCAGTCACAGTCGTGTGGCAGACCCTGTCACTGAAATGATGGGTTGGTTAAAGTGTGCATGTCCTGTTTATACAACATAAGGGTGGGTGGGAGGGCCCAAGGACAATTCCATCTTGCACCTCTTTTTTCTTTCATTTTTCTTTGCGTCATGTGCTGTTTGGGGAGTGTTTTTTGGAAGGGCCATCCTGCGTGACACTGCAGTGCCACTCCTAGATGGGCCAGGTGTTTGTGTCGGCCACTAGGGTCGCTTATCTTACTCACACAGCTACCTCATTGCGCCTCTTTTTTTCTTCTTTGCGTCATGTGCTGTTTGGGGAGTGTTTTTTGGAAGGGCCATCCTGCGTGACACTGCAGTGCCACTCCTAGATGGGCCAGGTGTTTGTGTCGGCCACTAGGGTCGCTTATCTTACTCACACAGCTACCTCATTGCGCCTCTTTTTTTCTTCTTTGCGTCATGTGCTGTTTGGGGAGTGTTTTTTGGAAGGGCCATCCTGCGTGACACTGCAGTGCCACTCCTAGATGGGCCAGGTGTTTGTGTCGGCCACTAGGGTCGCTTAGCTTACTCACACAGCTACCTCATTGCGCCTCTTTTTTTCTTCTTTGCGTCATGTGCTGTTTGGGGAGTGTTTTTTGGAAGGGCCATCCTGCGTGACACTGCAGTGCCACTCCTAGATGGGCCAGGTGTTTGTGTCGGCCACTAGGGTCGCTTATCTTACTCACACAGCTACCTCATTGCGCCTCTTTTTTTCTTCTTTGCGTCATGTGCTGTTTGGGGAGTGTTTTTTGGAAGGGCCATCCTGCGTGACACTGCAGTGCCACTCCTAGATGGGCCAGGTGTTTGTGTCGGCCACTAGGGTCGCTTATCTTACTCACACAGCTACCTCATTGCGCCTCTTTTTTTCTTCTTTGCGTCATGTGCTGTTTGGGGAGTGTTTTTTGGAAGGGCCATCCTGCGTGACACTGCAGTGCCACTCCTAGATGAACCAGGTGTTTGTGTCGGCCACTAGGGTCGCTTAGCTTACTCACACAGCTACCTCATTGCGCCTCTTTTTTTCTTCTTTGCGTCATATGCTGTTTGGGGAGTGTTTTTTGGAAGGGCCATCCTGCGTGACACTGCAGTGCCACTCCTAGATGGGCCAGGTGTTTGTGTCGGCCACTAGGGTCGCTTAGCTTACTCACACAGCTACCTCATTGCGCCTCTTTTTTTCTTTGCGTCATGTGCTATTTGGGGAGTGTTTTTTGGAAGGGCCATCCTGCTTGACACTGCAGTGCCACTCCTAGATGGGCCAGGTGTTTGTGTCGGCCACTAGGGTCGCTTAGCTTAGTCATCCAGCGACCTCGGTGCAAATTTTAGGACTAAAAATAATATTGTGAGGTGTGAGGTATTCAGAATAGACTGAAAATGAGTGGAAATTATGGTTTTTGAGGTTAATAATACTTTGGGATCAAAATGACCCCCAAATTCTATGATTTAAGCTGTTTTTTAGGGTTTTTTGAAAAAAACACCCGAATCCAAAACACACCCGAATCCGACAAAAAAAATTCGGTGAGGTTTTGCCAAAACGCGGTCGAACCCAAAACACGGCCGCGGAACCGAACCCAAAACCAAAACACAAAACCCGAAAAATTTCAAGTGCACATCCCTACTTCTAACTACAGGTATAATTTCATGCACTGTGCTGGATAAGTGACAGAAGATGTTTGGGTGCTTAGGACATTTCCACTTTCTCCTCTCTCCAAGGCTTGATACATCTCCCCAAGAGTGCTGTATATAAAATATATGTCTAGCTGGTATATAGCAGGTCAGGAGCACCAGCAGGACAATAGAGTAACAGTCATATCAGTAATAATTTGCGGACCTTGTGAAATTATCATGCAATAAAGAACGGAGACTCAGTCAATGAATACATAAAACATTTTTAGTTTATGCTAATATATAAAAAATGTATTATGAAGAATATTTTACAAATACTTTTTGTGAGACATCTCAGAAAACAGTCCGTTTTGGAGGCTGCCCATAAATATTAAACACCCCTGAATGTATGTAGTGGGGGCTGCAATAGATATTGAAGATATCTGCTGCATTCCTCCTATTGTGATTGCAAAGCAGCCACCAAAAGTTTCTACGGCAGTTGGTAAACTGTGAAACTCAGTAAGCTCCAGAATGCAAAGCATTTCTGAGCTTGGCCCGGCAGCTAATGCCATTTCTGAATGTCGTTTGTAACCCATGGCCTACATTATGCAGTTCTTCCCAGGAGAAGGATCCTTGGCATCCCTCTACATTACTGTCTGCTCTCAAATACGCAGTCTGACGAATGCACATGTGAAGTAGCGCAGCCGGTGTCTAAACCCGGAAGTAAAGTTATGGTATTAACGATTATTTTACTTCTTATACATTGCAGGGACGGGCATGAGATTGATACTCATTATGGCATAAAAGCTACACCTCTGGACTCACAAAGAGTCATCGTTCAGCACTCAGGAGAGGAAAAAACCCCTTTGGGGGAAACCTCTGGCGAACCATGGCCTCAGAATTGCCCTTCCCTCTTGGCATTAAGAGGTGTACTAATAGGGGATCAGTATGATTTTCCGGTGCACGGGATCCTATTGGTCGTAATTACGACATCGGGATCGCGGTGCAAAAAAGGCAGACAGGGGTGAGTAAAGGGTGTTTTCCCCTCTCCCCACCCCCTTAACCCTACCTGTCTGCAGCCTAACACTGACCTCCCCCTTTGTGCCCACCCTACCCGCAGCATTATCCTAACCTCTCCCCACCCGCAGCCTAAATCTAACCCCACTGGGAGCTATGGCTAATGGGAGGGGTAGAATACTTACCTATACCTGCCTATACTTGCCAAAGGTCAACTGCTGTGTAGACTAAGAGGAAAAGAGGAAAAAACACTGTTAGTGGATGAACAAGCAGAGGGACAAACTGCAAACAGTGGTGTGGTTGTATAGAGAGACAAATCCTTCTATGTAAATATGTTACTCTAACTATTGAGAACATGGAAAATGCTTAAATTAAGGACAATTAAACCAAAGGGCCAGTTGTTTTTATATAGTGCACATATGGGGGGGTGGGGGGTGGGAGTTCTTTCTTATAGTAATAAGTGGGTACCTTCAGAATATAAATTTGACCAGTAAATAATAAAAGCTATAAATTGCTAACATTTAGGGGTCAATCCAATTAGGTACGAGTTGCTATTGCTGCAATGTGTCAACATCGGCAACGGCACCCAAACTCGCACTCCTTGTGACCAGATAGGGCTGCGGGCACTTTTGAGCGAGTTTAGGCTGCCGGAAAGTGAGGCTGTTGTAAGACAAACTCGCACCTAATTAAATTGACCCCTTAGTTGTTAAATGTGATAAAATAGTAAAATATAATGGTGTAATTGTGAGCCTGATTCAGTTGTGGTTGTTAAGGCTATCGTTGCTGCAATCTTTTGCCGTTCGTAATTGCATTGCAGTCCACCCTGAGTGAATCTGAGCAGTCGTAGGGCTGAGCAAGTCTCCTAGACACTGAGGGCTCTCCAGCATCAACACAGGTCACAATTGGTAATTGATACACATGCACGGAAAGGTGCTTGAACAGATATGACACGCCTGTGTACAGTTAACCACCTCTGTTACCACCCCAAATGCCGACTTCCTGTCAGTCACTTTGCAATGGGATATTCTGTGTGAGTGAATATATCTGCCCCCAGTTCATTAATAAAAAGATCACCCAGTTCACTATCTCCAGAGGAGCAGCTCTTCCAGTGTTGACATTAGGGGAAACGAACAGAGAAAAATAGGCTTCCCACTACTACTATGGGCATTATGTGTGTAAGTGGCACTACTGTTGTGTGCATCATGCGTATAAGAGGCATTACTACTGTTGAGATTATACATATAAGGGGCACTACTGTGGACATAATGTGTATAAGCAGTACTACTACTGTGGGCATTATTTGTAAGGGGCATTACAACTGTGGACATTATGTGTATAGGTGGCACTACTACTGTGGACATTATGTGTATATAAGGGGACACTATTACTGTGGGGATTATGCATATAAGGGGCTCTACTACTGTGGACATTAGGCATATAAGCAGCTCTACTACTGTGGGCATCATGTGTATAAGTGGCACTACTACTGTGCGCATAATGTGTATAAGCAGTACTACTACTGTGGGCATTATTTGTAAGGGGCATTACAACTGTAGACATTATGTGTATAGGGGGCACTACTACTGTGGACATTATGTGTATATAAGGGGACACTATTACTGTGGGTATTATGCATATAAGGGGCTCTACTACTGTGGACATTAGGCATATAAGCAGCTCTACTACTGTGGGCATCATGTGTATAAGTGGCACTACTACTGTGCGCATAATGTCTATAAGCAGTACTACTCCTGTGGGCATTATTTGTAAGGGGCATTACTACTGTGTGCATTATGTGTATAATGGGCACTACAGTGTAGCATAATGTGACTAGGGGGCGCTACTGTGTGACGTAATATGAATAAGGAACACTACTATGTGGCGTACTATGAATCAGGGGCACTACATGCGGTGTAATGTAAATAAGATTGTGATTTTGTGTGATGTAAATTGAATCTGGAGTACTATTGTGTGGTGACGCCCCTTCTTTGTGAGACCACACTGCTTTTTTTTCAGCCAGCGAGCTGTCACTTTATGGGAGGGCTCAAATGTATAATTTGCAGGGGGGCGCCAAACACCTTACCACCGCCCCTGCCCCCACTCCATCTGTATGTCCCATGCTGAGCTGCCCCTTCTGCATGATTTGTATTGTCCAATCTCCCCCACCATAGTCTATGTTTTGTACTGTACTTTCAATACCCCCCACCACACACACAATTACATAAGTATGGTAACTTACCTCCTGCATGTTATCCTCCAGTCCTTCCTGCCTCTGCGACCCCTCCCGTCGTCTTAAACTGACACTTTGCAGATCTCTTTGCCGGTCACCCGACACTCTGCAAATCTCTTTGCCAGAGCTTTACCAGATGATGATCTAAACATCCATAATTTCTTGGTCAAACATACTATGTGTATAATTGTACTACTACATTTTGTTACATACTTTCAATTTTACTCATTTGCAATTTATATATTTATTGACTCTTTCATCCAAAACCAAGATCCTGTCTCATAGAGACCCAAGTTATCTGCACAGAGCCGTCCCTAACCAACATGATGCCCTAGGCAAGATTTTGGCTGGTGCCCCCTAGCACCACCGCTGGTTCCGCCTCTGACCATGCACCTCTTTCCCAGCACCATCACCCCTCACCCATAGCAGTCCTTATTTTGGTGTTTGTACCCCCTATATTTTAAATAGGAACAGTTCGCACATTTGGCGCACAGCCCAAAAAGGGGGGTGTTTTTGCTGGCAAGGGGCATGGCCACACAATAACCCCAATTCCAATTAAGCCACATAGTACTGCAACTTTATTCACATTTGATCATGCGATAGTGTCCATAATTCATATTACATCCCACAATAGTATCACTTTACCTTATAAACGTTACTCCTCACAGTAGAGCTCCTTATTCACATTACATCACACTGAATTGCTCCTTATTCCCATTACACCACACCCTATTGCTCTTTATTCACATTAGACGACACAGTAGTGCCCTTTCTATACGCAACGCCACATAGTAGAGCACCTTATACACATAAAGCCACACATTAGTAATGCATTTATACACATTCCACACAGTAATGCCCCTTACACATATGAGACACCTTATTAATGTCCATATAAACATAATGCGCCTTACACATTATGACAACCTTTATTAATGCCCTTTTACACATAATGACAAACAGTGCCCCCTACACATTTGCTGCACATTATTATTGCCCCTATACACATAATGACACACATACAGTAGTACTCTGTTACACATATTCCGCACATTTTTAATGCCCTTTTCTCTGACGTCCTAGTGGATGCTGGGAACTCCGAAAGGACCATGGGGAATAGCGGCTCCGCAGGAGACTGGGCACAACTAAAGAAAGCTTTTAGGTCACCTGGTGTGCACTGGCTCCTCCCACTATGACCCTCCTCCAAGCCTCAGTTAGATTTTGTGCCCGGCCGAGGTTGGATGCACACTAGGGGCTCTCCTGAGCTTCTAAAAAGAAAGTATATAATTAGGTTTTTTATTTTACAAGTGAGACCTGCTGGCAACAGGCTCACTGCAGCGAGGGACTAAGGGGAGAAGAAGCAAACCTACCTGCTTGCAGCTAGCTTGGGCTTCTTAGGCTACTGGACACCATTAGCTCCAGAGGGATCGACCGCATGGAACTGGCCTTGGTGTTCGGTCCCGGAGCCACGCCGCCGTCCCCCTTACAGAGCCAGAAGCAAGAAGAGGTCCGGAAAATCGGCGGCAGAAGACATCAGTCTTCACCAAGGTAGCGCACAGCACTGCAGCTGTGCGCCATTGCTCCTCATACACACTTCACACTCCGGTCACTGAGGGTGCAGGGCACTAGGGGGGGGGCGCCCTGAGCAGCAATAAAAACACCTTGGCTGGCAAAAATACCACAATATATAGCCCCAGAGGCTATATATGTGATAATTACCCCTGCCAGAATCCATAAAAAAGCGGGAGAAAAGTCTGCGAAAAAGGGGCGGAGCTATCTCCTTCAGCACACTGGCGCCATTTCTCCCTCACAGCTCCGCTGGAAGGAAGCTCCCTGGCTCTCCCCTGCAGTCTACACTACAGAAAAGGGTAAAAAAGAGAGGGGGGGGGCACTAAATTTAGGCGCAGTATATATAACAGCAGCTATAGGGGACATAATTCAGTTAGTCCCTGCATTATATAGCGCTCTGGTGTGTGCTGGCATACTCTCACTCTGTCTCCCCAAAGGGCTTTTGTGGGTCCTGTCCTCTGTTAGAGCATTCCCTGTGTGTGTGCGGTGTGTCGGTACGGCTGTGTCGACATGTTTGATGAGGATAATGATGTGGAGGCGGAGCAGATGCCTATAGAAGGGATGTCACCCCCTGCGGGGCAGACACCTGAGTGGATGGACTTATGGAAGGAATTGCGTGCACGTGTCGACTCCTTACACAAAAAATTTGACGACATGCCAAATGCGGGACAGCCGGCTTCTCAGCTCGTGCCTGTCCAGGCGTCTCAAAGGTCATCGGGGGCTCTAAAACGCCCGCTACCTCAGATGGCAGACGCGGATGTCGACACGGATACTGACACCAGTGTCGACGACGATGAGTCTAGTCTAATGTCCACTAAGGCCATTCGTTGCATGATTGAAGCAATGAAAGAGGTGTTACAAATTTCTGATATAAAGGTACCACTAAAAAGGGTATTATGTTTGGGGAGAAAAAACTACCCGTAGTTTTTCCCCCATCAGAAGAATTAAATGAAGTGTGTGAAGAAGCGTGGGCTTTCCCTGATAAAAGATTGGTAATCTCTAAGAAGTTACTAATGGCGTTCCCTTTCCCACCAGAGGATAGGTCACGTTGGGAGACACCCCCTAGGGTGGATAAAGCGCTCACACGTTTATCTAAAAAGGTGGCACTACCGTCTCCGGATACGGCCGCCCTCAAGGAACCTGCTGATAGAAAGCAGGAGGCGATCCTGAAGTCTGTATATACACACTCAGGCATTATACTTAGACCAGCTATTGCGTCAGCATGGATGTGCAGTGCTGCCGCTGCGTGGTCAGATTCCCTGTCAGAAAATATTGACACCCTAGACAGGGACACTATTCTGCTAACCATAGAGCATATAAAAGACTCAGTCTTATACATGAGAGATGCACAGAGGGAGATCTGCCGGCTGGCATCTAAAATAAGTGCATTGTCCATTTCTGCTAGGAGAGGCTTATGGACTCGCCAGTGGACAGGGGATGCAGATTCAAAAAGGCACATGGAAGTTTTGCCTTATAAGGGTGAGGAGTTATTTGGGGATGGTCTCTCGGACCTAGTTTCCACAGCAACTGCTGGGAAGTCAGCATTTTTACCCCATGTTCCCTCACAGCCTAAAAAGGCGCCGTTTTATCAGGTACAGTCCTTTCGGACTCAGAAAAACAGGCGTGGAAAAGGCGGGTCCTTTCTGTCCAGAGGCAGAGGTAGGGGAAAAAGGCTGCAACAAACAGCAGGTTCCCAGGAGCAAAAGTCCTCCCCCGCTTCTTCCAAGTCCGCCGCATGACGGTGGGGCTCCACAGGTGTAGCCAGGTACGGTGGGGGGCCGCCTCAAAAATTTCAGCGATCAGTGGGCTCGCTCACAGGTGGATCCCTGGATCCTGCAAATAGTATCTCAAGGGTACAAACTGGAATTCGAGGCGTCTCCACTCCACCGGTTCCTAAAATCTGCCTTGCCGATTACTCCTTCAGACAGGGAGGCTGTGCTAGCGGCAATTCACAAGCTGTATTCCCAGCAGGTGATAATCAAGGTGCCCCTACTTCAACAAGGACGGGGTTACTATTCCACACTGTTTGTGGTACCGAAACCGGACGGTTCGGTGAGACCCATTTTAAATTTGAAATCCTTGAACACATACATAAAAAAATTCAAGTTCAAGATGGAATCGCTCAGGGCGGTTATTGCAAGCCTGGACGAGGGGGATTACATGGTATCCCTGGACATCAAGGATGCTTACCTGCATGTCCCCATTTACTATCCTCACCAGGAGTACCTCAGATTTGTGGTACAGGATTGCCATTACCAATTCCAGACGCTGCCGTTTGGACTCTCCACGGCACCGAGGGTGTTTACCAAGGTAATGGCGGAAATGATGATACTCCTTCGAAGAAAGGGAGTTTTAATTATCCCGTACTTGGACGATCTCCTAATAAAGGTGAGGTCCAAGGAGCAATTGTTGGTGGGAGTAGCACTATCTCAGGAGGTGCTACACCAGCACGGTTGGATTCTGAATATTCCAAAATCACAGCTGGTTCCGACGACACGTCTACTGTTCCTGGGTATGATTCTGGATACAGTCCAGAAAAAAGTGTTTCTCCCGGAGGAGAAAGCCAGGGAGCTGTCATCTCTAGTCAGAGACCTCCTGAAACCAAAACAGGTATCGGTGCATCACTGCACGCGGGTCCTGGGAAAGATGGTGGCTTCTTACGAAGCAATTCCTTTCGGCAGGTTCCATGCCAGAATCTTTCAGTGGGACCTGTTGGACAAATGGTCCGGATCGCATCTTCAGATGCATCGCCTAATAACCCTGTCTCCAAGAACCAGGGTGTCTCTGCTGTGGTGGCTGCAGAGTGCTCATCTTCTAGAGGGCCGCAGATTCGGCATACAGGACTGGGTCCTGGTGACCACGGATGCCAGCCTTCGAGGCTGGGGGGCAGTCACACAGGGAAGAAACTTCCAAGGACTATGGTCGAGTCAGGAGACTTCCCTACACATAAATATTCTGGAACTAAGGGCCATTTACAATGCCCTAAGTCAGGCAAAATCCCTGCTTCTACACCAGCCGGTACTGATCCAGTCAGACAACATCACGGCAGTCGCCTATGTAAATCGACAGGGCGGCACAAGAAGCAGGATGGCAATGGCAGAAGCCACAAGGATTCTCCGATGGGCGGAATATCACGTACTAGCACTGTAAGCTGTGTTCATTCCGGGAGTGGACAACTGGGAAGCAGACTTTCTCCGCAGGCACGACCTCTACCCGGGAGAGTGGGGACTTCATCCAGAAGTCTTCACGCTGATTGTAAATCGATGGGAACGGCCACAGGTGGACATGATGGCGTCCCGCCTAAACAAAAAACTAGAGAGAAATTGCGCCAGGTCAAGGGACCCTCAGGCGATAGCTGTGGACGCTCTAGTGACACCGTGGGTGTACCAGTCAGTTTATGTGTTCCCTCCTCTGCCTCTCATACCAAGGGTACTGAGAATAATAAGAAAACGAGGAGCAAGAACAATACTCGTGGTTCCGGATTGGCGAAGACGAGCGTGGTACCCGGAACTTCAAGAGATGATCTCAGAGGACCCATGGCCTCTGCCGCTCAGACAGGACCTGCTGCAGCAGGGGCCCTGTCTGTTCCAAGACTTACCGCGGCTGCGTTTGACGGCATGGCGGTTGAACGCCGGATCCTGAAGGAAAAGGGCATTCCGGAGGAAGTCATTCCTACGCTGATTAAAGCCAGGAAAGATGTAACTGCAAAGCATTATCACCGCATATGGCGAAAATATGTTGCTTGGTGTGAGGCCAAAAAGGCCCCAACAGAGGAATTTCAACTAGGTCGATTTATGCATTTCCTACAAGCAGGAGTGACTATGGGCCTGAAATTAGGCTCCATTAAGGTACAGATCTCGGCTCTGTCGATTTTCTTCCAGAAAGAACTAGCTTCACTACCTGAAGTTCAGACGTTTGTGAAAGGAGTGCTGCATATTCAGCCCCCGTTTGTGCCTCCAGTGGCACCTTGGGATCTCAACGTGGTGTTGAGTTTCTTAAAATCACATTGGTTTGAGCCACTTAAAACCGTGGATCTAAAATATCTCACGTGGAAAGTGGTCATGTTATTGGCCTTGGCTTCAGCCAGGCGTGTGTCAGAATTGGCAGCTTTGTCATGTAAAAGCCCTTATCTGATTTTCCATATGGATAGGGCGGAATTGAGGACTCGTCCCCAGTTTCTCCCTAAGGTGGTATCAGCTTTTCACTTGAACCAACCTATTGTGGTGCCTGCGGCTACTAGGGACTTGGAGGATTCCAAGTTACTGGACGTAGTCAGGGCCTTGAAAATTTATGTTTCCAGGACGGCTAGAGTCAGGAAAACTGACTCGCTATTTATCCTGTATGCACCCAACAAACTGGGTGCTCCTGCTTCTAAGCAGACTATTGCTCGCTGGATTTGTAGCACAATTCAGCTGGCGCATTCTGCGGCTAGACTGCCGCATCCTAAATCAGTAAAAGCCCATTCCACAAGGAAGGTGGGCTCATCTTGGGCGGCTGCCCGAGGGGTCTCGGCTTTACAACTTTGCCGAGCTGCTACTTGGTCAGGGGCAAACACGTTTGCAAAATTCTACAAAATTGATACCCTGGCTGAGGAGGACCTTGAGTACTCTCATTCGGTGCTGCAGAGTCATCCGCACTCTCCCGCCCGTTTGGGAGCTTTGGTATAATCCCCATGGTCCTTTCGGAGTTCCCAGCATCCACTAGGACGTCAGAGAAAAAAAGATTTTACTCACCGGTAAATCTATTTCTCGTAGTCCGTAGTGGATGCTGGGCGCCCATCCCAAGTGCGGATTGTCTGCAATACTTGTACATAGTTATTGTTAACTAAAGGGTTATTGTTGAGCCATCTGTTGAGAGGCTCAGTTGTTTTCATACTGTTAAACTGGGTATAGTATCACGAGTTATACGGTGTGATTGGTGTGGCTGGTAGGAGTCTTACCCGGGATTCAAAATCCTTCCTTATTATGTCAACTCGTCCGGGCACAGTGTCCTAACTGAGGCTTGGAGGAGGGTCATAGTGGGAGGAGCCAGTGCACACCAGGTGACCTAAAAGCTTTCTTTAGTTGTGCCCAGTCTCCTGCGGAGCCGCTATTCCCCATGGTCCTTTCGGAGTTCCCAGCATCCACTACGGACTACGAGAAATAGATTTACCGGTGAGTAAAATCTTATTATACACATAATGACACACATAGTGCCCCTTACACATATGTTGCAGATTATTAATGCATTTTTACATGACACACATAATGCTCCTTACCCATATTCCAAACACTACTGCACAGCCAACCCACTCACATGCACACAGCACTCACACTGCCACTAACACTGTGACCTCTGCCTCTGCTTGGATACAGATGTGTCCTCATAAATCTTGTCTCAATGCTAACATCGGGCACACCTTTATTATGAAAATGCATCTTATTTGCACTGCAATGAGGCTAGGATGCACAAGCAGCTTCTGCTGATTAAAATTATATGCAGCATGCCTATATACTGTGTGAGACTGTGGCTGTATCTGCATATGAAATGCTACACACAGAATGTAGGCATGCCGCATATCATTTTAATCAGCAGTAGCTGCTGATGCCCTTAGGCATATCAAATGCCCTAGGCAATTGCGTAGTTTGCCTATGCCTATGGCCGACTCTGTATCTGCACCAGGTTTTATATTCCCTAGTGTTAGGACCATGTTAGTATCATACAAGACCCACAGTGTGCAGGTTACGGTCATCATTTTAGAGCTACTGTAACTATCCTTTATACTAGAAATGACATTATGTGTATAAGGGGCACTATTTCTGTGGGCTTTAAGTGTGTAGGGGGCACTACTGCTTTGTGCATTATGTGTAAGGGGCACTACTACTGTGGGCATTATGTGTATAAGGGGCACTACTAATGTGGGCTTTAAGTGTAAGGGGCACTACTACTGTGGGCATTATGGGGGTCATTCCAAGTTGATCGCTCGCTAGCAGTTTTTAGCAGCCGTGCAAACGCTATGCTGCCGCCCACTGGGGAGTGTATTTTAGCTTAGCAGAAGTACGAACGCATGTGCAGCCCAGCTCTGCACATCCAGTTTGTGCAGTTTCTGAGTAGCTCTGAACCTACTCAGCGCTTGCGATCACTTCAGCCTATTCGTGTCCGGATATGACGTCAAACACCCGCCCAGCGAACTCCCATCCACGCCTGCATTTTTTCAGACACACCTGCGTTTTTGCAAACACTCCCTGAAAACGGTCAGTTGACACCCAGAAACGCCCCCTTCCTGTCAATCTTCTTGCGGCCGTCAGTGCGAAGGGAAACTTCGCTAGAACCTGTGCACAACCACAAAGAGCTTTGTACCCGTACGTCGCGCGTGTGCATATGCATGCGCATAAATGCAGTTTTTTCACCTGATCGCTGCGCTGTGAAAATCAGCAGCGAGCGATCAACTTGGAATGACCCCCTATGTGTATAAGGTGCCCTACTGTGGTCATTATGTATAAGGGGCACTACTATGGGCATTGTGTATAAAGCATTATGTATAAAGGGCACTACTGTGTGGCATTAGGTGTACAAGGGCCACTACTATTGTGGGCATTATGTGTATAGGGGCACTACTATTGTGGTCATTATGTGTATAAGGGCACTACTACCGTGTGCATAATGTGTATAGGGGGCACTACTACTGTGGGGATTATTTATATAAGGGACACTACTACTATAGACATTATGAGTATAAGCGGCACTACTACTGAGGGCATTATGTGTATAAGTGGCACAACTAAGCGTATACTGCATTACTGCTGTTGACATTATGCATATTAGAGGCAGTACTGTGGGCATAATGTGTATAAGCAGCACTACTACTGTGGCCATTTTTTGTAAGGGACATTACTACTGTGGGCATTATTTGTATAATGGCCACTACTGTGTAGCATAATCTGACTAGTGGGCGCTACTGTGTGACATACTGTCAATAAGGGATACTACTATGTGGCGCGCTATGTATCAGGGGCACTACGTGCTGTGTAATGTGAATAAGATTGTGCTTTTGTGTGGTGTAATTTTAATTGGGAGTACTATTGTGTGGCCAGCTGCTTGCTGTCACTTTACAAATTATGGGATGGCCCAAATTTACAGTTTGCAAGGGGGCGGCGAACACCCTAGCACCGCCTCTGCCCCCACACCATACTGAGCTGCCTCCATTTGTCTGTGTCCTATAGTCAGCCTCCTCTATCTGTCTGTTCTGTATTGTCCGCTTTCCCCCACCATAGTGTTTTGTACTGTGCTCCCAATACCCCCCACCACACACACAATTACATAAGTATGGTAACTTACCTCCTGCATGTTATCCTCCTGTCCTTGCTGTCACTGCGACCCCTCCCGTTGTCTTCAACTGACACTTTGCAGATCTCTTTGCCGGTCATCCGACACTCTGCAAATCTCTTTGCCAGAACATTGCCAGATGATGATCTTCTAAAAACCACAAAAGACTATCAGTAAGCATAGTACTGGTTTAAGTACAATAAAATGTCCATGAGTCAACCACTTTCCCAATTTTCCTTAAACTAAACAATATACTTTCAAATTTATCAATTTGCCATTTATCTATTTTATTAACTTTTTCATCCCAAAGCAAGATCCTGCCTCATAGAGACTTACTGTATCTGCATCCACTGCCCTTTTTATTTCTGTAACGCTACATTTGTATTCTTAAATATGTAATTCCTTCTTGCGCTTCTCCTGTGTGCTTGTACCTATATTCCCTGTTCTGTCTATCTTGTCTTGCCTTTCAGCTGACTATACTGCTCTCTCTTCCTTACCCCCCTCCATCATACCCTGCTATGTAGGACTCACCTCCTCCTACCTGTCTTCCTGCATGGTAACTGGAAACTTCTGCAGCTGTAGATAGAATGTTACAGGAAGAAGCATTGTGATGTCACAGGCTAGTGATGTCACAGGCTAGGTGTGATGTCACAGTAACCAGCAGCAAAGCTACTATGTTACAGCTTTCTTACATATACATTTTATACTCCAGTTATAAATGGATTTACATGAATTTCAAGTTTACATTTTTTTTTTAGAAAATAAACTATACGGCAATGTTGTACAGAGTGCCTCAATATATAGGTAAAGGGAAAACAGAAGTGAAAGGCATTTCTAGACTAAATCACTACTAATATTTTATAAGGAAACAAAGCTCTTTATCTAGCAGGCTGAATTACGGTAATCATTTTTCATTATATGAGAATATATATTTGGGGTCTGGGACTCAGGGTCGACACCACGTATGTCGACACCAATTGTCGACACACCTTAGGCCGACACCTGAAATAGGTCGGCATGGACAAATGATGGACATGAACAAGGTCGACATGGAAAAAGGTCGACATGAGTTTTTTATGTTTTTTGGTGTCGTTTTCTCCATAATGTGACCGGGAACCCCAATTAGTGCACTGTGTACCCTCGCATGGCTCGCTTCGCTCGCCATGCTGCGGACAAGGTGCCTCGCTCTGCTCTCGCTGCGCTCGGCACACGTTACCGTTCCCAATTGTAAAGTATTACGATCCACGTACAGTGGATCATAAAGTATGAAAAAGTTAAAAAAAAAAAAAAAATTGTGAAAAACACATGTCGACCTTTTTCCATGTCGACATTTTGTCCGTGTCGACCTATTTCAGGTGTCGACCTAAGGTGTGTTGACCAAATTGGCGTTGACCTTTTTGCAGAGCTGTTCCGCTTTTTGCCGGGCAGCCCCGTTTTTTTAGAGACTGTCCCTCTGACGCACACAGGCCGCAGTGTCCCGCAGTAGGGTTGGGGGGTAGTTGGGAGGCTCATTTCCATCGCTACTGTGCTGTAGAGTGCGGTGATTAGACGCTGTGTGCATGCGCTGTACAACATGCCCCACTTTTTGCAACGCTGCCTGTCACCGCAGCATCACACTCCCTGATCTGCACATGCGTATATCTAAAAACATCAGAGTAGCATCAGCAAAGGCTACAGCTATAGATGGGATTAAAGGGGTTTGTACAATGCTCCTTAATCTATTCTCACAGAGGGGGGTGGGGGGGGTGGAAACCATCCTGCAGCCTGAGTCAGAGGGTTGTAAGGGGTATATTTATTACTGTGTGTTTTTTCGGGGTACCTGCAAATATAATGGATCCAGTAAAAAAATAGGGTGATTCTGCACAAGATCATTCTGTACATTCAGTAAGTGCAATGATTGGACTTCCGAGTTTAGGACCCGAGAGTCCTTCTGCTCACTCACAGAATGATGCTCACACCGCAGGGGACACTGGTAGGGATCCATTTAGATCCCTCTCAGGAATCACTAAAAAGCCAATAGGCTTCTATTAGGCAACGCTTCCTACAGATGGCATTGCCTACTGTGTCCAACCTCTGGAAATTATCTCTTTCCAGAGCTTGGTACATATGGGAATCACTTTAGTACATCCTGTCCAAAGTCCTTTATGGGTTTTAAAGGGAGGCAGAGTATTATTTGTATTGTAGCAGTCATACATTATGATATATTATTATATTGTCCTAATTCGGATAAGTACATAAGGCCTGATTATGACTGAGGCACTAGAGGCAGGCGATGGGTTGTCTATCGAGACGCCCACCAGCTACGGCCGTAACCCACTGCGCTGTGCATACAGTCGCACCATCGGACTTCGAGTAACCTCATAGGGTCAAACCACTCGCTCTCTGTGGGGAGAATGAGAAAAAGTCCAGCACTCCACTCTCCCAATTACTGTACTTGCCCTGGTGCCCTCCGAGATGTCCAAGCATCAGTAATTACACAATATGGAACAGTACTACTCATGGTCACACGCAGAATAGATAACTGAAAGGCGGCCTCTGTCCTTTATGTAGCTCACAGGAGATAGAAGGGTATATGGGGAGAAGCAGACGGCTGATTATTTGATCCTGCTCCAGTTATCAGGGCCAGTGACAGGGGGGAGTCAAAGGGGACACCTGTACCGGGCCCCAAGGATCAGATGGGCCCCAAGGATACAACACTTATTGTCCGGCAGGGATGTGAGCCGTCTTGTCCAAATAGGGCAGCGAGCTATAGGTTGTGTGGGCGCAGCCTCAGAGTGACAGGAGCCTCTCACACATACTAGCTGTGCGGCACAAGTGTGCACCTGCTCTTCCGGGTCCAGCTCTGTTGCAGGCAGTTACAGGACATGGCAGCAGCTCTCCTGGCCAGGATTCATGTGCTCTGCGCTGGCCTCTTCTGGTGGGGTGTGTGGGACCCATACATAATTGGGAAATTATCAGTGCACCCTGTCTTCCAATAGCAATTAACCTTATTAAGTGGAATACGGACTTTCTGTATCAAGGTTATGTCCACCATCTCAATATTAACCATGAGCTATTATCAGACATTATGAGTTTACTATAAAGTGACTCTTTTTTAATATTATTTTTACCGGTATACCTGTTTTATATTTATTTTTATTAATTAATAAATACTGCAATTATTTACGTTGGCTCTCTGTACATTATATTTATTTTCCTGATATCCAGCGCAGCCGTTTGCTCTTTTTCTCTTGTTTCTACCTCAATACTACACATAGTATTCCGGCAAGCGCAGCATCTCAGGAATTGCGATCTCTATAAGTATATCACAATTGGTTATAATCTATATGTAACTTGATGTTTAGGCGCTCCTTTAGCAGTTTCTGTTTTGTTCTTCCGCATGGTTCCTGCTGTGTGGTATGAGGGTCTGGATACTGGGGAGTGCAGCGCAGGTTAGTCTCTCCCCAGGGTAAGAGTGGATTGGTGAGGGGATACAGGGCTTTGGGATGGGGTGGGGGAGCTAGGAATGCAGCATGGAATCATTTGGGAGAGACAGACTGTGGGGTGTGGGGGAGGAAGGAGAGAGGCAGGCACAGACTGTGGTGTGTGTGGGGGAGGAAGGAGAGATATATATATTTATACTAGAGATGAGCGCCTGAAATTTTTCGGGTTTTGTGTTTTGGTTTTGGGTTCGGTTCCGCGGCCGTGTTTTGGGTTCGAACGCGTTTTGGCAAAACCTCACCGAATTTTTTTTGTCGGATTCGGGTGTGTTTTGGATTCGGGTGTTTTTTTCCAAAAACACTAAAAAACAGCTTAAATCATAGAATTTGGGGGTCATTTTGATCCCAAAGTATTATTAACCTCAAAAACCATAATTTACACTCATTTTCAGTCTATTCTGAATACCTCACACCTCACAATATTATTTTTAGTCCTAAAATTTGCACCGAGGTCGCTGTGTGAGTAAGATAAGCGACCCTAGTGGCCGACACAAACACCGGGCCCATCTAGGAGTGGCACTGCAGTGTCACGCAGGATGTCCCTTCCAAAAAACCCTCCCCAAACAGCACATGACGCAAAGAAAAAAAGAGGCGCAATGAGGTAGCTGTGTGAGTAAGATTAGCGACCCTAGTGGCCGACACAAACACCGGGCCCATCTAGGAGTGGCACTGCAGTGTCACGCAGGATGGCCCTTCCAAAAAACCCTCCCCAAACAGCACATGACGCAAAGAAAAAAAGAGGCGCAATGAGGTAGCTGTGTGAGTAAGATTAGCGACCCTAGTGGCCGACACAAACACCGGGCCCATCTAGGAGTGGCACTGCAGTGTCATGCAGGATGTCCCTTCCAAAAAACCCTCCCCAATCAGCACATGATGCAAAGAAAAAGAAAAGAAAAAAGAGGTGCAAGATGGAATTGTCCTTGGGCCCTCCCACCCACCCTTATGTTGTATAAACAAAACAGGACATGCACACTTTAACCAACCCATCATTTCAGTGACAGGGTCTGCCACACGACTGTGACTGATATGACGGGTTGGTTTGGACCTCCCCCAAAAAAGAAGCAATTAATCTCTCCTTGCACAAACTGGCTCTACAGAGGCAAGATGTCCACCTCATCTTCACCCTCCGATATATCACCGTGTACATCCCCCTCCTCACAGATTATCAATTCGTCCCCACTGGAATCCACCATCTCAGCTCCCTGTGTACTTTGTGGAGGCAATTGCTGCTGGTCAATGTCTCCGCGGAGGAATTGATTATAATTCATTTTAATGAACATCATCTTCTCCACATTTTCTGGATGTAACCTCGTACGCCGATTGCTGACAAGGTGAGCGGCGGCACTAAACACTCTTTCGGAGTACACACTTGTGGGAGGGCAACTTAGGTAGAATAAAGCCAGTTTGTGCAAGGGCCTCCAAATTGCCTCTTTTTCCTGCCAGTATAAGTACGGACTGTGTGACGTGCCTACTTGGATGCGGTCACTCATATAATCCTCCACCATTCTATCAATGTTGAGAGAATCATATGCAGTGACAGTAGACGACATGTCCGTAATCGTTGTCAGGTCCTTCAGTCCGGACCAGATGTCAGCATCAGCAGTCGCTCCAGACTGCCCTGCATCACCGCCAGCGGGTGGGCTCGGAATTCTGAGCCTTTTCCTCGCACCCCCAGTTGCGGGAGAATGTGAAGGAGGAGATGTTGACAGGTCGCGTTCCGCTTGACTTGACAATTTTGTCACCAGCAGGTCTTTCAACCCCAGCAGACCTGTGTCTGCCGGAAAGAGAGATCCAAGGTAGGCTTTAAATCTAGGATCGAGCACGGTGGCCAAAATGTAGTGCTCTGATTTCAACAGATTGACCACCCGTGAATCCTTGTTAAGCGAATTAAGGGCTGCATCCACAAGTCCCACATGCCTAGCGGAATCGCTCCGTGTTAGCTCCTCCTTCAATGCCTCCAGCTTCTTCTGCAAAAGCCTGATGAGGGGAATGACCTGACTCAGGCTGGCAGTGTCTGAACTGACTTCACGTGTGGCAAGTTCAAAGGGCATCAGAACCTTGCACAACGTTGAAATCATTCTCCACTGCACTTGAGACAGGTGCATTCCACCTACTATATCGTGCTCAATTGTATAGGCTTGAATGGCCTTTTGCTGCTCCTCCAACCTCTGAAGCATATAGAGGGTTGAATTCCACCTCGTTACCACTTCTTGCTTCAGATGATGGCAGGGCAGGTTCAGTAGTTTTTGGTGGTGCTCCAGTCTTCTGTACGTGGTGCCTGTACGCCGAAAGTGTCCCGCAATTTTTCTGGCCACCGACAGCATCTCTTGCACGCCCCTGTCGTTTTTTAAAAAATTCTGCACCACCAAATTCAAGGTATGTGCAAAACATGGGACGTGCTGGAATTTGCCCATATTTAATGCACACACAATATTGCTGGCGTTGTCCGATGCCACAAATCCACAGGAGAGTCCAATTGGGGTAAGCCATTCCGCGATGATCTTCCTCAGTTGCCGTAAGAGGTTTTCAGCTGTGTGCGTATTCTGGAAAGCGGTGATACAAAGCGTAGCCTGCCTAGGAAAGAGTTGGCGTTTGCGAGATGCTGCTACTGGTGCCGCCGCTGCTGTTCTTGCGGCGGGAGTCCATACATCTACCCAGTGGGCTGTCACAGTCATATAGTCCTGACCCTGCCCTGCTCCACTTGTCCACATGTCCGTGGTTAAGTGGACATTGGGTACAACTGCATTTTTTAGGACACTGGTGAGTCTTTTTCTGACGTCCGTGTACATTCTCGGTATCGCCTGCCTAGAGAAGTGGAACCTAGATGGTATTTGGTAACGGGGGCACACTGCCTCAATAAATTGTCTAGTTCCCTGTGAACTAACGGCGGATACCGGACGCACGTCTAACACCAACATAGTTGTCAAGGACTCAGTTATCCGCTTTGCAGTAGGATGACTGCTGTGATATTTCATCTTCCTCGCAAAGGACTGTTGAACAGTCAATTGCTTACTGGAAGTAGTACAAGTGGGCTTACGACTTCCCCTCTGGGATGACCATCGACTCCCAGCGGCAACAACAGCAGCGCCAGCAGCAGTAGGCGTTACACGCAAGGATGCATCGGAGGAATCCCAGGCAGGAGAGGACTCGTCAGAATTGCCAGTGACATGGCCTGCAGGACTATTGGCATTCCTGGGGAAGGAGGAAATTGACACTGAGGGAGTTGGTGGGGTGGTTTGCGTGAGCTTGGTTACAAGAGGAAGGGATTTACTGGTCAGTGGACTGCTTCCGCTGTCACCCAAAGTTTTTGAACTTGTCACTGACTTATTATGAATGCGCTGCAGGTGACGTATAAGGGAGGATGTTCCGAGGTGGTTAACGTCCTTACCCCTACTTATTACAGCTTGACAAAGGGAACACACGGCTTGACACCTGTTGTCCGCATTTCTGTTGAAATAGTTCCACACCGAAGAGCTGATTTTTTTGGTATTTTCACCAGGCATGTCAATGGCCATATTCCTCCCACGGACAACAGGTGTCTCCCCGGGTGCCTGACTTAAACAAACCACCTCACCATCAGAATCCTCCTGGTCAATTTCCTCCCCAGCGCCAGCAACACCCATATCCTCCTCATCCTGGTGTACTTCAACACTGACATCTTCAATCTGACTATCAGGAACTGGACTGCGGGTGCTCCTTCCAGCACTTGCAGGGGGCGTGCAAATGGTGGAAGGCGCATGCTCTTCACGTCCAGTGTTGGGAAGGTCAGGCATCGCAACCGACACAATTGGACTCTCCTTGTGGATTTGGGATTTCGAAGAACGCACAGTTCTTTGCGGTGCTACTGCTTTTGCCAGCTTGAGTCTTTTCATTTTTCTAGCGAGAGGCTGAGTGCCTCCATCCTCATGTGAAGCTGAACCACTAGCCATGAACATAGGCCAGGGCCTCAGCCGTTCCTTGCCACTCCGTGTGGTAAATGGCATATTGGCAAGTTTACGCTTCTCCTCCGACAATTTTATTTTAGGTTTTGGAGTCCTTTTTTTACTGATATTTGGTGTTTTGGATTTGACATGCTCTGTACTATGACATTGGGCATCGGCCTTGGCAGACGACGTTGCTGGCATTTCATCGTCTCGGCCATGACTAGTGGCAGCAGCTTCAGCACGAGGTGGAAGTGGATCTTGATCTTTCCCTAATTTTGGAACCTCAACATTTTTGTTCTCCATATTTTAATAGGCACAACTAAAAGGCACCTCAGGTAAACAATGGAGATGGATGGATACTAGTATACAATTATGGACGGACTGCCGAGTGCCGACACAGAGGTAGCTACAGCCGTGAACTACCGTACTGTGTCTGCTGCTAATATAGACTGGTTGATAAAGAGATGTCGTAGTATGTATGTATGAAGAAGAAAGAAAAAAAAACCACGGTTAGGTGGTATACAATTATGGACGGACTGCCGAGTGCCGACACAGAGGTAGCCACAGCCGTGAACTACCGTACTGTACTGTGTCTGCTGCTAATATAGACTGGTTGATAAAGAGATGTCGTAGTATGTATGTATGAAGAAGAAAGAAAAAAAAACCACGGGTAGGTGGTATACAATTATGGACGGACTGCCGAGTGCCGACACAGAGGTAGCCACAGCCGTGAACTACCGTACTGTACTGTGTCTGCTGCTAATATAGACTGGTTGATAAAGAGATGTAGTAGTATGTATGTATAAAGAAGAAAGAAAAAAAAACCACGGGTAGGTGGTATACAATTATGGACGGACTGCCGAGTGCCGACACAGAGGTAGCCACAGCCGTGAACTACCGTACTGTACTGTGTCTGCTGCTAATATAGACTGGTTGATAAAGAGATGTCGTAGTATGTATGTATGAAGAAGAAAGAAAAAAAAACCACGGTTAGGTGGTATACAATTATGGACGGACTGCCGAGTGCCGACACAGAGGTAGCCACAGCCGTGAACTACCGTACTGTACTGTGTCTGCTGCTAATATAGACTGGTTGATAAAGAGATGTCGTAGTATGTATGTATGAAGAAGAAAGAAAAAAAAACCACGGTTAGGTGGTATACAATTATGGACGGACTGCCGAGTGCCGACACAGAGGTAGCTACAGCCGTGAACTACCGTACTGTACTGTGTCTGCTGCTAATATAGACTGGTTGATAAAGAGATGTCGTAGTATGTATGTATAAAGAAGAAAGAAAAAAAAACCACGGTTAGGTGGTATACAATTATGGACGGACTGCCGAGTGCCGACACAGAGGTAGCCACAGCCGTGAACTACCGTACTGTACTGTGTCTGCTGCTAATATAGACTGGTTGATAAAGAGATGTAGTAGTATGTATGTATAAAGAAGAAAGAAAAAAAAACCACGGGTAGGTGGTATACAATTATGGATGGACTGCCGAGTGCCGACACAGAGGTAGCTACAGCCGTGAACTACCGTACTGTGTCTGCTGCGACTGGATGATAAATAATGATATAAAAAATATATATATATCACTACTGCAGCCGGACAGGTATATATATTATATAATGACGGACCTGCTGGACACTGTCTGTCAGCAGAATGAGTTTTTTATAGAATAAAAAAAAAAACACCACACAAGTGAAGTCACACGACGAGTGTTTAACTTTTTCAGGCAATCACAATATATAACTATACTGGTGGTCAGTGTGGTCAGGTCACTGGTCAGTCACACTGGCAGTGGCACTCCTGCAGCAAAAGTGTGCACTGTTTAATTTTAATATAATATGTACTCCTGGCTCCTGCTATAACCTATAACTGGCACTGCAGTGCTCCCCAGTCTCCCCCACAATTATAAGCTGTGTGAGCTGAGCACAGTCAGATATATAATATATACATAGATGATGCAGCACACTGGGCTGAGCAGTGCACACAGATATGGTATGTGACTGTCTTGTACTCCTGGCTCCTGCTATAACCTATAACTGGCACTGCAGTGCTCCCCAGTCTCCCCCACAATTATAAGCTGTGTGAGCTGAGCACAGTCAGATATATAATATATACATAGATGATGCAGCACACTGGGCTGAGCAGTGCACACAGATATGGTATGTGACTGTCTTGTACTCCTGGCTCCTGCTATAACCTATAACTGGCACTGCAGTGCTCCCCAGTCTCCCCCACAATTATAAGCTGTGTGAGCTGAGCACAGTCAGATATATAATATATACATAGATGATGCAGGCATGCAGCACACTGGGCTGAGCAGTGCACACAGATATGGTATGTGACTGAGTCACTGTGTGTACCGTTTTTTTCAGGCAGAGAACGGATATATTAAATAAAACAACTGCACTGTCTGGTGGTCACTGTGGTCGTCAGTCACTAAACTCTGCACTCTCTTCTACAGTATCAGCCTCAGGTCAATCTCTCTCTCTCTCTCTCCTAATCTAAATGGAGAGGACGCCAGCCACGTCCTCTCCCTATCAATCTCAATGCACGTGTGAAAATGGCGGCGACGCGCGGCTCCTTATATAGAATCCGAGTCTCGCGAGAATCCGACAGCGTCATGATGACGTTCGGGCGCGCTCGGGTTAACCGAGCAAGGCGGGAAGATCCGAGTCGCTCGGACCCGTGAAAAAAAACATGAAGTTCGTGCGGGTTCGGATTCAGAGAAACCGAACCCGCTCATCTCTACTAAAAAGTTCTATGCAATAAATTAACATTCATTAGTAGTTATAAAGTACTTTACATTACATTGACCATGAAGTGTATTATGCCATATTGCTATTGCTATATAATGTACATTACCCTGTATATTACAATCCCTGAAGGATTGTGTGAGATATTATTTAACTACTGATCACTGTAACTGTTAACTTGCTCAACCTGACACCTTAACTTCTTCACTTATCATTATAGTGCCGCTTGATACATTATTGATTGCACTCATGTGAAAATCAAACCATAATGAGATTTACTGTGACCTTTTTGCTTTTTGCCCCTGTGCTTGAGAATATAGGAGCAAAGTCCAGTACCTTCTTATTGTATTGCTACTTAGGGAAGAGAATATTTTACTTTACGTCCATCATTTGCATATATTAAAGGCAATAATTGTGCGGCACATTAGCTCCGACAGTTGTATCATGGAGAGGTTAGAGGAGGATAGTTACGCTTTAAGTGATAGGTGCTCAGTCATACCATTTATCACACAGAACTATTCTACATCTAAGTGCACCTTGGGGGGTATCCAGACGTGGATGCAAATGTACAAAAATAACAGTCAATTTTTGTCTAAGCATGCGCAGTGATCAAATAATGCGTGTGTGGGCTTTCACTATTCGATCGCATCCCGATTGACAGACGGCGGGCGTTTGGGGGCGGTGTCTAAGATTTGTATAAAAATTATAATTGCAAGTTGGTGACTTACAGACCATTACATTTCCCAGTGTATCTGTAAGTAAATTATTGTATCCCTATTGTAATAAAAAAAATATATATTTTAAGGGTTGGTGATAAGACCAATTTTCTGTCTGCATTTATTGTAGCAATAGAACAGCTCTTATCACCACAATTTTCTTAGAAAATGTTGTTAAGTGATAACTGACAGCAGCGGTAATAAACTTACTGCTTTACCAGTCTAAATCCCAGTGGGCATGTGTGAACTGGTTTTGCTGGTTCATCCGTGTGCAATGGACTAGAAATTATTCAAACACAGAGAAATATATATTACTCTATAGATTTGTCTTTTGAAAAATAAATATTTATTCCCCACTGTCTTTCCCTACTATCACCATGTAGCGGTAAATGTATAAATTCTTCATACTGTAAATAGGCGTCTTGATGAGAAAGTCACCAGTGGAGGCTACTGGAAAAGAATAGAATACTTCTGGCTGTATTTGGTGATTGCTATCACTGCATGGTGGGGAAGGGTAGACTGCATTGGGGGGATTTGTTAGAGTGGGAGAAACCCAGAAACAACTCTGTTTAAGAGACAATTTGAATGCATATTAATATTGCTTAAGTGACACTTGGCTGCTAGTTGTGTGTGTGTCTACAAAATTACCTTATTAATATATACCCTCCAAAATGCGGTAAAATCAGCTCACACTTAGATATAGGGGTGTATTCAATACCTGTTGGGTCTTTTCCGACAGAAAGGACCTGACATGTGCATATTCAACGGGGCGGCCAAATCCGATTGTCGGATTTGGCCGCTCCCGACAACTGTCATTGAGCTGCTGAGCGCCGGTCCGTGCTGCTACCACTGCCAATACTCACCCTTCCCCGCTCCCCGGCTCCTCCGGCTGCACCTCCGGCCTCCTCACATGCTGCTCCTCCGGCCGCCTCACACTGCTCCTCCGCCCGACTCACGCGTCTAATCTCCCCGGTTCCGACAATGCCAATCCGACTTTAAGAAAAGTCGGATTGACATTGTTGGAACCGGGGCCAAAACCTGTCGGATTTGGCCGCGGAACATGTGGATCTGCGGCTAATCCGACAATCCATGTGTTTTCCGACAAGTTGGAAAACAACAGCCAGCATTGAATAGGTCGGAACCCCTGTCTTTCTGACAAGACAGCAGCTTCCGACACTTATTGAATACACCCCATAGCAGACGATGTGCCTGATTCCAACATATCGTTTATGATATCAACTAGTATGTGCACTATGCATTCAGCAACATCGCCCAGTCGGACGTGCATGCAGGTCAGTCCAGGGATATTGCCAGAGAAGGCCATGCTGCCAAATATAGCATAGCCTCCCTCCCACCTGCTGTCGTTTGTTACAGTCTGGCATTGGCAAGTGTGTACACAGGTCCCGTCGCTAATGATATCGCCGGGTACACACATCGTCTAGTGTGTACCCGGCTTTGTGCACTATTCCTATGATTGCTTCTAATGAAGTTACAACCTTTTGGCTGTCAATAAATAATAGCCTTTCACTAAAACTCTATTGAAGAAGCATAGATATCTTGTGTTCTACTCGATTTTTCTGCAGTAATGCAGGCTAAGAACCCAGTTTCAGATGACTGAGGCTGCCCTAGGGTGCATATTCCGTATGTGGGGAAGGTAGTGAGGTCCTGTTATAATTTGTCCGAAAAAGGGCACACCTTTTCATAGCTCCTCCATACAATCTCTGACACACAATTTACAACACAAAGTGGCTGAAGGCTTGTAAAAAAATAAAAATAAATCTACCAACTTCCATTTCACAGGCCATTGAAATCATTCTGGTATGCAGTACTGCTGCTTACTAAATATGGCTCTTTATAGCCCATTCACTACAATGAACTACAAGGAGTCTTGCGGAGCGGTGCTTATTAATAAATATGGCCTTTTATCTTCAGATGAAGTGCTTTAATTTCTCTCTAGGAACTTTACGTGTTCAAGCTTTCTTACGGTGCACACTACTGCTATTTTATGGCTATGGGACTATAACAGCAAAAACATTAGGTCTAGAATATATACAATATTAATATTGTTCTTACTGTAAGATTTCTTATGGGCAGTAAATGCCAAATATTCAGCTGAGATATAAAGCAGATCATTGAAAAATCTCTGCAACATTTTACAGACTGTAATACAAAATAATATCAGCGGTCAAGTGGATCCTCTTTAAAATAATATGTCTGATGCTCACATGATCACTTCTCTGCTTTTGACCTGATGTTTGATACTTCCATGTGGACGTACTGTATGGTGACCAGGTCTGTGAATCGTAATCTGTAGAGCGTCTTGTTTTTGTTTTATACATATGCTGGGGATAAATATGTATTTGGACAATCATCAGTCTCATTTTATATATATATATATATATATATATATATATATATATATATATATATATATATAAAAGAAACACCACACTAATCTACCTCTCATTGGTTTAAACTCCTTTCATTTTTAGGCAAACAAATAAAACAAAAATACTGATAAAATTGTTAATGCCGCAGCAATTACTGCAATAACTGAGAATTATTTAATAACATTACTCAAAATTGCAGCTCTGCATTAAATCCATTGTAAGCAGGGGTGTAACTACTGCAGAGCAGATTGTGTAGTATATACTGTAGGCATAAATCTCGGGTCTATGAAGAGGAGGCAGGACCAAAATGATGTGATTCTCGTGGAATGGTGTCATATTGACTCTGCCCCTCCCTATAGAGGAATTGAATGGGATGCCGGGGGGACACCTTCTCTTCCGGGAGACTGGTGAACTCCCGGATTTTCAGGAGGTGTATATGGCCTCCCTGATTTTCAGGAGGTGTATATGGCCAGGTGCTACTCTGTATGCCCTGGTCTGCTTGCCTTTGACTGAGTAGAGGCTCTGGGGCATGTGCAGTGAGGCATAGTGTGAAAAGCAGAGTGGCGGACTCCAGGTGCACTACATAGATACTGTATCAGTGTCAAAAATTCTTCTTCTGATGAACTACAGTGGGTACAACCATTTTGATCTGCTGTCTATTTGGGACAGCACAAAACCATATAAAAAGGTAAGAAGAGAAACCAGTTTCTCCCTTCTTCCTATTTACCGAGCCGTTCGTGATGGTGAAAGCTAGAGCCGATGTGGCTGGCTAAACAGTGCCTATTTAGCATGGACAGTGGCAGTATCTTGCTATCACTGTCATCGTCTCAGGATGGCGACAGCTCTGGGCCAGTACTGGAATATTCTTTATGCTTTCCGTTACTAAATTCTTTCCTTTTTTATATGCTGTTAAATAATATGTTTTTATTTTTTTTATTTCTTAAATTTAAATTGTAAGTTTTCCATTTCCACTATGTTTGTGTGAACGGCAATGATGGCTCATTAATACCCTATCGACATGTTCTTCAGAAATTGGGCAAAAACAGCATTTCTTTAGCATCCATAAGGGATATTGGGGACAGATTAGTACGATGGGGTATAGACGAGTCCAAAGGAGCCAATGCACTTTAAATTTCTTCAACTGAGTGTGCTGGCTCCTCCCCTCTATGCCTCCTCCTACAGCTCGGTTTAGAAAAAAGTGCCCTCAGGAGAGGATGCACACTCTTCAAGCTCCAGAGTTTTTCTTCAATTTCTTTTAAAGTTTTATTTCTTTCGGTATGCTGTTTGGGCAACAGCATACTTGCATACTTGCAACGTGGGAGTTAGGGTGGGACGGTCACCGGCCTCCTGAGGTGCAGAGCCGCTTCCCCGCTGCAGGACCGCCGTCTTGAGGGGTTGTTTGTTCAGCGGGGCATGGCGCCTTGGCTGTCGCAGCCGCAGGTTGCTGCACACCCCTAACGCTGCCTGAAGGTGATCTTCGGTGGTGAGTACTCGGCGGGGACCCCACTAGGGGGTTCCCCCAGTTTACTGTGTGGCTGAAGCGTGGGTGAGGCATACGGGTCCCTCCTGGGGGTGACCCGCTGTAGCCCCTGCGTGGGACTGGCTAAAATACATTGTACAAAGCATCTGTGTGAGGCTACAAACATAGGAAGACATGGCGAGTATAAATATAAAACAGTAGCTCCGACGCCATGGCGGGGAGCGGAGCAACATGAGAGCGGGCTCAGCGTATTTTTGGCGCCTTCCTCTGCATAGCAGCAGCAGCCTCAGCAGCTCCTCCATAACAGTCCCTGGATCACTGGTACCGGGTGTAGAGGGGGAGAGCCACTATAGTGTGCACAAATAATATCCCTCTGCACAAGGAATATCCCTCTGAGAGATTTTTCATAATACAGTCTTACTGTTGTTTACATATATAAAACGCTGACAGCCTCACTAGGGCTGTGCAGCGTTGGGTGCGCTGTTGTCCTGTCTCCTGTGTCTCCTCTCACATGCAATAGGACAGGCTTGTATTGTATTTCAGGCTGTGTTGTATGCAGAGGCGTCGGAACTGGGGGGGCAAGGGGGCAGCTCGCCCCCCCCAAAGATAGAGAGGCGCCGATCAAGGTACAGGAGGAGCGGAGGAGCGATGTGCGTTCAGGTGAAAGACCGCACATTACATCCTCCGCTCCGTGCAGTGAACATCCCAGGCCCGGTGCGGCCCCTCCCCCGTCATTTTCAGGCTTTTTTTAATTGTTATTGCTGCCTCTGCACTGCTATTCATACAGCAGCAGCATGCCTGCAGTCTGAGGAGCTCCGCCTCCCTGAGCTCTGCTCCACAAGGTTCCTGGCCGTCAGCATGAGGGAGGAGGATCATCTCTCCCCGCGCGATGGATGCAGACGACGGGCGGACCTACTGATCCGGGAGGCAGACAGGTGAGCGGGACTGTGCGGCTGCACTGGAGGCATCCCCGGGGACAGCGTGGGGGAGAGAGAGGGAAGAGGAGGCTGGAGGCATCATGACAGCGGGGGAGGGGGAGGTAGCTGCCTGTGACGCTCGAAGCATCCCCTTTGCTCTGTGAAGGGGGGGGGAGGCTGTCTGTGCTGCTTGGGACATCTACTGCGACTGTGGGGGGGGAGGGAATAAAGGGGAGAGGAGGCTGGCTATGCTGCTGGGAGGCATCCCCTGCCCCTGACATCGTGCAGTGTGGGGGGGGGGGGGGCTGTCTGTGCTACTGGGGCACCTCTTGTGATAAAGGGGAGAGTAGGCTGGCCATGCTGCTGGGAGGCATCCCCTGCCCCTGTCATCGTGCAGTGTGGGGGGGGGGGGGGACTGTCTGTGCTTCTGGGGCACCTCCTGTGACCGGGATGGGGGGGGGGGATAAAGGGGAGAGGGGGCTGGCTATGCTGCTGGGAGGCATCCCCTGCCCCTGTCATCGTGCAGTGTGGGGGGGGGGGGGGGGGACTGTCTGTGCTTCTGGGGCACCTCCTGTGACCGGGATGGGGGGGGGGATAAAGGGGAGAGGGGGCTGGCTATGCTGCTGGGAGGCATCCCCTGCCCCTGTCATCGTGCAGTGTGGGGGGTGGGGGTGGGTTAGGAGGCTGGCTGTGCCCTATCATCCACTATCCACCTGTCACCCTCACCATGTCACCCGCTATCCCCCCCATCACGCTCACCATGACACCCACTATCCACCCGTCACCCGCTATCCACCTGTCACCCTCACCATGTCACCCGCTATCCCCCTGTCACCCTCACCATGTCACCTGCTATCCCCCCTGTCACCCTCACCATGTCACCCACTATCCACCCGTCACCCTCACCATGTCACCCACTATCCCCCCCATCACCCTCACCATGTCACCCACTATCCCCCCTGTCACCCTCACCATGTCACCCGCTATCCCCCCGTCACCATCACCATGTCACCCGCTATCCCCTCTGTCACTCTCACCATGTCACCCGCTATCCCCCATGTCACCCTCACCATGTCGCCCACTATCCCCCCTGTAACCCTCACCATGTCACCCACTATTCCCCTGTCACCCTCACCATGTCGCTCGCTATCCCCGTCACCCTCACCATGTTACCTGCTATCCACCTGTCACCCTCACCATGTCACCATGTATCCCCGTCACCCTCACCATGTCACCCGCTATCCCCTTGTCACCCTCACCATGTCACCCGCTATCCCCGTCACCCTCACCATGTCACCTGCTATCTCCTCTGTCACCCTCACCATGTCACTTGCTATCCCCCCTGTCACCCTCACCATGTCACCCGCTATCCCCCTGTCACCCTCACCATGTCACCTGCTATCTCCTCTGTCACCCTCACCATGTCACCCACTATCCCACTGTCACCCTCACCATGTCGCCCACTATCCCCCTGTCACCCTCACCATTTCGCCCACTATCCCTCTGACACCCTCACCATGTCACCCACTATCTCCCTGTCACTCTCTCTCCCTGTAACCCACTGTCTCCATCACCTAGTATCTCCCTGTCTCCCTCACCATGTCACCCACTATTTTTCTGTCACCCAATGTCTTTTTGTCACCCACTATTTCCCTGACACTTTCTGTCTCCTTGTCACACCTCTTTGCTGAGAAGTGCTGCTGTTGCTGCCGGCTGCCAGCGCTTGTCACTGAGACAGGCAGCAGCTGCGCCTGCAGCATGAAAAGCGGCTCTCCCCTTTCTGCCTCCTTACTGAGGGAGCCACACTGTCCTGCCTGTTGCTGCCAGAGACTGTCTCACTTACCACAGGCAGCGCAGCAGTGGCGCCGGCGGCATGAAGAGATGTCCCGCCCAGGAAGACCACACTATCTCAGGCAGCTCTGAGTACTCTCCAAGTCCCGAGCTCCGCCTCCCCAGTGGGCTGCTCTAAATCAAAGGGATTGCCGCAGCACACAGACAGAATCCCACATGTGACAGGCTGCTGCCTTTTCCTAAAGAAGAGAGGAGGCATTACTTATACTCCTAATATATGGTAATCGACAGTCGGGGGGGGATGGCTCTCTGTATGTTATAATCTGTATATGAATGTTTAATCCACACTTTGATTTAGAGTATTTTATTTAGAAAGCTATTTTTATAGGCCCCTTCCCTCACTTTCCTTGTAAGTCCACCCTCAGTGCCCCTGCCCTCACCCTCCCTTTAACACCCCATCAGTGCCCATGCCCTCACCCTCCCTGTAACTCCCCGTCAGTGTCCCTGCCCTCACCCTCCCTGTAACTCCCTGTCAGTGTCCCTGCCCTCACCCGCCATGTAACTCCCCGTCAGTGTCCCTGCAGTCACCCGCCATGTAACTCCCCGTCATCCCTGCCCTCACCCTCCATGTAGCTCCCACCTCAGTGTGCACTCGCCCTCCTTCTAACTCCCCCCTCAGCATCACTACTCTTACCCTCCCTGTAAGTCCCCCTTCAGCGTCCCAGCCCTCACCCTCCCTGTAACTCCTCCCTCAGCTTCCCAGCCCTCACTCTCCCAGTAACTCCCCCCTCAGCTTTCCAGCCATCACCCTCCCTGTAACTCCCCCCTCATTGCTCCTCACCCTCCCTGTAACTCCCTGTCAGTGCCCATGCCCTCACCCTCCATGTAACTCCCCTTCAGTGTCCCTGCCCTCCCCAGCCATGAAACTCCCCGTCAGCGTCCCTGCCCTCACCCTTCATGTAGCACCCCCCTCAGTGTGCACTCACTCTTCCTCTAACTCCCCCCTCAGCATCCTAGCCCTCACCTTCCCTGTATCTCCCCCCCTCAGCATCCCTGCCCTCACCCTCCCTGTAACTCCCCCTCAGCATCCCTGCCCTCACCCTCCCTGTAACTCCCCCCTCAGCATCCCAACCCTCACCTTTCCTGTAACTCCCCCCTCAGCATCCCTGTCCTCATCTTCCCTGTAACTCCCCCTCAGCATCCCTGCCCTCCCCAGCCATGAAACTCCCCGTCAGCGTCCCTGCCCTCACCCTTCATGTAGCACCCCCCTCAGTGTGCACTGACTCTTCCTCTAACTCCCCCCTCAGCATCCCAGCCCTCACCTTCCCTGTATCTCCCCCCTCAGCATCCCTGCCCTCACCCTCCCTGTAACTCCCCCTCAGCATCCCTGCCCTCACCCTCCCTGTAACTCCCCCCTCAGCATCCCAACCCTCACCTTTCCTGTAACTCCCCCCTCAGCATCCCTGTCCTCACCTTCCCTGTAACTCCCCCTCAGCATCCCTGCCCTCACCCTCCCTGTAACTCCCACGGCCACTACTATCAGTCACCTTGAGGCCAGCACTGCACTGGTCACTGCTAGTGCTTGACCTACTCTCTCCCTGCTACATGGGGCACGTGGTGGGAAACTAGAGTGGCATGGGAGAGCTGAGCTGCTAATTTTACTGTTCTGTGTTCAAATAGTCGCCACCTTCAGGGGGAGTGTATATTTGCCGTGCAAGTGTGCGATCCTGTGTGTACGCTGAGCTGCTAAAATCAACTTTGTGCAGTCTCTGTGCAGCTTAGGACTTACTCCTACAGTGCGATCACATCAGGCTGATTGGGGCCGGAGCTGACATCAGACACCCTCCCTAAAAACGCTTGGGGACACCTGCGATTTTCCGGACACTCCCAGTAAACGGTCAGTTACCACCCACAAATGGCCTCTTACTGTCAACCACCTTGCAAACGCCCGTGTCATCCCCTCACTGACCAGAGATGCCCTTTGTTGCTGTCCAATGCGCGTGCGCAGTTAATACCTGATTGCCCACTGTGCGAAAACATACAGCAGCGATCAGATCTGAATGACCCCCTTAGTGTGGATCTGGCCTTCTCAATGTATTTCATGTGGATCTGACCTTCAGCGATTCAGCAATTTAGGGGCGCCAAAATGAGATTATATCTTGCCCCCCCCAACCTAAAAACGTTCTGACGCCCCTGGTTGCATGTGTATTGTACCTGTTTTCTTATTCAATATGGTAAAACAGAAGTTATGCAGTGTTTGTAATGCTAGATTCTCCCCTAGTTCATCTGGCTCAATATCATGTGAGCAGTGTAGTCAGTCATCTCAGAATGCTGATAACAATGTGGGGGAGAGTCCAGAGCCCTCCTGGTTGGGGGCTATCAAAACTATGATGTCTGATATGTCATCTCAGCTCACTGTAAATGCAAATAAAACTCAGGGACTGCAACAAGCAGTGGCAAGTCTAACTGCTAAACATCCCCCCCTGTCTGCTACAGGTGCACAAAAACATACACTCTCATCGGATACTGATGATGATATACAGGATGATGGGGATGATGTGGTCCCCATAAGTAGGGATTCCACCCCTACCCAGGGTATTGAACCCCTCATATTGGCTATTCGGGATGTGTTCAAGCTCCTTCTGGAGGATGCTAATACTCATCAGTAGTTTTTCCTCCCACAAGACAAACTGACAGTCACATTTCCTGATTCCAAGGAATTGGATGACTTATTTAAAATAGCGTGGAGAAATCCAGATAAAAAATATCAGGTGTCCAAACGGTTTCTGCATACATTTCCCTTTACCCTGAAGGCAGAAAATTCTGGGAAGTATCTCCAGCAGTGGATGTCTCAGTCTCTCGCCTTTCTAAAAATGCGGTACTTCCTGCTCTGGGCTCCTTTACGGTAAAGGACCCGGCAGATAGGAAAATTGAGGCCACTCTAAAATCTGTCTACACTGCTGCAGGTGTAGCTCAAAGACCGGTCATTGCTGATTGCTGGATGACACATGCAATTCATTTCTGGGCTTCTCAAATTCAGGAAGGCCTTTCAGGTGATATGACCTTAGTTACTACTGTAACTTTTCTAAAACACATTCAGGACATGACAAGAGTCCTCTGCGACTCCCTTAAATAGATTGGCAATATTAATGCTAGGACCTCTGCTATGGCTGTGTCTGCGCGCAGAGCCATATGGTTGCGTCAGTGGATTGCTGGCGCTGACCCCAAACGTAATGTGGAATCTCTTCCCTTTACAGCTGAATGGCTCTTTGGAGGTGAATTGGACGCATGTATCTCCAAAGCTACTGCTGGGAAATCCACGTTTCTCCCTTCACGAGCTCTGCCTGCTAGCTGTACCTACCCAACACCATCTACTCAGTCCTTTTGGTCCTCTAGATTTCGATCTAGGGCCAGGGGGGCCTCCAATGCAGCTAGAGGCACCAGAGGTAAGCCTAAGAAACCAGCCGTTGCCGGATCTCAGGATCAGAACACCAGTTCTGCTTCCGCAAAAGCTTCAGCATGACGATGCACCCCCACCCTGAGGGGATCTCATGGTGGGAGCTCGGTTTACGTCACTACAGCCACATCTGGGATGGTTCCTGCCAAGATGCTTGGGTAAGGGACCTTATCTCTCAGGGTTACAAGCTGGAGTTCGACGGTGCTCCTCCCCAACGATTTTTCAAATCAAGCTTACCAGCTTTGGAAAATATGTGTGGTACGCTGCTACTGGCCATCAACAGGTTGGTACAGTCCCAGGTCATTGTTCCAGTATCCCTACAACAACGAGGACAAGGTTACTACTCCAGTCTGTTCATAGTACCAAAACCAGATGGGTCTGTGAGACCCATTCTGAATCTGAAGTCTTTTAATCTTTACCTGAAGGTTTTCAAATTCAAGATGGAATCTTTGAGAGCAGTGATCGCAGGCCTGGAACAACAGGAATTCCTAGTATCCCTGGATATCAAGGACGCTTCAGGCATTACCCTTCAGCCTGTCTACAGCTCCGAGGGTGTTCACGAAGGTGATGGCGGAAATGATGTTTCAGCTCAGGGTCCAGGGGGTCAACGTAATTCCATACCTGGACGATCTCCTGATAAAATCGAGTTCCAGGGAGTTTCTATTGCTCCATATAGATCGCACTATCCAACTTCTGTCTCACCACGGGTGGATCCTCAACCTGCAGAAGTCCCATGTGGAAACGTCTCAGCAGCTCCTGTTTCTGGATACTGTAGCGCAGTAAGTGTTCCTCCCAGAAGAAAAAGTGAGAACTCTTAAAGAAATGGTTCGCATGGTGCTCCGACCTGCTCGAGTCTCCATTCATCTTTGCATAAAATTGTTGGGAAAGATGGTGGCCTCGTACGAGGCAATTCAGTTCGGAAGGTTTCACGCCAGACTGTTCCAATTGGACATCCTGAACAAGTGGTCCGGTTCCCATCTTCAGCTGCATCGAATGATTCGGCTGTCACCCCAGGCCAGTATTTCACTCCTGTGGTGGCTACAGTCTTCCAACCTGCTGGAAGGTCGACGCTTTGGGATACAGGATTGGATCCTCCTCACGACAGATGAGAGTCTGAGAGGATGGGGAGCTGTCACTCAGGGGGCACAGTTCCAGGGCAGGTGGTCTGCCCAAGAGGCCCTCCTTCCGATCAACATCCTGGAACTTCGGGCCCTTTACAATGCTCTGATTCAGGCCTCCCCTCTACTCCAGGATCGGACGATCCAGGTTCAGTTGGTCTCCGCGTTTCACTTGAATCAACCTATTGTGATTCCGTCCAGTTCTGACACTTCTGCTCCTCCAGAGGCATTGGATGCAGTGCGAGCCTTGAAAGTCTATGTCAAGAGGACGGCTCGGATCAGAAAGACGGATTCCTTGTTCGTGCTGTATGAGACATGGAGAAAGGCTTGCCCTTCTTCAAAACAGTCCATTGCTCGTTGGATTAGGCTTACTATCCATCAGGCCTCTGCGTCGGCAGCCTTACCTGTTCCACAGTATCTGAAGGCCCACTCTACGAGATCGGTGGGCTCTTCCTGGGTGGCTGCCCGTGGAGTCTCGGCCCTACAACTATGCCGAGCTGCTACCTGGTCGGGGAAGAACACATTTGTGAAGTTCTACAAGTTTGATACCCTGGCCAAAGAGGATACCCAGTTTGGGTAGGCGGTACTGCAGATGTCTCCTCACGTTCCCTCCCGTTCTGGAAGCTTTGGGACATCCCCATCGTACTAATCTGTCCCCAATATCCGTTATGAATGCTAGAGACAATAGGATTTTAAATACCTACCGGTAAATCCATTTCTCGTAGTCCATAAGGGATATTGGGCGCCCACCTCTGTGCGGTGACTTTCTGCAGTTTCTCTGTTCTGTGTTTCCTGTTCAGCTTTTGCTGTTGATGTTGACAGGTGTTGCCGGCTAAGTTATATCTTGGCATGCTGGTGTGTAAATCTCACACCTTTTTTTGTTATGTTCCTTCTCTCAAGTATGTCATTCTCCTTCGGGCACTGTTTTACCTAAAACTAACCTGTAGGAGGAGGCATAGAGTGGAGGAGCCAGCACACCAAGTTGAAGAAATGTATCACCAATACATAATAAATAGGTCAAAAAGTGGAGGAAACACCATTGAAAGATATATGAAAATCCTTTTATTACAGGTTTCCCAAATGGAACTCTGAGACATAAGTAGGCCCAGGGCAAAGTTTATATTCTGTACCTTTTTTAAAATATGAGGAGTAACTGTAGTGTAACACTACTAGTGTTGGGTACAGATTAGTGGTTCAGTAGTTTACCTAATGTGAAAACTAAGATTAAATTCCTGGAGTAGTTTAATACTTACATGCAGATTCAGTTACTCGCAGTATTTACCAAATGGGTAAGGCTCTGGAGCTATTTAATCATTACTCAATTTCATTGCACGGTATTCTTGCAGGTAATGCAACTTAACCCATGGAGTCCGAGTTAAGTGCCAGAATCTATGGGTAACCTGTCGTGTTAAGTGCATTTAACGCAGATTTTTTTCTTGAAGCCTATATGGGGCTTAATACGCAGGGTATTGACCCTTAATTGAATAGCGCAGGGCTAAAAAAACCCATGGCTAATTGATTCTGCCCTTTAGTCTATGGATGAATTCTTTAATTGTAAGATTATGTGATGTTTAGATTGGAAACTAATAATTGTTTTGCATATACAGTAGTAGTGTTTTTGCTAATATACTGCAGGTGGAAAATCTGTCCTCGTACCTGATTTCAGTCCTCCAATTGTATAAGATAAACTTCAGGCCCGGTACGAAGTCATTTCATAACAGTGGTTTTTAAAAAATAAAATAAAAACAAAAATAAAATTTTTAACTAACACAGTAGTTTCCTTAGAAAACATAGATGGGGAAGCTTGAAGACTAATCCTTTCCAGGACCATTACACTTGTGGTTCTATAACCTAAACTGCTGGATATGACTGGGCTGTCCCCATAGTTGGCATTTTAATTCTGACTCTGAGGGAGATGGGAGGTGCCCATGTACCCCTGGGGTGTGAGTGCTTTCTGGTGTTTTTAAGAGAGAAGATAATGGGGTTTGGGGCAACCTAGCGCTTCTTCTCGGCATGCCCTGTAAGCAGGGCCGGCAACAGAAATCTTGTGGCCCCGTATAGTGATATCTCTGGGGCCCCATAGAGATATATATATATATATATATATATATATATATATATATAAGCGCAATGGAATTTGCTGCACTATATAAGAAACTGTCAATAAATAAATATATATATATATATATTTATACAAATATATAAATATGTATATCTCTTCTTCCTCCCCCACACAGTCCACAGTCTGTCTCTCCCAAATGATTCCATGCTGCATTCCCAACTTCCCCACCCCAACCCAAAGCCCTGTATCCCCTCACCAATCCACTCTTACCCTGGGAAGAGACTCACCTGTGTTGCACTCACCAGTATCCAGAACCAAACGCCGCGCAGCAGGAACCATGCGGCCCTCACACCCCACCAGAAGAGGCCAGCACCGGGCACGGGAATCCTGGCCAGCAGATCTGCTGGCATGTCCTGTAATTGACTGCAACAAAGCTGAACCTGGAAGAGCAGGCGCACACTGCGCCACACAGTCACAGCCCACAGCTCTCTGCCCTATTTGAACAAGATGGCTCGCGTCCCTGCCGGGCACTAAGCAGTGTATACTTTGGGCCCCTCTGATCCTTGGGGTCTGGTACAGGTGTCCCCTGTGACCCCTCCTGTCCCCTGCCCTGTCTGTAAGTACAAGCCATGCTTCACAGCTCCACATGTGTGGTAACACTCCCAAAATGGCATTGTGATGCATTCTTGCACCAGTTCCAGAGGAGGCTAATGTTGGGAGGTATGCTATTACGTTCTGCAGCACTGCCCCCACCCTTCCCAAGTGCACAGGAAATGGTTGATTGCAGGAATGAATGCAGTGAAGCTGGGGAGGGATGAGTGGCAGTGCAGTAGGTACAGAATGGATGATGGGGTGCTAGGTGAGAACCTAATATCTGTATTTTAACAACTAATAAGATATATTAACATTGTGTAAAAAGCAGAAGAGTAATGCTGTCTACATGACAAATTAACTTGATCACCTTGCGTTAAAATCTAATTTTAATACAAAGCAATTTGGCATAACTGTGAAAAGAACAGAATAAATGTCTTTCATTTGCATTTAAATGTAATTAATAATATACAGCTGTAGAAACGTAAGTGTATAGACGCATTTTGTGTGTAAACCAAAATCCCAATTTTATTTTTCATTCTATATCTGTCCCAGGATGAGCAGTCATTGACAGTACTCCTTTAGTTATGTGTGCCCTCTTGTGGTTGCTTTAGTAACAAGACGGCACCGTTTTATACATAACCTCCACTACATAGTGAATGTAGGGAGAGATCAGTGATCTTTGTGGTAAATGTGTATGCTGTATTCACTGAAGAGCTGGATGCAGATAGAATAGAAACTGCTGCTTCCTCCGCTTCTTTTAGCACAGTCGCATTTAAAATGAATTAATAATTACATTGATCAATGAGTAAGCAGAACTGATTTATGGACGTTCAATAAGTATTTACTACCTTATACTATAATTTACATTTATACTGATTTTCTTGAACATTTAAAGATACATTTTAAGGTGTGTTGTTAAAAAGGTGCACAGCAACACAGCTTCCATTATTGTGTTTCCTTTTTCCATTATAGCTGCACCTTTGTATTTTCTTATGAATTGACTCTGAGAATAAACAGTGAACATCTGATCTTAATTGTAGTCTGGCAAAACGCCATTTTTACCACTGCCCACTTTCTGAGGTACAGTCACTGCATGAATGTGCTTTCTGCTTTCAGACAGCTTTCATTTATTAGTTTGTAAATGTCCACCTGCACCCTTTACTAAATACGTCTTCATCGCTTTATTTATGTATTTTACTAAAGAGATGTTGAAATGATTGTGTGAGGAGATCAGGTGGTCCTTGTTAGTATCCAGCCAACATACAGCAAACTGTAATATACATGCAGTTATTCTTCTTTCATATGATATCTATAAGGCAGGAAATTCTATAGCCATCTTCATTTCGGGTTGCTTCTTCTGTACCTGTTCCCTCTCTCTCTCTCTCTCTCTCTCTCTCTCTCTCTCTCTCTCTCTCGCTTATCTTCTGATTCCTCCTATTTCTTTTCCAGATACTTAGCATGTCCCAGTACATTTAAGGAGTTTCTTAAATGGGTTTGCTTTGGGCAACTGCTAAATAACATGCCCACATTATATAACAAATATGGGGTTCTCACCCATAGAACCCACCTAATTACCTGAAGCTGTCCGCTCAGGTAAGCTCTGTAAAAATCTCATGGGAGAGCTCTGAAAGACTTGTGCTTGTGTTTTCCATGCACAGGAAATAAACAGGCTAAGCCGCAATCTGTATCCATCTGATCACTTTTGTGCTATAATGAGGTTTACAGTAGGTGTATTTACCTGTCTATTAGTATATGTTAGTATACGGTCAAAATGTATACACTAAAGCTATATTGTGTTTCCAAAAATGTAACACTAACATCACAGCTACTGTTAGTATATACCCATCAGTCATACAATGAAAAGTGAGTTGGTGTGTTGGAAGCAGGAAAAATTGGCAAGCATAAGTATCTGAGCATCTTTTATAAGGGTCAGATTGTGATGGCTAGGTGACTGGGTCAGATCATCTCTGTAATAGCAGGTGTTTTGGGGTGTTCCCGGTATGCAGTGGTACCAAAAACAAACCTCCCAAACATAACCCTCTCCAGGAGGGACAGAATGCTCTGCTCCTGGACTTCCCTCTTAATTTATGATTGCCATCACCTGTGGTGAAACACCTTTCTTATCCATTAACCTGTTCAAAACATGTGCCAGCAATCATAGATTAAGAGAAAAGCCAGGAGCAGAGCATTTTGTCCCTCCTGGAGGGGGTCATGTTGGGAGGCATGCTGACACCTGTCCCAGTGCCTACAATGGGCATATGAGTGTCAGAATGTGATCATTGAGCAATGGAAGAAGGTGGCCTGTTCTGATGAATCACGTTTTGTGTTATATCATGTGGATGGCCAGGTATGTGTGCGTTATGCACTATGGGAAGAAGGTAAGGTGGTAAAAGCAGTGGAATTCTCTTGCAAATGTTCTACTTGACACCTCGGGACCTGGCTTTCATGTGGATCTTACTTTGACATGTACGACGTACCTAACATTGTTGCAGATTAAGTGCACTCCGTCATGGCAATGGCATTCTCTAATGGCAGTGGCCTCATTCAGCAGGATAATGCACAATGCCACACTGGAAAAATTGTTCAGGAAAGGCTTGAGGAACAGGACAAAGAGTTCAAGGTGTAGACATGGCCTCCAAACTCCCCATATCTCAATCCAATCAAGCATCTGTAGGATGTACTGGAAAAACAAGTCCGAGTCCCCTCTTTGCAACTTACAGGACTTAAAGAATTTGCTGCTAATGTCTCGGTGCCAGATATCACAGGACACATTCAGAAGAACAACACAGGACACCTCGATGGTGTCCTGCGAGACCTACACAATATTAGGCAGGTGGTGTTAATGCTACGACTGATGTATGTATGTATATATGTATATATATATATATATATATATATATATATATATATATAAATAAAGTAACCCTACAATAAAATGTAACCGGGGCATACAGAAGAGTTTGATGATATTCATTCTGTCACTGTCATAGGATACCATTTTCCAACAAGTCCGTTCATCCTACTAGACCTTCCCAACTCCCTCAACTTTTGGGCCAGACCTTATCACCCAATATAATTTGCGTTTCTACCACACATGATATTACAGGCGCATGTTCAGTACTTGTCCATGTTACAAAAAAATAGGCATGTTTGGGACTGCATTTGCATCTAAATAACAAATATAACAAATAAATATTGAACTGCAGAGAGGTCTGGTTGTGTAGTTGCGTGTGCTACATACCTAACCACTTTACCGAATTGCTGATCGAGACCCTACTGAAGGCGTGCATCTGGAATAGCCCTGCAGGAAGAGGGCACCTTAAGCCGCTGGGCAAGCCCTCCAGTCCCTCCCTCCACTAAATATACATTGTGCGCGCATGCACACGGCATCTATTCACCGCTTGTTTTTCAAAGCAGAACAACTGGTGATAGGGGGGCCTCCCAACCTTCCCCACCATGGTGGGACAATGTGGCGGTTGTTAGGGATGGTTCTGAATTCTGTAACATCTAGCCACATGTTTTACTGGACATTTTACTGCAAAAAAAAAAATGAAATAATAATAAACACTGCTAGTAAATGGGATACATTTTCCATTTAACAAGTGGTAGTTCTGCGCAGAGAGTTGTTTTACTGTCTGTAATATAGGGATGTTTTACTGTCTGTTACAGACTTAGTTTTGCTGCTAGTATGAATCAAAGGAATCACACACTTTGCTGAGCTGAAGTCTTTTCGAGGTGTTTGAAATGCAACATCACTCCAGCTCTGAGCAGTGGTAAGCTGAGGATCAAGCTGTCTACATGGAACATTCCTGACAATTTTATTCCCTCTGCGCCCTCCCTAATAGATCTCTGCTAGCTGCATAATGTTGGATTCTGGAACTCAGGGAAATCCTAGTGCGGAGACTTTACAGTTTAATAATTACACACTTCACATGGGTCATTGAAGGATCAATGGGTTAAGTAGCTCTTTATTACAAAGCCAGTCTCAAAAAATATACCATGATTGATTATATCTTGCCTCCAGTGAACACTTCTTTGTAATCAAACATATCCCTAATACAATGTAAACAGTGGGTGGTGGTTGGGAATGTGAGATCAAACGAATCACTCCATATGCACTCAGAATAAATGGAACGTAAATATGAAGTGTTTGATTTAATCCCACCGTATACTTGCAGTAGATGGTACAGTCATGATCATGGGATATGACCGTGAGTGTACATGTGATGTACATTGGGCATTTATTGTATGATCATATATTGTAATTAATGCCTTTCTTTTACAGTTTGGATAAAACTGTTTGATGAAGCAATGCCATTAAGATGTTTTTCATTTTACCTTATCAATTCTGGTTAATAGTAAGCAGGGTAGAATACAAGTACTCTATGCAGATATACTTCACTGTGATACTAAAGCTGGCGTAGTGATGGCCTGCGGCATTGCATGGTGTCCATTCTCGTGCCTGCAGCTGTCATTTATTCATAAAGAGGTCAGGCTGACACCCTTGCCTTGGTCTCTCTCATTTGTCGGAGTAATAGATCCAAGCTATTACTAAGGTGCTGCTTTTTACTAGGAGCATAGCAGCATATTTTGATATGTCATGGATCTTACGTCCAAGAATTTATTTTAAACTCCTCATGTTGACCACTGGCATGTTAGAACTATTTCATAGGCGTATATTGCATAGTGTTGGTATTATTGTTACAGTCTTCTCTTAACTTGGCATGCCAGACTTCAACAAATATAGCTTTTACAAAGAATTATATTGTAGTCACTTGCAGGACAAGTATCCCCATGCATTTCAGTAAAACCCGTTCTTATTGCCAGGTGTACAGTTATTGTTATGTAACTAAAGCTAACTTCATTGAGTTATATATACTCTATGCCCACTTTATCAATAACCTAGCATCACACACTTGTTGCTGATTTGCCGGCATTTCCTGTACTGCCACACCTTGAGATGGCCGTAGTGATCGGAAGACAGCTGTCCTTGTTACATATGTGATAGATTCCTTCCCCATGCAAAGATATATTTAGCTGTGGATAACGCTGGTGAAAATCTACGATAGCTTTCTGGGTGGTGTCCATTGATCCCTAGTTAGGGCTTTTTGTGGTTTAACTCCTTCGCTGCGGAGGCTTTTCTCAGCCTTGTGCAAGGTCATATTTGCATTCATCGCATTCCAACATCAATATCAATGCTTCTTTATGAAGTCACTACACAACGTATAACTTAGTTTTTTTTGTCCGGAAAATACAATTAGTCTTTTACTCATTCTAACATGTCAAAAAGAAAAATTGACCTAAGTGGACAAAAAAGTGTTTTTTTAATGAAATTTCAAGAAAGGGATCCAACAAACATTTTTTTTCTGTTTTATAAACACCATGAGAAATGCGTAGTGGTTCTTGTTTTGCCAATAATCCACCTTTCCAAAAAAGTAATTAACAGGATTCTGTGAGGTCGATCCAGGTGTGAGTTGGCTTGTGTGAGCCGTTTTCATGGCGAATTTTGTACTGCGAATTGCATTTTATCCAATTCCAAACTCAGATTGATTTTTCACCCCCTGAGGGTGTGAAAAGGTAAAAAAAAAAGTAAAACATTTTATGTTGAGGTAAAAATGCTTGAACTTGCTTCTTAACCCCTTGGACCCCCCTAAAGACTAATTAGGCATTTGGAAGTTTTCAATTAGCTTAATTGGGCCAATAATTACATGTTATTTGTGGGGTCAAAGTACACCAAAATCAACATTTTTTGTTTGTTTATGTACCCCAAATTTAATGAAAGTATTTATTTCAACAAAAATAATTGTTTTTGATCATTTAAAAAAAAAATTAGTTGCCGCTAATTACCCCAAAAGCGCATTTTCTTTCGACTTTTTTTGCTTTTTTAGTTTTTTTAATTAAACGAAATTCGTAAGCTTTTTATATTTTTTTTTTACTTTTTTAAAAATGCACAAAATCAACCATTTGACACCTTTTAAAATCAGTACTTTTCTTATGCTCACTAGCAGCCTTTTATATGATTCTGATGACAAAGTTGTCACTGTTTTTGGGGTCCAGAAAGGTCTACCCACTCTTTCTAATCGCATTAGCAAGATCGGGTGTGCGCATTCGTGAAGACTCGCACCTGATTGGTTCGACCCCTTTCTGTAGGTTCTGACAAAAAAAAAAATTGCACTTCAATTGAAAATTAATTTGTTGTCTTGAGTTTAACACTTCCTATGTATAGGAAGAATATGGTGCTCCCAATAAGGCCTACCATTTTAAAAACTAGACAACCTACTGCATTAAATGTGGGATTATTATTATTATTATTATTATTTTTTCTCTGACGTCCTAGTGGATGCTGGGGACTCCGTAAGGACCATGGGGAATAGCGGCTCCGCAGGAGACTGGGCACAAAAGTAAAGCTTTAGAACTACCTGGTGTGCACTGGCTCCTCCCCCCATGACCCTCCTCCAAGCCTCAGTTAGATTTTTGTGCCCGAACGAGAAGGGTGCACACTAGGTGGCTCTCCTGAGCTGCTTAGTGAAAAGTTTAGTTTTAGGTTTTTTATGTTCAGTGAGACCTGCTGGCAACAGGCTCACTGCATCGAGGGACTAAGGGGAGAAGAAGCGAACTCACCTGCGTGCAGAGTGGATTGGGCTTCTTAGGCTACTGGACATTAGCTCCAGAGGGACCGATCACAGGCCCAGCCATGGATAGGTCCCAGAGCCGCGCCGCCGGCCCCCTTACAGAGCCAGAAGACAGAAGAGGTCCGGAAAATCGGCGGCAGAAGACGTCCTGTCTTCAACAAGGTAGCGCACAGCACTGCAGCTGTGCACCATTGCTCTCAGCACACTTCCCACTCCGGTCACTGAGGGTGCAGGGCGCTGGGGGGGGGGCGCCCTGAGACGCAATAAAAACACCTTGGATGGCAAAAAATGCATCACATATAGCTCCTGGGCTATATGGATGAATTTAACCCCTGCCAGAATACACAGAAAAACGGGAGATAAGGCCGCCGAGAAGGGGGCGGAGCCTATCTCCTCCGCACACTGGCGCCATTTTCCCTCACAGCTCCGTTGGAGGGAAGCTCCCTGGCTGTCCCCTGCAGTCACTACACTACAGAAAGGGTTAAAAAAGAGAGGGGGGCACTAATTACGCGCAGTATTAAAAATACAGCAGCTATAAGGGGAAAAACACTTATATAAGGTTATCCCTGTATATATATAGCGCTCTGGTGTGTGCTGGCAAACTCTCCCTCTGTCTCCCCAAAGGGCTAGTGGGGTCCTGTCCTCTATCAGAGCATTCCCTGTGTGTGTGCTGTGTGTCGGTACGTTTGTGTCGACATGTATGAGGAGAAAAATGATGTGGAGACGGAGCAGATTGCCTGTAATAGTGATGTCACCCCCTAGGGGGTCGACACCTGAGTGGATGAACTGTTGGAAGGAATTACGTGACAGTGTCAGCTCTGTATAAAAGACAGTGGTTGACATGAGACAGCCGGCTACTCAGCTTGTGCCTGTCCAGACGTCTCATAGGCCGTCAGGGGCTCTAAAGCGCCCGTTACCTCAGATGGCAGATATAGACGCCGACACGGATACTGACTCCAGTGTCGACGGTGAAGAGACAAATGTGACTTCCAGTAGGGCCACACGTTACATGATTGAAGCAATGAAAAATGTTTTACACATTTCTGATAATACGAGTACCACCAAAAAGGGGTATTATGTTCGGTGAGGAAAAACTACCTGTAGTTTTCCTGAATCTGAGAAATTAAATGAGGTGTGTGATGATGCGTGGGTTTCCCCCGATAACAACTGATAATTTCTAAAATGTTATTGGCATTACATCCTTTCCCGCCAGAGGTTAGGGTGCGTTGGGAAACACCCCCTAGGGTGGATAAAGCGCTCACACGCTTGTAAGAACAAGGGCTCTACCCTCTCCTGAGATGGCCGCCCTTAAGGATCCTGCTGATAGAAAGCAGGAGGGTATTCCTAAAATGTATTTACACACATACTGGTGTTATACTGCGACCAGCAATCGCCTCAGCCTGGATGTGCAGTGCTGGGTTGGGTGGTCGGATTCCCTGACTGAAAATATTGATACCCTAGATAGGGACAGTATATTATTGCCTATAGAGCATTTAAAAGATGCATTTCTATATATGCGTGATGCACAGCGGAATATTTGCCGACTGGCATCAAGTCTAAGTGCGTTGTCCATTTCTGCCAGTAGAGGGTTATGGACACGACAGTGGTCAGGTGATGCGGATTCCAAACGGCATTTGGAAGTATTGCCTTATTAAGGGGAGGAGTTATTTGGGGTCGGTCTTTCAGACCTGGTGGCCACGGCAACAGCTGGGAAATCCACGTTTGTACCCCAGGTCGCCTCTCAACATAAGAAGACGCCGTATTATCAGGCGCAGTCTTTTCGTGGGCAAGCGGGCAAAAGGTTCCTCATTTCTGCCCCGTGACAGAGGGAGAGGAAAAAGGCTGCAGAAATCAGCCAGTTCCCAGGAACAGAAGCCCTCTCCCGCCTCTGCCAAGACTTCAGTATGACGCTGGGGCTTTACAAGCAGAATCAGGCACGGTGGGGGCCCGTCTCAATGAATTTCAGCGCGCAGTGGGCTCACTCGCAAGTAGGTGATATCTCAGGGGTACAAATTGGAATTCGAGACGTCTCCCCCTCGCCGTTTCCTAAAGTCGGCTTTACCGATGTCTCCTTCTGACAGGGAGGCAGTTTTGGAAGCCATTCACAAGCTGTATTCCCAGCAGGTGATAATCAAGGTACCCCTCCTGCAACAGGGAACGGGGTATTATTCCACACTGTTGTGGTACCGAAGCCGGACGGCTCGGTGAGACCGATTCTAAATCTAAAATCTTGAACACTTACATACAGAGGTTCAAATTCAAGATTGAGTCACTCAGAGCAGTGATTGCGAACCTGGAAGAAGGGGACTACATGATGTCTCGGGACATCAAGGATGCTTACCTTCATGTCCCAATTTACCCTTCTCACCAAGGGTACCTCAGGTTTATGGTACAGAACTGTCACTATCAGTTTCAGACGCTGCCGTATGGATGGTCCACGGCACCCCGGGTCTTTACCAAGGTAATGGCCGAAATGATGATACTCCTTCGAAGGAAGGGAATTTTAGTTATCCCTTACTTGGACGATTCCCTGATAAGGGTAAGATCCAGGGAACAGTTGGAGGTCGGCGTAGCACTATCTCAGGTAGTGTTGCGGCAGCACGATTGGATTCTCAATATTCCAAAATCGCAGCTGATTCCGACGACTCGTCTTCTGTTCCTAGGGATGATCCTGGACACAGTCCAGAAAAAGGTGTTTCTCCCGGAGGAGAAAGTCAGGGAGTTATCCGAGCTAGTCGGGAACCTCCTATAACCGAGCCAAGTCTCAGTACATCAATGAAAGGGTTCTGGGAAAAATGGTGGCTTCCTACGAAGCAATCCCATTCGGCAGATTCCACGCAAGAACTTTCCAGTGGGACCTGCTGGACAAATGGTCCGGGTCGCATCTTCAGATGCATCAGCGGATAACCCTGTCACCAAGCACAAGGGTGTCTCTCCTGTGGTGGTTGCAGAGTGCTCATCTTCTAGAGGGCCGCAGATTCGACATTCAGGACTTGGTCCTGGTGACCACGGATGCCAGCCTGCGAGGCTGGGGAGCAGTCACACAGGGAAGGAATTTCCAGAGCTTATGGTCAAGCCTGGAGACATCACTTCACATAAATATCCTGAAGCTAAGGGCCATTTACAATGCTCTAAGCTCAGCAAGACCTCTGCTTCAAGGTCACCCGGAGTTGATCCATTCGGACAACATCACGGCAGTCACCCACGTAAACAGACAGGGTGACACAAGAAGCAGGAGGGCAATGGCAGAAGCTGGGCGGAAAATCATGTGATAGCACTGTCAGCAGTATTCATTCCGGGAGTGGACAACTGGGAAGCAGACTTCCTCAGCAGACACGACCTCCACCCGGGAGAGTGGGGACTTCACCCAGAAGTCTTCCACATGTTTATAAAACTCGACAGTAGACGCTCTGGTAACACAGTGGGTGTACCAGTCAGTGTATGTGTTCCCTCCTCTGCCTCTCATACCCAAGGTACTGAGAATTATAAGATGGAGAGGAGTAAGCACTATATTCGTGGCTCCGGATTGGCCAAGAAGGACTTGGTAACCGGAACTTCAAGAGATGCTCACGGAGGATCCGTGGCCTCTACCTCTAAGAAGGGACCTGCTCCAGCAAGGACCCTGTCTGTTCCAAGACTTACCGCGGCTGCGTTTGACGGCATGGCGGTTGAACGCCGGATCCTGAAGGAGAAAGGCATTCCGGATGAAGTCATTCCTATCCTGATCAAAGCCAGGAAAGATATAACCGCAAAACATTATCACCGCATTTGGCGAAAATATGTTGCGTGGTGCGAGGCCAGTAAGGCCCCGACGGAGGAATTTTCAACTAGGTCGATTCCTACATTTCCTGCAAACAGGAGTGTCTATGGGCCTGAAATGGGGGTCCATTAAGGTTCAAATTTCGGCCCTGTCAATTTTCTTCCAAAAAGAACTAGCTTCAGTCCCTGAAGTTCAGACGTTTGTGAAAGGGGTACTGTATATACAGCCTCCTTTTGTGCCTCCAGTGGCACCTTGGGATCTAAATGTAGTTTTTGGGTTCCAAAAGTCACATTGGTTTGAACCACTTAAATATGTGGAGTTAAAATATCTCACATGGAAAGTGGTCATGCTGTTGGCCCTGGCCTGGGCCAGGTGCGTGTCAGAATTGGCGGCTTTATCCTGTAAAAGCCCTCATCTGATTTTCCATTCGGACAGGGCGGAATTGAGGACTTGTCTTCAGTTTCTCCCTAAGGTGGTTTTCAGCATTTCACCTGAATCAACCTATTGTGGTGCCTGCGGCTACTAGGGACTTGGAGGACTCCAAGTTGCTAGACGTTGTCAGGGCCCTGGAAATATAGGTTTCCAGGACGGCTGGAGTCAGAAAATCTGACTCGTTGTTTATTCTGTATGCACCCAACAAGCTGGGTGCTCCTGCTTCTAAGCAGACTATTGCTCGTTGGATTTGTAGTACAATTCAGCTTGCACATTCTGTGGCAGGCCTGCCACAGCCAAAATCTGTAAAAGCCCATTCCACAAGGAAGGTGGGCTCATCTTGGGCGGCTGCCCGAGGGGTCTCGGCTTTACAACTTTGCCGAGCAGCTACTTGGTCAGGAGCAAATACGTTTGTAAAATTCTACAAATTTGATACCCTGGCTGAGGAGGACCTGGAGTTCTCTCAATTGGTGCTGCAGAGTCATCCGCACTCTCCCGCCCGTTTGGGAGCTTTGGTATAATCCCCATGGTCCTTACGGAGTCCCCAGCATCCACTAGGACGTCAGAGAAAATAAGAATTTACTTACCGATAATTCTATTTCTCGTAGTCCGTAGTGGATGCTGGGCGCCCATCCCAAGTGCGGATTGTCTGCAATACTGGTACATAGTTATTGTTACCAAAAAATCGGGTTATTGCTGTAGTGAGCCATCTTTTCTAGAGGCTCCTCTGTTATCATGCTGTTAACTGGGTTTAGATCACAAGTTATATGGTGTGATTGGTGTGGCTGGTATGAGTCTTACCCGGGATTCAAAATCCTTCCTTATTGTGTACGCTCGTCCGGGCACAGTATCCTAACTGAGGCTTGGAGGAGGGTCATGGGGGGAGGAGCCAGTGCACACCAGGTAGTTCTAAAGCTTTACTTTTGTGCCCAGTCTCCTGCGGAGCCGCTATTCCCCATGGTCCTTACGGAGTCCCCAGCATCCACTACGGACTACGAGAAATAGAGTTATCGGTAAGTAAATTCTTATTTTATTAATATGGCACAAAATGGGAGAGAGATGAGCTTTATATCCCATCTGTCTGTCGAAAAAATGTTTATCTGTAGACCAGGGCGATACTTTCAGGTTATCACAAGACAATACTGTTGGGATTTTTGGGTCGAGGGCTGCCCTGACCACTATGATGTTTGTATTATGTGTAACGTAGTGGGTATACTGCCTGTGAGGATTAGGGGGATCCACCTTCCCCCGATATAGATTCAAATGCAAAAAGAAAGGTATTCCTCTGGCGCTCCCCCTTACATAAATGTTTAAAATCTACAATTGCTATAAATAATACGTAGAGGGTATTTCTGTAGTATTAATATATTTATTAAAAGTGTTCACATATACAGTTCAAATTTAAATTTGTTCAAATTGATTAATTAAAACCGGTATTCAGTGCCATCATGATGTTCTAGGGGAGTAGGGGACAGTGACCGCCATATCACCTGCAATACCCTTCTAGTTTGCTGGCAAACTACTTCTGCCTCACTCCAATCGGCGCTGAATACACAGCAAGAAGGACAGTAAAGGTTGGAATCATTATAACAGTAGAAACTGTACATTGACTTTTATCCTAGTGGAAACACATTTATAAAGGTAGATTAACTGCTGAAAAAGCGCCTCAGCAGAGGATACATCACATAATTTAAAGTGTATACTAAAACAAAATTCTGAGATTCTGCGCTAGCCGAACAACTATGTGTCGTTGTGTAACAAAGGAGCTAACAAAAGAAAACGGCTGCGCTGAATGTCAGAAATACAATAAAAGGGAGCCAACATATGAAAATATAAAAATGTAATGCACAATAAAAAGGATGTTATAATATGGTAATACCGATAAAACAAAGAACAATGAAATAACCCACAAAACTTGTCTCAAAGTGTCTGTACAACTGGAGGACTTATAATATGTTGCAGCTATAGTGTGAAGCTAAAGTCCATATTCCACCGCTGCCGGTGAACACTGCTGGAAATGTACAAACAATGAACAGAAGGTGCAGTGGTGAGACTCCAATAATAAATGACTTTATATCACCAGTTAAAGTTGTTAATACCTCTCAGGTGGGCTAGTCCGTGTGCCGGGCGTCCCCGGTCGGATGTCCTGCGTTGCCCACAAAAGCTATGCAGCAGAGAGGGGATAAAGTGCTGTGTGCTGTGAAGCTGGCTGAGGCGGCTTGAGTGGTAACAGCCGCTGGAGACGGAAGAGCAGTGAAAAACGTCTCCGTCTGAGTATGCTGGAGTTTGCACCAAAATATGACACCTGAGCAAGGTGTGTGGAGGGGCGGGTCCTAACGCGTTTCGTCACGCTCCACGTGACTTTTTCAAAGGTGAGTTCCTGCCTCCAGATTATCTGGTATTTAAACCCTGTTATACTCAGGGAGAACAGCTGTCTACAATCAATATCAAATTGCAAAACGGGTAGAAACTATTTGATTATGTTGGCTCACTTATAAATATACAGCTCAAATAATGCTTAAACATAGCAGACTTGACTTGCTCAAAAGAAAAATAAAATAAAGGTATGAATAAATAAAAAGATAGAAATAGATCAATATAACCTGATCTATATTAGAAATGCATTATATAGTGAAGAGAGATCGCAATGTATAGCTATAAGGATATAAATGAAACACAAAGAACTTATTATTCCCATGTGCGGGAGCAGAGTATTTAACCCTATATATAGCTCAACATGCTATACCAAAGAGACATTCTTAAAACTAGATTTTTAACCCGTAATCGGTGGGACTCTACATATAATCCGATATCACATATAATTAGAGCATCCAGATATATTATCACAGAAAAAAATATTTATAATAAAGGAATTCGAAAAGACTATGAAAAAAATACAAAATTAAACCATGCCCTATGATAACTTAACTCAAGACACTTTAATGTCCTGGTTCAGATTCGAACTCAGGATCCTTGAGACTGGAGAGTCCGTCGCTTAGCCATGCACACCACTGAGCACACCAAGTGAGCAGTGTGTGCGTTAAGGATATAGCACCATATATTACTTACTCTCTCATATAGTAAGAATAAAGTCAAAACAGGCTTTGATCATATGTATCACTGCGGAATCTGGATAACATGAGTACAGACTCCTAAGATTATACCAGTAAATGAATACAACTAAAATTAGATATAATGTATCCCGCTATTATACTGTTATGATGGGTTGTATTAGGATGAGAATAGGAGCGCTAGTATCAGCGCTACACATACCATAATGCAAAATATAGAGGGTCCATGAGAAAATCATACTGATAAGGCACTGCGATCTTCTCTAGGATATATCTCGGAACCGGTATCCCGGTATCCAATACTTAATTAGTAGTGATATATGATATGCATAACAATTATAAATAATATTGTAAAAAGCATAAACAAAATACAGTATATGTAAATTTATAATAAATAAAACATAGGTATGCATAAATATATGAATATGCATATCTATAGATTATTATGCAATAATGGACTATGAGCAATTAAAAAATGAAGAAGTAAAAAGATAATAATAGAAGGAATACCGGGGAACCTATTAAGATGGATCAAATTCAATACATTCATTTAATCCTTCGGGAGTGAGAGTTCTCAACTTATGGATCCAATAATTCTCCCTGAGGCATAATTTTCTATATCTATCTCCTCCACGAACTGTGGGTTTAATGGTTTCGATACCTATTCATTGTATACCTTCTGGATTTTTCTGATGTTTCTCCAGGAAGTGTCTGGAGACACTGTGAAACACGAAGCCCTTTTGGATGTTACGTTTATGTTCGAGAAATCTGATCCTAAGTTTCCGTGTTGTCCTACCAACATATATTAAATTACATTTACAAACCAATATGTAAATTACAAAGGAACTATTACAGTTGATATGAGAACATATCTCAAATTGTGAAGAATCAGAAGCAAAAAAACTCTTAGTAGTATTCTGAATGTAGGAGCATGTGATGCATTCATTCGCACCGCATTTATAGCATCCTACTATTTTAGGCAGCCATTGATTATTTTTTTAGCAGAGGCTGTGGCATCGTTAATATTTCTTTTATCTATAAAGAGACTTGGAGCAAGGGATTGCTGCAGATTGTTAGATTTTTTTTAAATAACTGACGGAGTATCTTTCAATTCAGATTTAAGTACCTAATCTGTGAGGAGAATGGGGTAATTATTGCAAATAATGTTCCTGATCTTAGAAGAGGAGCAATTGTACTGTGACATGAAATGAGGTTGATCTGATTCAAATCTCAGAGGGTGATTTTTGGATACCAAAATATCTTTTCTATCCAGAGCATCAACCCTTTCGCGTGCAGTTCTAATTAGCTCCACTGGATAACCTCGATTCTGAAGTGATAATGAAAGTTCATCTGCTTGTGATTGGTAATCCAATTTGTCACTACAGTTCCGCTTAATGCGTCTCAATTGTCCGAATGGAATGTTGTTAAGCCATGGTTTGTAGTGTGAACTATTGTAATGTATGAAATCTAAAGTATCAACTTCCTTACGAAACATTTTGGTGGAAATTCTACCATCAACTATGTTAAGGGAAATATCAAGAAAAGAGATGGAAGATTGGTGCGTAGTGCCAGTGAACCGTAAATTAAAATTGTTGTTATTTAATAAATTGATAAAGTGAGATGCTAAAGAAATATCACCATCGAAAATGAAAAACAAGTCATCTATGTAACGGCCATAGTAGACGAGGTCCGCGCCGAAGCTGCGCCCTCAAACGTGGTGGTCCTCAAAGGCACCCATATAAAGGTTGGCGAAGCTCGGCGCGAACCTCGTCCCCATGGCCGTCCCAAGCAACTGTAAATAATAAGATTTGTTAAATACAAAATAATTGTGCGAAAGTATGAATGATATCGAATCCAGTATGAATTTTTGTAACTCAGATTCGATCGAATGAGTTTCTAGAAGAAAACCGGCAATAGTAGATCTACCTTTATGGTGTGGAATATTGGAATAAAGTGCCTGTACATCACAGGTCATAAAGAAAAATGTGCATACTCAGACGGACACGTTTTTCACTGCTCTTCCGCCTCAGTCAGCTTCACAGCACACAGCACTCTGCTGCATAGCTTTTGTGGGCAACGCAGGACATCCGACCGGGGACGCCCGGCACACAGACCAGCCCACCTGAGAGGTATTAACAACTTTAACTGGCGATATAAAGTCATTTATTATTGGAGTCTCACCACTGCACCTTCTGTTCATTGTTTGTACACTTCCAGCAGTGTTCACCGGCAGCTGTGGAATATGGACTTTAGCTTCACACTATAGCTACAACATATTATAAGTCCTCCAGTTGTATAGACACTTTGAGACAAGTTTTGTGGGTTATTTCATTGTTCATTGTTTTATCGGTATTACCATATTATAACATCCTTTTTATTGTGCATTAAATTTTTATATTTTCATATGCTGGCTCCCTTTTATTGTATTTCTGACATTCAGCGCAGCCGTTTTCTTTTGGAAACAAATTTATACCTGTTTAAGATCCAGTGGGTGTGAGTAAGACCGCAGAGTGCGTCACTCCCGCATGAATTCGGATGCCATTTAGGCAGGGGCGGATCCAGAAAAAAATTACAGGGGGGGCACCATAAGGGGCGTGGCTTCGTTGGAATGGGCGTGGCTTCGTTGGAATGGGCGTGGCATTGCAGGAAAAGACTACCTTATACCCCAGTTTTGCAACCTGCACGCCCAGACGTTGGCCACCACAGGAAAGAAAAATAATCCTGATTCATGCCCCTTACATTATTTGTCATTTTTCCTCCTTATAGTAATGCCCAGTATACATTATGCCACATACTGCAATGGCCCTTAGACATTATGCCACACACAATAATGCACATGACACAGTATACACACACCGTAATGCCCCCGACACATTATGCCACAAACCAAATGCCCCCGACACATTATGCCACACACTATAATGCCTGTGACACATTATGACAGGAATTGCAATGCCCGTTATACATTATGCTACACACTGCACTGCCCCTGATACATTATAGCACATACAATGTCTGTGACACATTATGACACACACTGCAATGTCCGTGATACATTATACCACACACTGCAATGCCCGATACATTATAGCACATACAATGCCTGTGACACATTATGCCACACACTGCAATGACCTTGAGACATTATACCACAATGCCCGTGATATAGTATACCATACACCGTAATGCCTGTGACACATACCGCAATGCCCGTTATACCCTATGCCACACACCGCAATGCCCGTTATATATTATGCCACACTGCAATGACCCTGAGACATTATACCACATACCACAATGCCCGTGATATAGTATACCACACACCGTAATGCCTGACACATTATGACACACACCGCAATGTCCGTGATACATTATGCCACACACTGCAATGACCCTGAGACATTATACCACATATCACAATGCCAGCGATATAGTATACCATACACCGTAATGCCTGTGACACATTATGACACACACCGCAATGTCCGTGATACATTATGCCACACACCGTAATGCCCATTACACATTAAGTCCTACAGTAAGGCTTCTAATTACTTTTTAAATACCTGCTCGTTGTCAGGGGTTTCATGCACTGGGTGTCATGCTCGTTGCCAGGGGTTTCATGCTCTTGGTTCCATGCACGGTGCCAGGGGTTTTCATGCTCAGGGTGTCATGCTCGTTGCCAGGGGTTTCATGCACTGGGTGTCATGCTCGTTGCCAGGGGTTTCATTCACTGGGTGTCATGCTCGTTGCCAGGGGTTTCATGCACTGGGTGTCATGCTCGTTGCCAGGGGTTTCATGCACTGGGTGTCATGCTCGTTGCTAGGAGGTAGTCCTTGTTGCTAGGGCTGTGCTCCCAGTGCCACATATGTCCCCAGTGCCAGATATTCCCCCACGGTGCCAGGTACTCACATGCCCCCAGTGCCAAATATAGCCCCCCCCCATGTGCCAGGTACACATATACCCCCCCAGTGCCACATATGCCCCCAGTGCCAGATATTCCCCGACAGTGCCACATATGCCCCCAGTGCCAGATATCCCCCCCCAGTGCTATATATGCCCCCAGTGCCACATATGCCCCAGTGCCAGATATTCCCCCCCAGTGCCACATATGCCCCCAGTGCCAGATATTCCCCCCCCCCAGTGCCACATATGCCCCCATTGCCAGATATTCCCCCCCCCCAGTGCCATATATGCCCCCAGTGCCAGATATTCCCCCCAGTGCCAAATATGCCCCCAGTGCCAGATATTCCCCCCCAGTGCCAGATATGCCCCCTCAGTGCGTCCCCCCCCCGCTTCCTCCGCCGCCGCCGCTTCCTCCGCCGCCGCCGCTCCCCCCGCTCCCCTGCTGTTAGGAGGGACACGGAGGGCACAGCGCACGCCTCCCTGTGTCCCTCCTGGGTCTCCGGCGGCCGCGGGTCACTCTAATAAAGGAAGTGCTCACGAACGGCACTTCCTTTATGAGACCCGCGGCCGCCGGAGACCCAGGAGGGACACAGGGAGGCGTGCGCTGTGCCCTCCGTGTCCCTCCTAACAGCAGCGGAGGAAACGAGACCGCAGACTGACATGCGGACGCTCGTCCGCATGTCAGTCTGCACTAAATCAGTGGCGCCCCCGCAGCCCCTCGCCCCCAAGCCACCGCGAGGGCTGCGGGGGCAGGAGTTACGCCACTGTAACATCCTTCAGGACCAGCAGCAGCAGCCTCATGTCGGGTGGGTGCGCCGCGGCGTGCGCACAAAAGAAAATAAAAAAAAAATACAAAAATCAACTAAAAATGACAGGGGGGGCACGTGCCTTGGTGCCCCCCCCTAAATCCGCCACTGCATTTAGGGTATTCACATCTATTAAGTGTCTTGTTTATGACTAAATGTTGTGTCTTTGTCATTTATGTATGTACCGGTTTTAATTAATCAATTTGAACAAATTTAAATTTGAACTGTATATGTGAACACTTGTAATAAATATATTAATACTATAGAAACACACTCTAAATATTATTTATAGCAATTGCAGATTTTATATATTTATGTAAGGGGGAGCGCCAGAAGAATACCTTTCTTTTTGCATTCATATCACAAGATAATACCTGATAAGGGGCCACATAATTTGAAAGAGATGTCTCCCCTCTTTCATATGTGAGTGACCCCCACATGTACAGATGTTATTATGGGTGTGATAGGGCACATAGTACCATCCCACCCATATATGGAAATTGTGTGTTTTCCATTGTGCAGGGTAATTTTTTCTGTTGATCACCAGACAATATCTACTAGTGGGCCACATAATTTGAAAGAGCAGACTCCTCTCATTCAAATATGGGTGCCCCCAAAGCTGCCGGTGTCATTATGGGGGTAAGAGGACACACAGTGCCCTCCTCACATATGTTTTCCGCTGCGCAGCGTAGCATTATCAGGTGATTAGCAGACAATAAGTACTAAGGGGATCCATCATTTGAAAGAGGGGTTCCCCTCTTTCTAACATCGGAACCCTGATTTCATGGATGCCAATTTTGGGGGAATACCTGGATTCCATGATTTTTCTGCAGTGCAGGGTTTTTATCCTGGTAATCAAATTTCTATAGGCACTAGAGTTGGAGAGATAGAGAGATTTAAAGTCCCTCCCCCCTTTCTTTGACAATATGCCCATGTGCGCCAAGATCACTACTGGTCCTTGCGTCTCTCCACTGGTGATTAGTGCCGGTGAGTAGAAGGATAGTAACCCAGTGGGCACTTTCATGCGGACAACAAGGGGGACTCATCATCTGCAGTTTTAAGTTATATGCAGATGATGAGCGCCACTCATCCTCCACCTTGCCTCTAACATCGGTATTACAGGGTTAGGTGATTTGCTAGGGCCTGACTTTCACCTGGGCTGCTTAACATTTACACATATTAATCTTGTTAATCATATGAATCATGACTATACATTAGGGAACACTGGGTCCGATTCAGACCTGATCGCTGTTGTGCGAAATTGCACAGTGGCCTATTATCGAATGACTGCGCATGCATATGCACTGCAATGCACACGCGCGTCGCCAAACAGCGACAGGATGGTGCGAAAATTTCGATCGCACGGGCGTTCGCAAGGTGATTGACAGGTAGCAGACTTTTGTGGGTGGTAACTGACCGTTTTCTGGGAGTGTCAGGAAAACCGCAGGCGTTCCCAAGCATTTTCAGGGAGGGTGTGGAACGTCAGCTCTGGCCCCGATCAGCCTGATTTCTTCGCACTGGAGGAGTAAGTTTTGAGCTACGCACAGACTGCACACACTGCACAGAATAGGAAAAACATTCGATGGTGAGTGTGATGCGAACGGTATTGCAGCTCTCCGCTGGCTGAGGGGAATTTTCACACAGTGTACACATGCAATCGCACACTTGCACGGGGCAAATTTTCACTACCCCTGGGCGTCCCCTATCTGATCGCAGGACAGTGTAATTTGCAGCACAGCGATCAGGTCTGAATTAGGCCCACTGTTGATTTACATTATGATTAAGGTATTAGACACCCCAAGCCAATACACTTATAATGCTTAGACCCACATTGTAGTGTCAATGAATACCTCAGTGAAAAAATACAAAACTAATGTTTAAAATAAACATAAAGTTAAATTTATTAGAAATGTTTCCACAGTAGTGAATTGTACATATGGGGCCTGATTCAGACCTGATCGCAGCAGCAAAACTGTTCTCTAATGAGCAAAACCATGTGCACTGCAGGTGTGGCAGATATAACGTGCAGAGAGAGTTAGATTTGGATGGTGTGTGTTCAAACTGAAATCTAAATTGCAGTGTAAAAATAAAGCAGCCAGTATTTACCCTGCACAAAAACAATATAACCCACTCAAATCTAACTCTCTCTGCACGTTATATCTCCCCCCCGCAGTGCACATGGTTTTTGCCCATTAGAGAACAATTTTGCTGCTGTGACCAGGTCTGAATCAGGCCCATGGTTACAATGAGTTAAGATAGTATCAGTATACATACATATAACATACAGACACAGAAAGAGTAACATACATTTAAAAGAACATACAACAGATGTGCATACCCTATGGAATTTCTGATAGTGTAGGAGTGAGCGATCTTACTCAGACCCACTTTGGCATATTCACTTTAAATAAATGACCAATTCCCTATTATTCTTATAGGGTTATGTTACTTCAGGGTTCCACAAGTCACAGCATGTCCTTTTAAAACAGATATAGGTTTTCTCACTGTTGCAAACCTTTGTTGGTAATGGATGCTTTTCAATGGTCCAGGTGGAGTGTAGCAGGAATAGTTTGCTGGCAAACCTGAGGGGTATTTTTCATGATATGGCAATCACTGTCCCCCTCTCCTCTCAGTCATCACATTGTAGTGTCTCTCCAGCCCACATCAAAGTATCTCCACTTGCACCTCTTGCCAACACTTGCCACCAATGATGTCAAAGTAAACTTACTGTAACTCTTGAATGCCACTTTGTAGTGTGCAGTCTTCCAGCTTCTTCCAGCTCCTCAGCAAGTTTCAACAGCGTTAAAATGTTATTACAAGATGTCTGCAGCCTAAAAAGTGTAGGTAACTGGTGCCCCTGCCCCCTTCATGGCCCAGCACCCTAGGCTGCAGCCTTATTTGCCTCATGGTTGACCAGGCGCTGAGCATTTAACAAAACCTCTGCTTTACTAAAAGAATTACAGGGATCTATTTGTTGAAAAACAGATATTTCTGGACAATATTGAAGGCATTTTTTGTTTTTCGCATTCTGATTTATTTACCAATTACACCCGGAACAGCATTTGCGCAAACATGCTGATCTGGTGAAGACTTTCTCTTGCGTTATGTGTTCTGCGCATGCATGACTGAGTCAGTAAGTCTGTGCATGCACTGTAAACAATTTGGGTGTTTGCTCTATGCAAGAGCGAGCTGGTAAGGATGCACATTCCAGTCATAATATTTATTGTGCATGATGGGAGATCGTAAAGACTCCAAGTAAGCATAATGCCATCCTATGTTTTTAACAAAAGCTGTGAAAAAGCCGAGCTTGCCCTGGGGACTGCACGAGTATCAGAAGAGAAACGAATCTTAAGATGCTTTGTGATTTCTCCAGAAAGTGGATTTTTGTCACTGCATCTGTCTCTTATATTTTATATTGTTTTTTTTTGTTATAAACAGGACAGCTACTCTCTTTACATAGCGGCAGATTCCTGTTGTTGTTAATAATAATAATAATTATTATTATTATTATTATTATTGTGCCCCATTTGGTACTTTTGGTTGTATAACAGCAAATCTCTGACTATTAGTCCTGACGTGTGGCTGTGGTGAGTAACAGGCTGTGCTGTCCTTGGTGGCCATATTTGCATTTCTACTTGGACATTCATTTATGACACAATCCAACTGACACTACTAAAAGTCATATTACATATTGATCTTATACCCAGCAAGACACAAAATATGACAGATAAGATTAATAAGAATTGAAGTGGGTGCTAGCCTTTCAGTGTGATGAGATTGTGTGTTGCTGCTGTTCCCAGAACATACAGGGCTTAATTCAAAGGTGCATTCTACTGTGTCCGCTCTTGTGTCTGTTGGCAGAGTCATGGCTGTAATAATATGCAATTACTAGTGTCAGCCATCCCCTTGTGTACAGGTGTGTGCCTGATTGTTCAAGCACTGAGACAACCAACTTTCACACCACAACTGACCCTTAACATGCCAACATGCACATGCCGTGTGGCAGGTGCAGTTTTCCCATCCGAGTATGGTCTGTGTGTGGCAGTGGCAATGCATCTGAGAATGCAGCCGCTTACACTGTGATGTGCCCATGAGACTGACTTTTTTTGCATTCACCTCAGGCCACTGCCCAGTCACTATCTGCAATATGCCATCACTTTGCTGCTCCATTCCTAATATGGTCTGTCCTGATTGCAACAGCAGCAGCTCTGTGAGAACTCTCTGTGATTCGCTGTAGGTGTTCTCTGAATATTTTGCGCATACGCAGTGGCAAATAATCGCTCAACTACATAACCACTGGCATTGTGTGCTGTTTGCCTCTACATTAGCCTCTTAATCTGGCCCACAGCCCTTGAAACATGAATTAGAGCAAAGGGGTAAACCGAAAAAACATTATACAATATACAGTTAATTATGTATCTAGCAGATGAAATCACTGGGTAGCTGGTAAACTAGATAATCTAGCTGTTGGCTGATGCCAGTATCTGGGAACGGTGATTGATATGAGGTCAATTCAAAACATTGCAGACCACTTTGATCTGTGCAGATATGACATCTAGGTAACAGCCATGGAGGTAAACAAAAACAATATTGCTGAACACGAATGACAAAAATATAGGGCGGTACACAATTCTTTTCACCCCCTTCCACACCGGTTCTGTTCCTGCTGATGGGCGTGGTATAATCATTTCATCTCGCTACCCCCGGGGTAGCGAGGGCGCCCAATCCTTTACGCAGCTAAACCTGATTACTATGGGCGCGATGTATGCAATAACGGGGATCACTTTAGAAAGGAAATTGAGTGTGATATATCATTTGAATACCGCCCGTAAACATGATATGCAAATAAAGAGCTTTCAACGTGGCATTAATGCTAAACTTGGCAATGTGCTAACAGTAACTATTCAGTGTACAGATGTTTGCTCTTACATCTTTGCTCTACAAGTCGTGTTACACTTAAAGCGTGAGTGCCATGTGACTCGGTAGCGCCAAGTGTCTTTTTTTTATTTTTTTTCATGAAAATTCGTCTTAGACGCAAAGTAATGTAGTAGGACACATAAGCTTCTGCTGATTAAAATGATATGTAGCATGCCTATATTCAGCGAGTGACTGCAAATGTATTTGCTAACAAAATGCTATGCTACATGGCATTTTGGATGCAGATAGAGCCGCAATTACATAAATATTATAGGCATGCTGCATATCATTTTACTAAGCAGAAGCTGCTTGTACAGTGTATTACATTACTTTGCATCTAAGATATTTTCAGGGGAAAACGCAAAAAAAGATGCTCAGCGCTACGGAGTCCCACCACGGCATAGCGCGACTTCAAGAGCTGTTTAGCGTGACTGCAGCAAGGATGTAAGAGGACACATCTATGAGATGTAGTTATGTGACCAGCGGTCACAATACCAACTGCTACATCCCGCCCCCCTCTAAATCCCGACAGTTGGCATGCCGACTAGCAGGGACTATTCCCACTTGTGGGTGTCCACGACACCCATAGAGTGGGAACCGAGCCCACAAGGGGCTTTGTTGCGCTTGCCCCCCGCCGGCGATCTGCTGCCGGGATCCCACGGTCAGTATGCTGACTGTCGGGATCCCCAGTGCCGGTAAGCCATACCCAACCCCACATCTATATAGCAAAGAAACGTTACCACTAGCCAAAAAGAGGCACCGCTGCATTACAGGCTCCCAGATAACATCTCCCTATTTGGAGACCTGGGGCTACATTTACTAAAGGTTGATTTAAATAAATGTTTACATTGATTTAAATTGATGTTTCAGGGGCTAAATCACACATTTACTAACATTTGTAAATAAATATAAAAAATTGTCTGTAAATAAATGTGACTTTTACCCCTGAGACACAACATCAATTTAGATCAATTTAAAAATGTATTAAAGTTGATTTTTTTGTAAATTTGCCCTGTGGGCTTCAAATTTACCAAGCTACCCAGTAAGTAATTTGCTTGTTGTTGGAACTTGTTGCATTTCACTTTTTAGATGTTTGTCAGTGTGTGTATTTATACATCTTAATCTATTTAATTTAGTAACATGTATGGTAACTTTCTTCTGAAAAATCTTGAACTACAGTCTCTACTACATATTTTATGTGCTGCTTTCCTGCGTTCTCTTCACAATTTACTATTCACCATCACTTTTGATATCACCTTGGGTGTTATATTTGCAGTTTTAACCAGATTAATAAAAGTTATGTTTATGTGTCCTAAGCAATATTTAGCTGTCCTCACAGACATGCACAATCACACTGGGTGCTCTAATTTATGGCTGACTCATTTAAAAAAAATGTCACCTGTTATGTATTACTTGACTGGATTCTGAGAAGATACTTGGAAACACTGCACCTAAATTGAACCTGTCAAATACACAAACTGGGGGCTGATCTAATAATTATAAATACTTCATGTCAGAGTTCATGCATATTAGTTAGACATTGCATTAGTAATGTCACTAGTTCCAAGAAAATTGCACAACGTTAATGTCTCAACTGTGTGTAGAAAACAGCCCCAATTTAAGAGTACCCACATATCCAAAGTGAAGAAAAACTCTACTGGAATGAGCATTCTTCCTAAAAGTATCTCTTGGTACTGGCCAGAAATATTAAGTCATTGAGTGGTCTTACACGTGCCATGGGTTATAGAGAAGGGGGGGGGGGGCTGATGAAAAGAAGGTTGATTATCAGTCACAACCCTTCAAATATGCAATGCCGCACAAGCTGAGAGTGCAGGGAGGCAGGCCGGAGGAGGGGGAGGCGAGGCCAGCAGTAGGACACAGATGGGTCCGTAGGAGAAGAGATGCAGGATGGGGAAGAAGAGATGGGTGGGCTGGAAAAGGGGAAGGCGGAGCCAGGAGGAGAACACCGGCACGCTATGAAACGGAGGGAGACATACAGAAAAGAGGAGGTTGATGGAAGGAAGTGGAGGTAAAGCTGGGAGAAGGATTAATGCGGTTGAGTAGAAGAGGCAGGCGTGAGGAGGAGATAGGAGCCTGGGGTTGTACAGAGAATATGTAATTATCATTATTAAATTACAGTATCTTTCTCTCTCACCCAGAGTCTGATGTTAGTGGGATGCTGCTTTGAGATGGCATCTATTTATGGTGGTAGTGGCGGGGGAAATGCACCAGCTAAAATCTTACCTAGGGGGCACCAAATTGGTCAGGGCCATTCCTGCTGACATATGGCTTAATGTTGATAGTTTAAGGAAAGAACGTTTTTTTGAAGAGCAAAACAAAATATTTCCCTGTATTGAAGTGCTAAATATTGCTTTCTCTTATGTGCTAGAGGATACTGGGGATCCATTTAGTACCATGGGGTATAGATGGGTCCACTAGGAGCCATGGGCACTTTAAGAATTTGATATTGTGGGCTGGCTCCTCCCTCTATGCCCGTCCTACCACTCAGATTAGAAAATGTGCCCGGAGGAGCCGGTCATGCTTATGGAAGCTCCTGAAGAGTTTTCTGCATTTATTTTTCTGTTTGTTGTTTTCAGGCAGGACTGGATGGCACCAGCCTGCCTGCTTAGCGGGACTTAGAGGGGACACGGCCCAACCTCTTGAAAGGTTAATGGTCCCGTTCCCCGCTGATAGGACACTAGCTCCTGAGGGAACTATTCGCAAGCCCCACCATGGCGAGCGTACATTCCCGCAGCACGCCGCCACCCCTAATAGAGCCAGAAGAGTGAAGAGTGGTGAGTACTAAGCCGGCGTCCCGGTTAGCGGGTCATCGGCCATTGTGGTGGTATGATGGTACGGAGACACACGGCTTCTAACCGGGGCGGATTGCGTCTCCAGACTCATTACACAACTGCATCGGAGTACACTGTACACAGTACCCACACCGGCAAACAAAGCCTTAAAACGGATCTGTTTCCATTTTAAGCACAAAATTACCTCAGCCAGTATAAAAAAAGTGGGAAGACTGTGCGCCATTGAGGAGGCGGGGCTTCACTATGAGCGGATCCAGCAGCTCACCAGCGCCATTTTCCCTCTGCAGTGGACACAGACGCTGACTGACAGGGACGTGCATCCGCTCCGGTGTGACTCTAGATTACCTCAGCGGTACCAGGGGGTCATAGCAGGGGGTAGCGATTATTAGTGTACTAAGTCCCCAATCTGGGTACTTAGTCTGCGACCCGGCTAAGCTTGGCATTAGCAATAAGGGCGCTGTGTGCTGGCTCCAAAATATATGTGTGTCTCCCTGGAAGGGCTCTTTGTGGGTAAATTAACCTTTTCCTGTGTGTGTGGCTGTCACATTTACAATATGTCAGGCAAAGAGTATGTTTCATGTATGGCAGAGTGTTCCTATTCCCCAGGGAGCTCACTACTGTGTACTCAGTGTAGTGCACATTCTCAGACTAGCTGGGCTGAACCAGCATGGCTGGATTCCATTAAAGGAATGATTTCCAATATCTGTACTAAATTGTCCCGCAATGAGAAAGAGACGCAATACTTAAGACAGTTTGTGGATGAGATTATGAACAGAGACTCAGTCCCCAAACAAGCATCTCAGTCCCATGTCATTTGTCCACAAAAACAAACTCTGGCCTATATCTTGCAGTCTGACTCTGACGCTGAGGGGTCAGACATGGAGGAGGGGGAGGTGGATTCAGAAGGGGGGGACGCTGCTCTGTCACAAGGGATACAGGCTCTCATAGAGGCTATCAGAGACAATCTGCAAATTCCTGATAAGGTGACAGAGGAGTGTGAGGAATCTTATTTTAATGTAAAAAAGAAGTCTTCAGTCACTTTTCCTGTGTCAAAGGAATTTAATACTCTGTTTGAAGAACCATGGGTTAATCCTGATAAGAAATTTCAAATCCCTAAAAGGTTACTCTCATCTTTTTCTTTTCCTCCTGAGGATAGGAAAAAATGGGAAACTCCACCGATAGTGGATGCATCAGTGTCCAGGTTGTAACGAAAAATTGTATTACCTGTCCCTGGTGCAGCCTCCCTGAAAGACGCAGCTGATCGTAAAATTGAGACTACACTCAAATCCTTGTATATGGCTGCTGGGGTGGCCCAGAGACCCACTATAGCATGTGCATGGATTACTAAAGCCATTGCTAAATGGTCGGGTAACCTCATTGAAGGGTTGGATTCCTTATCTAGGGTGGAGATTGTGTTACTCCTGCAACATATACAGGACTCTGCAAACTTTATGGTGGAAGCCATAAAAGAAGTACTGTAGGTTTGCTTAATGCAGGCACCACTGCTATGGCAGTGTCAGCACGCAGTGGACTGTGGACGCGGACTCCAGGAAAGGCGTGGAAGGCCTACCGTTCACAGGAGAGGCCTTATTTGGAGATGAACTAGACAAATGGATCTCCAGACCTACTGTGGGTAAGTCCACATATCTTCCTTCTGCAGCTCTCCCACCCAGAAAGACCTACTCAGGACCTACTCTACAGTCCTTTCGGACTGCCAAGTTTAAGGACAAAGCCAGAGGCTCTTCTACAGCCAACAGAGGCGCTAGAGGTAAACCACGCAAACCAGCAACTGTCGGCTCTTAGGAACTGAGCTCCAGCTCTGCTTCCTTAAAGCCTTCTGCATGACGGTGGACAGCGATGCCTGGAAGACTGGCAGGCGTGAGCCCGACTAAAAAGTTTCAGTCACATCTGGACAACATCATGCCAGGATCCCTGAGTCATAGATCTTATTTACCAGGGATACAGACTGGAGTTTCAGGAGCTCCCACCTCACAGATTGTTCAAATCAAGCTTACCAGTTTCACAAGAGGCAAGTATACAGGATGCCATTCAAAAACTGGTACAGACTCATGTTATTGTTCCAGTTCCACCTCATCTCCAAAACAAGGGATAATATTCCAACTTGTTTGTGGTACCGAAACCGGACGGTTCGGTAAGGCCGATTTTGAATCTAAAATCGTTGAACCCGTACTTACGTGTGTTCAATTTCAAGATGGAGTCTCTGAGAGCAGTGCTCTCAGGTCTGGAGGAGAGGGAATTCCTAGTGTCTCTGGATATCAAGGATGCGTACCTTCACATTCCGATCTGGCTGCCTCACCAGGCTTATCTACGATTTGCACTGCAGGACTGTCACTACCAGTTCCAGGCCCTTCCTTTTGGTCTCCAAAGGGTGTTCACCAAGGTGATAGCAGAGATGATGTTTCTCCTTTGCAAGCAGGGAGTGAACATAATTACGTACCTGGACGATCTTCTGATAAAGGCACCGTCCAGGCAGAGGTTGTTGAACAGCATTGGCCTCACAACTAAACTACTCCTGGATAACGGGTAAATTCTAAATCTTCCAAAATCTCACTTAGAACCAACTCGGAGGCTCCCTCTTCTGGGAATGATACTGGGCACACAGTCTCAGAAAGTTTTTCTTCCATTGGAAAAGGCACTGGTATCCAGTCAATGGTTGGGGATGTCCTGAAACCAACCCGGATATTGGTGCTTCTATGCATTCGCCTTCTGGGGAAAATGGTAGACTCTTACGAGGCTCTTCAGTACGGAAGGTTTCATGCAAGAACCTTCCAGCTCGATCTGTTGGACAAATGGTCCGGATCACATCTTTACATGCACCAGAGGATCCGTCTGTCGCCAAAGGCCAGGATCTCCCTTCTGTGGTGGCTACAGACTTCTCACCTAATCGAGGGCCGACGGTTTGGGATTCAGAATTGGATTCTGCTAACTACAGACGCAAGCCTCAGAGGTTGGGGAGCAGTCACCCAGGGGGTGCAGTTTCAAGGAAGATGGTCAAGTCAGGAAGTCGTCCTTCCAATCAACATTCTGGAACTCAGGGCTATATACAACGCCCTTCTGCAGGCCTCATATCTTCATATCAAGATCGGGCCATTTAGGTCCAGTCGGACAATGTGACGGCAGTGACGTACACAAACCGGCAGGGCGGAATGAAAAGCAGAGCAGCAATGTCAGAGGTGTCAAGAATTCTCCTCTGGGCAGAAAAACACACTGCAGCATTGTCGGTGGTCTTCTTTCGGGGAGTAGACAACTGGAAAGCAGACTTCCTCAGCAGAAATTACCTGCACCTGGGGGAGTGGGGCTTTCATCTGGAGGTGTTCAGGTGCTTGACACGTCGATGGGGATGTCCACAAATCGACATGATGGCCTCTTGTCTCAACAAGAAGCTCAAGTGGTATTGTTCCAGGTCGAGAGACCCACAGGCAGTGACGGTAGATGCTCTGACGACTCCATGGGTCTATCAGATGGTGTACGTTTTTCCTCCACTTCCTCTGATCCCAAGAATTCTGAAAAGGATAAGAAGGGAAAAGGTTCAAGCAATTCTCATTGCTCCGGACTGGCCAAGAAGGGCCTGGTACGCAGACCTTCTGGAGATGCTCTTAGAAAATCCGTGGCCTCTACCTCTTTGTGAGGATCTTCTGCAACAGGGCCCATTCCTCTATCAAGACTTACCACAGCTACTTTTGACGGCATGGAAGTTGGGCAGCTGATTCTAGCCAGGAGAGGCATCCCTGACAAGGTCATCCCGACTATGATCCAAGCAAGGAAGGGGGTAACGTCTAAACATTACCACTGTATTTGGAAGAAATACGTCTCCTGGTGTGAGAACAGAAAATATTCTGCGGTAGATTTTCATCTGGGACGTTTCCTGCTTTTTCTGCAGTCGGGGGTGGATGTTGGCCTACGTCTGGGCTCCATAAAAGTCCAGATTTCGGCCTTGTCCATTTTCATTCAGAAACAATTGGCTTCTCTTCCTGAGGTCCAGACATTCTTGAAGGGTGTTCTGCACATCCAACCTTCCTTTGTGCCTCCCACAGCACCTTGGGATCTCAATTTAGTGCTGCAGTTCCTCCAATCGAACTGGTTTGAACCGTTACAGGAGGTAGACATAAAATATCTTACGTGGAAGACCGTCACACTGTTGGCCTTGGCTTCAGAAAGACGTGTGTCGTAGCTGGGGGCGTTATCTCATAAGAGCCCATATTTAATTTTCCATGAGGACAGAGCTGAACTCAGGACACATCAGCAATTTCTTCCTAAGGTGGTGTCTGCGTTTCACATCAACCAACATATTGTGGTTCCGGTTGTTACCGACACCTCTGCTTCTTCAAAGTCTTTGGATGTTGTGAGGGCTTTGAAGGTCTATGTGAAAAGAAAAGCTCGTTACAGGAAATCGGACTCGCTGTTTGTTCTTTACGATCCCAATAAGATTGGGTGTCCTGCTTCAAAGCATTCGATTGCGTGCTGGATCAGGCATGCTTATTCCACGGCAGGATTTCCAGTTCCTAAATCTGTACAGGCCCACTCGACTAGGTCAGTGGGTTCTTCTTGGGCAGCTGCCCGGGGTGTCTCGGCCTTACAGCTCTGCCGAGCAGCTACTTGGTCAGGTTCGAACACGTTTGCTAAGTTCTACAAGTTCGATACCTTGGCCTCTGAGGACCTTCAGTTTGGTCAATCAGTCCTGCAGGAACCTCAGCACTCTCCCACCTGGTTTGGGAGCTTTGGTACTTCCCCATTTTACTAAATGTATCCCCAGTATCCTCTAGGATGTAAGAGAAAATAGGATTTTAATTACCTACCGGTAAATCCTTTTCTCATAGTCCGTAGAGGATACTGGGCGCCCGCCCGGTGCTTCGTTCTTTGTGCACTGTTACTTGGTTAAGTATTGTTGTCTGGTTCAGCTGTTGTTGTACCTGTTCCAAGTTTGGTTAGCATAGCTTTCCTCTTGTTTGTGTATGCTGGTTTGGAATCTCTCCACTATCCTTTTATATCCTTCTCTCAAAGTATGTCCGTCTCCTTGGGCACAGTTTCCTTGACTGAGTCTGGTAGGAGGGGCATAGAGTGAGGAGCCAGCCCACAATATCAAATTCTTAAAGTGCCCATGGCTCCTAGTGGACCCGTCTATACCCCATGGTACTAAATGGATCCCCAGTATCCTCTACGGACTACGAGAAAAGAATTTACCGGTAGGTAATTAAAATCCTATTTTGTTGTTGTACCCTCTTCCAGGTGACAGTGGAGGAAGTGATGACGACGACTGCTTATCTGGACTTGTTTCTACGTAGTGTCTCAGAACCGACATTGCTGAAGATTTTTCTACGCTTCATTTTCCTCTACCAGCATGAAAAAGTCCAAATCCTGGACACATTGGTCAGCCGAATCAACACACCATTTCGGGTACAGACTTAAAAACAATAGATTATATTTTAAAGACTACCCAGCTAAAATTAAAGAATAGTTTAGAATAGAGGGGGTAATTCCAAGTTGATCGCAGCAGAATTTTTTTTAGCAGTTGGGCAAAACCATGTGCACTGCAGGTGTGGGAGATATAACATTTGCAGAGAGAGTTAAATTTGGGTGGGTTATTTTATTTCTGTGCAGGGTAAATACTGGCTGCTTTATTTTTACACTGCAAATTAGATTGCAGATTGAACACACCACACCCAAATCTAACTCTCTCTGCACATGTTATATCTGCCTCTCCTGCAGTGCACATGGTTTTGCCCAAATGCTAAAAAATTTCCTGCTGCGATCAACTTGGAATTAGCCCCAGAGTTCAGTATGTTAAGCTTAAATATACTGTATTTAATATTATTTACCAGTGGTGCTGTGTTCTTTTGATCTAACGGTCCCTCAGATGCTTCCTACTGTATTTCCCTCAAAGCTGCTACTACTTCCTAGATATTATTACTGTTGTTGATTTGTTAGGTGTCACAGTGCGTTGTACCCCCCTACAGTGGGGTACACAGAGCATACAATAAACAGGAACATCCAAGGTATGCAAAATAAAGGCAGATGTGAAAAAAGGTAGTTAGGGCCCTACCAGTGATAGCGTACAACCAAGTGGAAGAAAGTCAGAGCTGTCACAAGGAGCGAGTGTGATTCAGAGAGGAGAGTGGGACAGTAGCAAGGGTACCACTTTCAAATGGGCAGCAGTTGTGTGGATAACCTTACCTGATAATAAATAATTCTGCCATCCCCTTTCAAACTCAATGGCAGATGTAAAATATGGGGTAACTCCGTGCTAAGTAGAGATTGAAAAAGGCACACTACCAGCAGGGCATTCAACTAAGATTTTAAATCAGCCACTTTGAAAAGTTTGGTAGGTTTGGGGGACAAAAGATTAGAGTTATAAGTACACAAGTAAAGTTTACAATACCTTACACATATGCCATTAGAGCCACACAAGCCTCTTTAAATGCCATCAGATTGGTCTTCCACATACCAACTTGTCACACATGTTCCCATGCCACCAGCATGTCACACATGTGCCCATGCACACCAGCTTGTCACACCTGTTCACATGCACAGCAACTATGACAGTATAGCCCCTTATTCACATTTTTCCACAGTAGAGCCCCTTTTTCACATTATGCCACACAGTAGTGCCCCTCATTCACTTGATGCCACACATTATTGCCAATACGCATTATGCAACATGGTTGTGCCTCTTCTTCACTTTATTCACGTTATGCAACACAGTAGTGACCCTTTTACATTCTATATAGACATTAAGATGATGTCAAATGTGTTTCATTTCCTGCCTGGAGAATGCACTGCTACCCCTGCTGAATATGGAGGTTGTCATATTCCTCATTGTCCCCTGTACAGTCATTCACTGTGACTTGTGGTTGAAATTTAGGCCATCACACCCCTAATGTGCTCACATGCCTAACGGGGACACTACCAATGCTGGTGTTGGGCACTAGAGGCTGTTATGTTTGACTGACTAATCCAATTAGAATCATCCTAATTCTTCTTGGTTATTACTGTCATACGTGACAGCCAATGGAAACAGCCATGGCTTCAGTGCAGCAAGCCAATAAGAATAAGCCTGATTCTTGTTGGCTGCTGCTGGCTGCTGCACATCACCAGGATCAGTTTACCATGCCATGGGCCAGTTGAAAGCCCTGGTATATACAGTAGTTTATCTCCTTTCCCTGGTGAATGTTTCCTGTTTCTCTACTGAATAAGGCAACTCTGACTGTACACTTCTCCAAGGACCTTCACCAGGGTGTTAGTACTTCTAATGTCACTATCAGGAAAAAAAAGAATATGGCAAGATACCTAAGGCAGGACAGTACAGTTTATGTTCCTACAGGGACATTGTGCTATCATCAATACAGAAAAACTACATCTGGCGTCATCTCAATAACAACATTTCTTAGGAGTATAGATTGAAAGACTTAAAAAACTCAACAACTAGCTTAGGTGTATGCAACCCTTGGCAATAGTGCCACAAGTTGTCACTTGAGAGGTTTTGAATGGTACTTGTGGGGTCAGTCCCTCTCCTACTGCACAAGCTGCTCCTCCCCTCCTGCTCCACATACCTCCCTCACAGAGGAGACTTTTTTGGTGCTCTTTCTAGACTTTCTCCAAAAAGGAGAACAAAACGTGGCATGCCAAGTGAAACCTGGGCCTCTGGTGAGTGAGCTCTAACATACCATCTATGTAAGTTGCCTTTGTTTTATTTGTAAGCTACAGTGTTCATTCACTGGTCTTGTGTGTTCATTTACTGGCATTGTGTGTTCAATGTCTGCATTTCTCCTGGTTTTATTTGGTTGTAAAATTCTAACTTTTGCTACAGTCTTTAAAACCAGTTTCTTAAAAAAGTAGAAATATTAATGATGATGGTACATATCACAAAATGGAATTTATGTTGTATTTCCTACATAGGCCATCCATATAAACAGGAAAACTCCCTTAACTGTTCATTCACTGGACAATTCACTCTATATGATGTTCAGTTTGGAAAATAAATACTTAAAAAATATTTTTTCTTTTGCATTTTTAATGCTGATTATATTTAGCCCGCAATCTTCTTTCATTTACTGATTGGTTGCGTCCAATATGTCACGGCTGCCAAGGAGTTTGAAAAGGAAATTGTAGAATTAATGCTATTAATTTTATATCCTTGCAGTGCTTCATGGAAACCAAATCTTCCCATCCTTGTTACCTGCATTTTTGTAGGACACCTTGGGATGGACCAGTGATACACGGAATGGCAGTTGCTCAAATCAATTTACTGGCCCATCACAAGTGTATATAAAGGAGGCATCAATCTAGACTAAACAAGACAAACAAATTACCCCAGCACACCATAAAGGAACAGCAAAAGAGACATACATCCTACATGCAGAGATCTGTATTACATCTATTTGCAAACATATGGTAAACCACCTGGCAACCAAAGGTGTCTCTCCCCTGGTGGTCCTACACTACATGATAATAGCACCACTTTGGGTCATACATTTATGTATTTTTAAATTGAGAGTCATCTCACCTGAAAGCACCCCAGGATCCTCCAATATAGCACTACAAGGTTCAGCATACTCTCCAACTACTGATCCCATTCATTCCTCTCAGAACAGTGATATACAGAATGATAGTTGCTCAAATCAATGTATTGGTCCATCACAGGTGCCTGTAACAGAGGAGTTAATCTAGACTAGAAAAAGAAAATTCCTATAGGGAGAAGGAGTCACACTGTAACTTCTGGAGGTGTTTCTTTTCCTGTGGTGTATGATTCGGACGTGCCCAAAAGTCTTTTTCTCTCAAAATGTGCCATTTACATGTGCTGTTGGTTGAATTGGCAACCAAATACTAAAATTAATTCATTTGTTTTAACCGCACAGCAACCACTTAACTGGCATGGTCAGATCACACGTGACCACGCCACCCACGCTATGTCCCCCATTTTTTGAAGAGGAGTTCCGTTCTGCAGATGTGCATAATATAACATTTAAATATTTTTTATAAAATACATTTTAAACTATATTACATAAAGTTTTATTTATTTATTTTTTTTAAACAATGTTATGAACGGTTTTAAAGGGAAAAATCATCAGTTAAGTGGTTAAAGGTAGTGATGTGCACCGGACATTTTTCGGGTTTTGTGTTTTGGTTTTGGATTCGGTTCCTCGGCCATATTTTGGATTCGGACGCGTTTTGGCAAAACCTCCCTGAAAATTTTTTGTCGGATTCGGGTGTGTTTTGGATTCGTTTTTTTTTTTACAAAAAACCCTCAAAACAGCTTAAATCATAGAATTTGGGGGTCATTTTGATCCCATAGTATTATTAACCTCAATAACCATAATTTCCACTCATTTTCAGTCTATTCTGAACACCTCACAATATTATTTTTAGTCCTAAAATTTGCACAGAGGTCGCTGGATGGCTAAGCTAAGCGACCCAAGTGGCCGACACAAACACCTGGCCCATCTAGGAGTGGCACTGCAGTGTCAGACAGGATGGCACTTCAAAAAAATTGTCCCCAAACAGCACATGATGCAAAGAAAAATGAAAGAAAAAAGAGGTGCAAGATGGAATTGTCCTTGGGCCCTCCCACCCGGGCCCTCCCACCCACCCTTATGTTGTATAAACAGGACATGCACACTTTAACGAACCCATCATTGCCACACGACTGTGACTGAAATGACTGGTTGGTTTGGGCCCCCACCAAAAAAAAGAAGCAATCAATCTCTCCTTGCACAAACTGGCTCTACAGAGGCAAGATGTCCACCTCATCATCATCCTCCGATTCCTCATCCCTTTCACTGTGTACACCCCCCTCCTCACAGATTATTAATTCGTCCCCACTGGAATCCACCATCTCAGGTCCCTGTGTACTTTCTGGAGGCAATTGCTGCTGGTGAATGTCTCCACGGAGGAATTGATTATAATTCATTTTGATGAACATCATCTTCTCCACATTTTCTTGAAGTAACCTCGTACGCCGATTGCTGACAAGGTGAGCGGCTGCACTAAACACTGGAGGGAGGGCAATTTAGGTAGAATAAAGCCATTTTGTGCAAGGGCCTCCAAATTGCCTCTTTTTCCTGCCAGTATACGTACGGACTGTCTGACGTGCCTACTTGGATGCGGTCACTCATATAATCCTCCACCATTCTTTCAATGGTGAGAGAATCATATGCAGTGACAGTAGACGACATGTCAGTAATCGTTGGCAGGTCCTTCAGTCCGGACCAGATGTCAGCACTCGCTCCAGACTGCCCTGCATCACCGCCAGCGGGTGGGCTCGGAATTCTTAGCCTTTTCCTCGCACCCCCAGTTGCGGGAGAATGTGAAGGAGGAGATGTTGACGGGTCACGTTCCGCTTGACTTGACAATTTTCTCACCAGCAGGTCTTTGTCCCACATGCCTAGCGGAATCGCTCTGTTTTAGCTCCTCCTTCAATGTCTCCAGCTTCTTCTGCAAAAGCCTGATGAGGGGAATGACCTGACTCAGGATGGCAGTGTCTGAACTGACTTCACGTGTGGCAAGTTCAAAGGGTTGCAGAACCTTGCACAACGTTGAAATCATTCTCCACTGCGCTTGAGTCAGGTGCATTCCCCCTCCTTTGCCTATATCGTGGGCAGATGTATAGGCTTGAATGGTCTTTTGCTGCTCCTCCATCCTCTGAAGCATATAGAGGGTTGAATTCCACCTCGTTACCACCTCTTGCTTCAGATGATGGCAGGGCAGGTTCAGGAATGTTTGGTGGTGCTCCAGTCTTCGGCACGCGGTGGCTGAATGCCGAAAGTGGCCCGCAATTCTTCGGGCCACCGACAGCATCTCTTGCACGCCCCTGTCGTTTTTTAAATAATTCTGCACCACCAGATTCAATGTATGTGCAAAACATGGGACGTGCTGGAATTTGCCCAGATGTAATGCACGCACAATATTGCTGGCGTTGTCCGATGTCACAAATCCCCAGGAGAGTCCAATTGGGGTAAGCCATTCTGCGATGATCTTCCTCAGTTTCCGTAAGAGGTTGTCAGCTGTGTGCCTCTTCTGGAAAGAGGTGATACAAAGCGTAGCCTGCCTAGGAATGAGTTGGCGTTTGTGAGATGCTGCTACTGGTGCTGCCGCTGCTGTTCTTGCTGCGGGAGGCAATACATCTACCCAGTGGGCTGTCACAGTCATATAGTCCTGAGTCTGCCCTGCTCCACTTGTCCACATGTCCGTGGTTAAGTGGACATTGGGTACAACTGCATTTTTTAGGACACTGGTGACTCTTTTTCTGAGGTCTGTGTATATTTTCGGTATCGCCTGCCTAGAGAAATGGAACCTAGATGGTATTTGGTACCGGGGACACAGTACCTCAATCAAGTCTCTAGTTGCCTCTGAATTAACGGTGGATACCGGAACCACGTTTCTCACCGCCCAGGCTGCCAAGGCCTGAGTTATCTGCATTGCAGCAGGATGACTGCTGTGATATTTCATCTTCCTCGCAAAGGACTGTTAGACAGTCAATTGCTTACTGGAAGTAGTACAAGTGGTCTTCCGACTTCCCCTCTGGGATGACGATCGACTCCCAGCAGCAACAACAGCAGCGCCAGCAGCAGTAGGCGTTACACTCAAGGATGCATCGGAGGAATCCCAGGCAGGAGAGGACTCGTCAGACTTGACATTGACATGGCCTGCAGGACTATTGGCTTTCCTGGGTAAGGAGGAAATTGACACCGAGGGAGTTGGTGGTGTGGTTTGCAGGAGCTTGGTTACAAGAGAAAGGGATTTAGTTGTCAGTGGACTCCTTCCGCTGTCACCCAAAGTTTTTGAACTTGTCACTGACTTCTGATGAATGCGGTCCAGGTGACGTATAAGGGAGGATGTTCCTAGGTGTTTAACGTCCTTACCCCTACTTATTACAGCTTGACAAAGGCAACACACGGCTTGACACCTGTTGTCCGCATTTGTGTTGAAATAATTCCACACCGAAGAGCTGATTTTTTTTGTATTTTGACCAGGCATGTCAATGGCCATATTTGTCCCACTGACAACAGGTGTCTCCCCGGGTGCCTGACTTAAACAAACCACCTCACCATCAGAATCCTCCTTGTCAATTTCCTCACCAGCGTCGGCAACACCCATATCCTCATCCTGGTGTACTTCAACAGTGACATCTTCAATTTGACTATCAGGAACTGGACTGCGGGTGCTCCTTCCAGCACTTGCAGGGGGCGTGCAAATGGTGGAAAGCGCAAGCTCTTCCCGTCCAGTGTTGGGAAGGTCAGGCATCGCTACCGACACAATTGGACTCTCCTTGGGGATTTGTGATTTAGAAGAACGTACAGTTCTTTGCTGTGCTTTTGCCAGCTTAAGTCTTTTCATTTTTCTAGCGAGAGGATGAGTGCTTCCATCCTCATGTGAATCTGAACCACTAGCCATGAACATAGGCCAGGGCCTCAGCCGTTCCTTGCCACTCCGTGTCGTAAATGGCATATTGCCAAGTTTACGCTTCTCATCAGACGCTTTCAATTTTGATTTTTGGGTCATTTTACTGAACTTTTGTTTTTTGGATTTTACATGCTCTATACTATGACATTGGGCATCGGCCTTGGCAGACGACGTTGATGGCATTTCATCGTCTCGGCCATGACTAGTGGCAGCAGCTTCAGCACGAGGTGGAAGTGGATCTTGATCTTTCCCTATTTTAACCTCCACATTTTTGTTCTCCATTTTTTAATGTGTGGAATTATATGCCAGTATCAATAGCAATGGCCTACTACTATATATACTGCGCACAACTGAAATGCACCACAGGTATGGATGGATAGTATACTTGACGACACAGAGGTAGGTACAGCAGTGGCCTACTGTACCGTACTGCTATATATTATATACTGGTGGTCAGCAAACTGTGCAAAACTGAAATGCACCACAGGTATGGATGGATAGTATACTTGACGACACAGAGGTAGGTACAGCAGTGGCCTACTGTACCGTACTGCTATATATTATATACTGGTGGTCAGCAAACTGTGCAAAAATGAAATGCACCACAGGTATGGATGGATAGTATACTTGACGACACAGAGGTAGGTACAGCAGTGGCCTACTGTACCGTAATGCTATATATTATATACTGGTGGTCAGCAAACTGTGCAAAACTGAAATGCACCACAGGTATGGATGGATAGTATACTTGATGACACAGAGGTAGGTACAGCAGTGGCCTACTGTACCGTAATGCTATATATTATATACTGGTGGTCAGCAAACTGTGCAAAACTGAAATGCACCACAGGTATGGATGGATAGTATACTTGACGACACAGAGGTAGGTACAGCAGTGGCCTACTGTACCGTACTGCTATAAATTATATACTGGTGGTCAGCAAACTGTGCAAAAATGAAATGCACCACAGGTATGGATGGATAGTATACTTGACGACACAGAGGTAGGTACAGCCGTGGCCTACTGTACCGTACTGCTATATATTATATACTGGTGGTCAGCAAACTGTGCAAAAATGAAATGCACCACAGGTATGGATGGATAGTATACTTGACGACACAGAGGTAAGTACAGCAGTGGCCTACTGTACCGTACTGCTATATATTATATACTGGTGGTCAGCAAACTGTGCAAAACTGAAATGCACCACAGGTATGGATGGATAGTATACTTGACGACACAGAGGTAGGTACAGCAGTGGACTACTGTACCGTACTGCTATATATTATATACTGGTGGTCAGCAAACTGTGCAAAAATGAAATGCACCACAGGTATGGATGGATAGTATACTTGACGACACAGAGGTAGGTACAGCAGTGGCCTACTGTACAGTAATGCTATATATTATATACTGGTGGTCAGCAAACTGTGCAAAACTGAAATGCACCACAGGTATGGATGGATAGTATACTTGACGACACAGAGGTAGGTACAGCAGTGGCCTTCTGTACCGTACTCCTATATATTATATACTGGTGGTCAGCAAAATTATGCACTGTACTGCTACTGTATATACTGTCTACAATGCAGCACAGATATGGAGTGTTTTTCAGGCAGACAACGTATACTGGTGGTCACTGGTCAGCAAAACTCTGCACTGTACTACTCCTCCTATATAATATTATACTGGTGGTCCCCAGTCCCCACAATAAAGCAGCACACTGAGCACAGATATGGAGTGTTTTTCAGGCAGACAACGTATACTGGTGGTCACTGGTCAGCAAAACTCTGCACTGTACTACTCTTCCTATATTATATTATACTGGTGGTCCCCAGTCCCCACAATAAAGCAGTGTGAGCACAGATATATGCAGCACACTGAGCACAGATATGGAGTGATTTTCAGGCAGACAATGTATACTGGTGGTCACTGTCAGCAAAACTCTGCACTGTACTCCTCCTATATAATACAGCTGCTCCCCAGTCCCCACAATTAAGCAGTGTGATCACAGATATATGCAGCACACTGAGCACAGATAAGGAGCGTTTTTTTCAGGCAGAGAACGGATAAAACTGGTGGTCACTGATCAGCAAAACTCTGCACTGTACTCCTCCTATATTATACAGCTGCTCCCCAGTCCTCCCCACAATTAAGCAATAAAGCACAATCAATCGAGTTCAACAATAAACGGAGAGGACGCCAGCCACGTCCTCTCCCTAACATTTCCAATGCACGAGTGAAAATGGCGGCGACGCGCGGCTGCTTATATAGAATCCGAATCTCGCGAGAATCCGACAGCGGGATGATGACGTTCGGGTGCGCTCGGTTTAACCGAGCCATACGGGAGAATCCGAGTATGCCTCGGACCCGTGTAAAATGGGTGAAGTTCGGGGGGTTCGGTTTCCGAGGAACCGAACCCGCTCATCACTAGTTAAAGGGTATTATTGTGGAGAAGTTGCTCTTGCTACACTTGTGATTCTGAGGAACTTTCTCTCATTGAAACAAGTCACTTACTGTCATTAGTATTGTGCAGTTTGGCATTTTAATACCTTCTAGGGTGTCTTTACCTTTATCATGTAAATATGACAGCATGCTATGATCATTTGTCTTACAGATCACTCTCTGCTGACTGCCTTAATGCATGATAGTACAAATTGTAAATGTTACATGTACAACGACATGCATTAAGATTCAGTCATTTAGCTGCAATAGCAACATTTTCGAGATAACTTTTTTATAGACAGAACTATGTTCATGCATTGTGTATTTCAGTCATAAAATCTAAATGATTTCTTACATTAGCTCAGAAGATTAAAAGTGTAAGCGCTGGCAAAGAGAAGCCGAATGGGTCTTGGGAAAAAGATTACTATTGTTAATTAAGAGCTTGCTGCGTTCTGTGCGTGCCTCTAATCCATATCTTGGCATGGCCTGTGTTACTGCCAGTGCCTAGTGTAATACAGATGGCCCTGTTGCCGAGGGATGCTTCAGTCTAACGGAGCACTGACTGAGATAGAGAAGCTCTGTACATAAAAATCAAATCATCATAAATCCTATAAACCACGCACCCATATAAAGCAACCGAACAAGCAGTGCGGAATATTAAAGAGGAGGCCAGCTATTGCACTTATGTGGCACCAAAATCTTTATGCTGAGCTGGAACTACAGTATTTTGTTAATTATATTATCCTAGAGACATTCCATAGTCAACCATGTGTTTTCATGCAACTTTGGGGTATATTTACTTAAGTGCGGGTTTATAGAAGTGGAGATGTTGCCCATAGCAACTGATCAGATTCTACTTATTATTTATCTAGCCCTTTTTTAAAGATAATCACTACAAAATGATTGGTTGCTATGGGCAACATCTCCACTTCTATAAACCCGCACTTCGGTAAATATACCTCTAGATGTCACTGTTGGTTTCTGTTTTTTTTTATATATTTTTGTTTTTAATTCAGCTTAATTTCAAGTAACTCAGGGAAAAAACAGCACCTCCACCAATAAAACCATAAAATTGACAACTTTTTGTGCAAACTGCTATCAATAGATGTATTTACATTTTTACACATAATTTTTTTTTTTTTTTAATAATATACTGTATATACAGCATATATACATACTGTAGATAGATAGATAGATAGATAGATAGATAGATAGATAATAAATTGAAAATACTGTGTTCTGTATTGGTTTCTTAGCTCTGTGTGGTGTCCTTGGCATTGTTTCGGACTCTCATTGGCTTGCATTGTGAAGATGTGATGTTACAACTTATTTTGAGGTATGGTCTTTTCTGATGTTTTATCTATTCTAATGAAATGCTTGTTATGTATGATCGGTGTATGCTATGTATATTGCCTTATCTATAAGGATGCTTTCATTATTCTTCTGTTAACTATAGTAGTCAGCATTACCAGGTATGTTGTAATAGTATAATGGCTTATAGACAACCTTTTGGGCGTGTCTAGCACCGCCCAGGGACATGTCTAGCACTATTTCGCATTCCCTCAGTAAAATCACATGGCTTAATCTAATTTCTCCCTAGTTCCTAATATTAAAGTAAATATAATGCACCCCAGAGAAATAAAATAAAACATAATGGTGCGACCACCTGCTAGTACTGACTGTCCGCTACGGCATAACCCTGAGTCCTAGCTGCCGCTGCACCCTATGGCTGCTTACACTTCCCCAACCTATCCCTGACTCGGAACTAGAGTGAGGTGGGCCTAGGTGCTGCAATTACCTCTCTGCCCCTACGTCCCTGCTGCCTCTCTATCTGTCCCTACGTCCCTGCTGTCTCTGTCTGCCCTTAAATCCCTGCTGCCTATCTATGTCTTTATGTCTTTGCTGGCACTCTCTCTCTGCCTCCACTCTCTCTGTCTCTATGTCCCTGTTGCCATTCTCTCTCTGGAGATCTGAGTTGGGGGGCCCCTTAAAAATATGGCTATGGGACCCACAAAGTTATAATCACGACCCTGCCTCTGTATAAATATGGGGCTGATTCAGAGGTGGACGCTAATGGCACCTCTGCAGGATTATGAAAAAGCTTCATGAGGTGTATTAAGTAAAAAAGTAACCTTGGATTCTGTGATGCGCTGCTGCACCTGAAGGGGCAGCACGGGATCATCTGCGTGCACATAGGACATCTAGTAACCCTGAGGTTACTCAGGATGTTGCGGGACCAGATCTGCATGTGTGCAGTGCGGTGCCTGCTCATGTGCAGATCATTAAACATGAGAGATTTATGTAAATCTCAGAATCAGGCTCTATATGTGTAACCAAATATCTACCCCTATTAGCTAATAACACTGTTCTGTAACATGACTTTTTTCTTTTATCTTTGGCCTAATCTGAGCCATGCCAGTTCAGGAACTCCAACGGCACATCGTGTCCTATCAGCATTACAACATGGGGGTGCAAGAGAAAACCTGAGATTTGGGCACTACCATAAGTGCCCGATATGTGCTCAGCTGGGCAAGGGAGAGATGTAGCAAACCTTCTAAAGAGTTTGTTGTCCATAGCAACCAATGTGGTGTTTCAATCTTTATAGCGTTTAATGTACTTTTTATTCCTTCTGTTCCCATGTCTCTCTAGCTTGTGTCCCTATTACCCCATGTGTGTGTTCATCCATTACCCTATATATTCTGAACTATAATCTTACCCAGGTAAATACAGGTGTGCTGTGACCTGGCACATAGTGATGTCATGTTATGTTCTTGTAGGAGAATGCCAGTCTGGTATGAGGTTATTACAGGTTATCATTGCTATGCCTATTGAGTCCATCTATGATCCTCATATGGTCACACAGGAAATACATTTGAGGATCAGGTAATGTCTCTTTGAAGCTTCTCCTCCACAGGGGACAATCAGGACTTAAACCAATTTCCCTGTCATTGTCCCTTCTGTTTACTGTCCTCTGTTCCATCCTGGTCTCTGACAGACATCACAGAGCCTGACCCAGCATGTGGTCAGCAGGAGAAGGCCAGCTATGGGAGGGAGTAGGGAAATACCTGAGGTGGGGTCCCACCAATCAGGAACCTGCGTCTCCTCCCCAGGTGAGCGTGGCATGATGGGCATTTGGAAGGTTTTAAAAGAGGTTGCGCAGGTCAGCTCCTCATGTTAGTCGCAGGACTTTGGCTAAGGGGTGATTCTCTGCCAGGGTACCTTCTGGAACGCATCAACAGTGCTGTGTGGACTTATATGTACTTACTACTGCATGGACTAATCTGCTATCACTGCTGTGTGGACTCAGTGATAGTTCTGCTGTATGGACTTGTTTATCTGGAACTTCTGCACGGAATTGCTGTGGACCTAAATCCTCTACTGGGGCTTACTATCTGGACTGCTACCTGTATACTGTTTCTGGGCTATATTTACGTCTGTTTCCTGTGAATTATCTATTCCTGTGTGCTGTGAGAAATAAACCATCACTTTGGTTTCATCGGCTCTGTGTCTGAGTGATTAGAAGAACCCCGTATCTTCACATTTGGTGGCAGTGATGGGATCATTCAGACACCAAACAACGACCGCAGGAAGCGTGAAGGCCCAGCAGAGAACAGAGGAACAGGCCATATGTAATGCAAGAGGATCTGCAGTGAGGTGGTAACAAGTGAGCAGGTGTCAGTCCTGTGCAAAATAAAATGTTTCCAAGGAAAGAAAATGAACGCCTCAAGTCTCCCAGGGCAGTGGAGCTCGTGGATGGTGGTGTGTCGGTGTATCGGCAGGCTGGAAAGCCGGATCTGTTATTGAGTGCTATAAAGATGCAGTACATTTGGGAGTACTGGAATGAAGCTAGGCGGATGATCAGTGGCTGAAGAGTATCCAGCATACAGGACAAGTTGTGTTACCTGGGGGATGCATTCCTGCACTGTAAAAGTGAGGCAGCCTCATGGAATCTGCTGGGGGAGCCAGCGTTTGTAGAATTCACAGAGGAAGTGAGTGCTACAGTGACCCAAATGATGCAGAGAAGTCAATATTCTGAGGCTGAAGGGAAAGTCCAGAATCAATTATCTTCTGGGTTAGAGCCAGAGGAAATATCCAAAATGGCGCCGCTGCAACCCGGGCAGATGACTGAGGGGTCCGCCTTGCAAGTGCCTGTTACCAAGGGAGCAAAGTCATTGTCAACGGGGCCCATAACCACATTGGAAGAAATGAGCATGGAGGAGCTGATAGCAGAATGCCAGCTGCGAGGCATCCCTTTCCAATTCTGCACTCGCAGGGAAATCCTCCAGCTTAATTCCCCAGGATCAGCGGGATCCAACAAAAGCGTTCACCGATTACCGGACGTGGATCCTTCATCTCGGCCCAGGGATGAGTGTGTGGGAACAGCTGGAGTGTCTGGAGGAGTGCTTCATTGTGGCAGAGGAAGAGGCAATGGATCAGGGGCTCCTGGATACCCCAGCATGGCTAGACCAGTGTTGCAGGGTGGATGCAGAAAGGCACCGTCTGCAACAGCTTCTCCCACACCCAAGGGAAGCAGTTGCCCGGTGTACTATGCTGGGAGAGGCTAGCGCTGAAGTGAAGGCTATGCCCACAATACAGGCATCCCAGGAGGAGCTGTGCTACACCTTCCCTTTTGCTGAGGTGGAAGATGTAGACCTAGTAACCAGCTGCCAGGGAATCAATGAAGACTGTGCCCAAGAGATCACCATGGATGGGGGAGTATTGTTCCACTCCCCGACTACAAACATACCAGTCACGGATGGCCTTTTGCTCCAGGATGCCCAGCTTATTCAGCTGGGGGAGTCTCATCGCGATGGATTGGCAACGGCAGCCCCATTCATTTCACTCAGGAAGGCTGATGAGAAAATGCCCTGTGTATCTCCTGCTACCCTAACTCCACAAGAAGATTATGAAGGATTATTCCATTTTAACGATTTGGAGAATGAGGAGCTGCGATGTGAATACTGGTACGTACCCTGTGATTCAAAAGTGACATTGGTAGCAGAGACTGTTAACATAATATCAGAGCAGGAACCAGAAAAGGATGTGTTGCACCACCGTAATACCTGTGAAAGTGTTGTGGACTATAACTATGTGCCGAGGGATGTGCCTGCCTTAAGCCAGGCCCAAGCAACTAAAGATCAAGTGGAGGTTGGGAGATGCCGCTTGTTACCTTGTCTCCTTTACCAGGGTGAAGGCACAGTGCAACCCGCTCCCCTTCCATCTGCAGAGCAAGAGCAAGTTGTGGAGATAATTGTGGAAGCTTCAGTTGTTAAAACCCTGACTGGTACCCCACCAGCTACCAAGCGCACAGGACTGGCGGGGGAGGAGGTTATCCAGGAGGAGGTGTGCGCAGAAGGAGCTGCAGGTGAGATACTGGCTTTTGAGGGGGGAGCGCTGGCACAGGACCAGCCTGTGCTGGTGACTCCCCTGCAGCCACCAGCTGAATTGTTTCTGATGAAGGGTCCATCCTCAGCACTAGGTATTGAGACCACGTGCTGTACGGAAATTTGCCAGCCCCCTAGTTGGGGTTTGAGGAAGGAAGGACTGGACAGAGTTGCGGAAGTGCCGGGGGCAGAACCCCAACATTGGCCTGCCTTTAGGCAACTGTTCCTTGTGCAAGGGGGGGAGGTGGAAGGTACTCCCTGCCCCGTTGTGCCAGAGGCACAGGTATTAGTACACCCAATAGGTGGGCCGGGTGTAAAAGTTTGCAATGTTGTGGAGTGGGGATACCCAACATCTGAATTGCTAAATCCCCTGCTGGTGAAAATGAATGTGTCATATTGTAATTGTCACGATCCGGGTATCTGGACGCCATTTCTTACCCATCAGATGCCTCCTAAGGTTGGCTCAGCGCTCCAGGACCGGATCCCATCTGTTATCCTGATGTGTACATTCCTGTATCCTCTCCTGTCACTCTGGGACGCTGTCACAGTAAACGCCATATTACACCTGGCATGGCGTCTCCCGCGGCCTCCGCCGCCGTCCCTGAACTTCTGCATGCAGAGTGTCTGAGTGGCGATTACGTCAGCCGCGGCCTCCGCTGTGTCCGCGTGGTTGGATGTGCATCTGTCAGCCTGGCGCCTCCTGTCTCCGGTGGCCGGCGCCGCCATTACTGTTTTCATTACCACATGGATTACAAACCAAACTTCCCTCCAAGTGTCTGCATGGGCGCAGCCATCTTGGATTCTGTCAGCTGATCATTTCCACCAATCTGTTCTCAGTATTGATAATCTGCATAATTGCCTAGCCAATCCCTTCCTTGCTGCAGGTATAAATACACTGTGCCTGAGCAAGGAAGGCGTCAGTGCTTTGGTTGTCAAACCTAGTTCCTGTTTGTCTCTCTCCTGTGATTGTCTTCCAGGTTCCAGCTCCTGTCTCAAGACTTCCACCATAGAGACCCGCACCAGCATTCCACCTGCGGTGTAGCCTGACTCTCCAATCCATTGTGGATTCATCTGTTTCCAGCTACAACATTACCTGCTTCCAGCTCAGCTTCCAGCAGAGTACAGCTTTCCTTAAAGGGCCGGTGTCCTTTCTACACTTTACCACTCTCCACCGGTATTATTATTTCTCCGCTCTCAAGTTCTACATTTCAGTTCATATTTCATCGCTCCCAAGTTCATTTATTATTTAACTGGTTCCAGTCAGTATCCACTCCGTGCTAACAACAGTCTGGTTCCAGCCAGTATCCACAGCAGCTGTTTTATCTTCAGCAACCCAGCTTTTCCTGGAACACCAGCTGGCACAATCCTGGGTTATCTCCATTGCTACAGTCGGGCCTGGTAAGGACTTTCCATCTAGAAGATCATAAGAACTATCTCACACTACCAGTGCCCTGTGGCTCCTGCCATCCTGTAGTACCCAGGAACTGTATTTATTCTTTGCTGACTTTTACGTTTTCTTTTACTGCTGCTGTGTTGCGGAGTTGTCATAATAAACATCATTGACTTTTATCCAAGTTGTCGTGGTCACGCCTTCGGGCAGTTATTATTCATGTTACTTACATGTCCAGGGGTCTGATACAACCTCCCAGGTTCCGGTACATCTCAGCCCCTACAACTGAGGCTGCCTCCCGTCAGCTCAGGCCCTCAGTTGTGACAGTAAGCACTGACCTAATGAATCCAGCCGGAGACCAGGATCAAGCGGCCAGGCCTATGCAAGAACTGGCAGCCCGACTAGAACATCAGGAGGCTGCACAGGGCCACATCATCCGCTGTCTCCAGGATCTCTCTACTCGGCTGGATGGGATTCAGACAACTCTCCGTGGATCAGGCGCGTCTGGTGCGTCAACCACAGTGACTCTAGCTATAACCCCACCCACCTTACCCATTTCTGCTCCACGTCTTCATCTTCCAACGCCAGCAAAATTTGACGGATCTCCAAGATTCTGCAGGGGATTTCTCAACCAGTGTGAGATTCAGTTTGAGCTACAACCTGGCAATTTTCCCAGTGACCGTACAAAAATTGCCTACATTATTTCTCTTCTCAGTGGCTCAGCCCTTGATTGGGCATCACCGTTATGGGAGAGGTCCGACACCCTGCTATCTTCCTACACTGCCTTCGTGTCAACATTCAGGCGCATCTTCGACGAGCCAGGCCGGGTAACCTCAGCTTCATCCGAGATTCTCCGTTTACGCCAGGGGTCACGTACTGTAGGACAATATCTGATACAGTTCCAGATCCTGGCATCCGAACTGGCATGGAACGACGAGGCCCTGTATGCTGCATTCTGGCATGGCTTATCTGAGCGTATTAAAGATGAGTTAGCTACCAGAGACTTACCTTCTAAGTTAGATGAGCTAATCTCACTCTGCACGAAAGTTGATTTACGTTTCAGAGAGAGAGCAACTGAGCGTGGAAGATCATCTGCTCCAAAATCTTCTGCTCCTCCTCCTCGTCAACTGTCACCATCTAAAGATGAGCCCATGCAACTTGGCCGTTCCCGTTTAACTCCTGCTGAGCGCCGAAGACGTCTCTCCGAGTTTCTCTGTCTCTATTGTGCAGCTCCGTCTCACACCATTAATGCCTGTCCCAAACGTCCGGGAAACTCCAAATCCTAGCTCGCCAAGGAGAGGTCCGGCTAGGAGTAATGATCTCCTCTCCATCTCCTCAAGATTGTAATCTCCCAGTCTCGCTTCAAGTTGCTCAACGTTATCGGAACGTCATTGCCCTCCTTGATTCCGGAGCAGCTGGGAACTTTATTACCGAAGCCTATGTTAAACGGTGGTCCCTACCCACCGAGAGACTTTCTTCGTCCATTTCTTTAACTGCCGTGGATGGCAGCAAAATTTTTGATGCAGTTATTTCTTTAAGGACTCTACCAGTTCGTCTGAGAGTGGGAGTTCTTCATTCCGAACTTATTTCTTTTTTAGTGATTCCAAGAGCCACACATCCTGTGGTCCTGGGCCTTCCATGGCTCCGTCTTCACAATCCTACAATTGATTGGACGACTACGCAAATCCTGGCATGGGGTTCCTCCTGTGCTGAGACATGTTTGTTTAAAGTATTGCCTGTCTGTTCTTCCTCCCCCAGGTCGTCTGATGTTCCACCTCCTCCATATCAAGATTTCACGGATGTGTTCAGTAAAGCTTCTGCTGATATCCTTCCTCCTCATAGAGAATGGGACTGTCCGATTGATCTCGTTCCAGGGAAGGTTCCACCTCGAGGCCGAACTTATCAGTTGTCTCTGCCTGAGACGCATTCTATGGAGGAATATATTAAAGAGAACCTAGCAAAGGGGTTCATTCGACCTTCTTCTTCTCCAGCCGGCGCAGGCTTCTTTTTTGTAAAAAAGAAAGATGGTGGTCTGCGGCCGTGCATCGACTACAGAGGTTTGAACGACATTACCATCAAGAACCGTTATCCTTTACCCCTGATTACTGAGCTCTTTGACAGAGTTAGCGGAGCTACCATCTTTACAAAGCTGGACTTGCGAGGTGCATACAATCTCATCCGGATCCGTGAGGGTGACGAGTGGAAGACCGCCTTTAACACCCGTGACGGACATTATGAGTACCTCGTCATGCCCTTCGGATTGAGCAATGCTCCAGCTGTCTTCCAGCATTTTGTCAATGAGATCTTCAGAGACATTCTATACCGTCATGTCGTGGTCTATCTAGACGATATCCTCATTTTTGCCAACGATTTAGAGGAACGTCGTTTTTGGGTTAAAGAGGTTCTGTCCCGTCTCCGTGTCAATCATCTCTATTGCAAATTAGAAAAATGCGTCTTTGAAGTCAAGTCCATTCCGTTTCTAGGGTACATTGTGTCCGGTTCCGGACTAGAGATGGATCCTGAGAAACTACAAGCAATCCAAAATTGGCCGGTACCCTTAACCCTCAAAGGGGTCCAGAGGTTCTTAGGGTTCGCCAACTATTACCGAAAGTTTATACGAGACTTTTCCACCATTGTGGCGCCTATTACTGCTTTCACTAAGAAGGGTGCTAACCCGTCCAAGTGGTCTGAAGAAGCCATGCAAGCATTTCATCTTTTAAAACAAAGGTTCATCTCTGCGCCTGTTCTGAAACAGCCTGACATCGACTCTCCTTTCATCTTAGAGGTGGATGCCTCCTCCGTTGGAGTAGGAGCGGTGTTATCTCAGAGGGCTAAAGATGGCCATTTACACCCTTGCAGTTTCTTCTCCCGGAAGTTCTCCCCAGCTGAGCGCAACTATGCCATTGGCGACCAGGAGTTGCTAGCCATCAAGCTCGCTCTAGAAGAGTGGAGGTATCTGTTGGAGGGAGCTTCTCATTCAATCACCATACTTACAGACCACAAGAACCTTTTATACCTGAAGGGCGCACAATGTCTCAACCCTCGTCAGGCCAGATGGGCACTTTTCTTTTCCAGGTTCGACTTTAAACTCCAGTTCTGTCCGGGCTCTCAGAATCGCAAGGCCGATGCCCTTTCCCGCTCATGGGAGCAAGAAAATGAGTCAGAGTCTTCAGACAAGCATCCTATTATAAATCCGTTGGCATTCTCCACGGTAGGGATGGACTCTACGCCCCCATCAGGGAAAAGTTTTGTGAAGCCGATGCTAAGGAAGAAGCTCATGCATTGGGCCCATGCTTCCCGTTTTGCCGGACATACAGGTATCCAAAAAACCCTGGAGTTTATCTCTAGGTCCTATTGGTGGCCAACTCTGAAAAAGGACGTCTTGGAGTTTATTGCATCTTGCCCAAAGTGTGCCCAACATAAAGTATCCCGCCAGTCGCCTGCGGGGCAACTGGTTCCACTATCCGTTCCCCGTCGACCATGGACCCACTTGTCGATGGATTTCATTACAGACTTACCCATGTGTAACAAGTTCAATACCATCTGGGTGGTAGTTGACCGGTTCACCAAGATGGCACACTTCATTCCTCTCACCGGTCTTCCGTCAGCTTCCAAGTTGGCTCAAGTATTCATACAAGAGATCTTCCGACTCCACAGTCTTCCTGAAGAAATTATCTCAGATCGAGGAGTTCAATTCACAGCCAAATTCTGGCGAAGTTTATGTCAAGTCCTCCAAGTCAAGCTAAAGTTTTCCACGGCTTACCATCCTCAGACCAATGGTCAAACCGAGAGGGTGAATCAGGACTTGGAGGCCTTCCTCCGCATCTATGTGTCCTCCTCTCAAGATGACTGGGTTCAATTACTTCCCTGGGCCGAGTTCTGTCATAACAACCAGTATCATTCTTCATCTGCTTCAACACCATTCTTCACTAACTTTGGATTCCACCCTAAAGTCCCTGAGTTCCAACCGCTTCCAGCAACTTCTGTTCCCGCAGTGGATATCACCTTGCATCAGTTTGCCAATATCTGGAAGAGCGTACGATCAGCTCTGCTCAAGGCATCGTTCAGGTACAAGAAGTTTGCGGATAAGAAGCGTCGAGCAGTTCCTGCTCTCAAGGTGGGTGATCGGGTATGGTTATCCACGAAGAATTTGAGGTTAAGAGTTCCCAGTATGAAGTTTGCACCTCGCTATATCGGTCCTTTCAAGATTGAACAAGTCATCAATCCTGTTGCTTACAGACTCCAGTTGCCTCCCTTCTTAAAAATACCCAGGACATTCCATGTTTCCCTGTTGAAACCGCTGATCTTGAATCGGTTTCATTCCTCACTTCCTCCAACTCCGAAAGTCCAAACTCAACGAGGCGTTGAGTATGAAGTGGCCAAGATCCTGGACTCACGTCACCGTTACGGTCAACTACAATATCTTATTGACTGGAAGGGTTATGGTCCTGAGGAACGTTCATGGACCAATGCTTCTGATGTCCATGCTCCTGCCTTGGTCCGGAGATTCCATTCCAAGTTTCCTCAAAAGCCAAAGAAGTGTCCTGGGGCCACTCCTAAAGGGGGGGGTGCTGTCACGATCCGGGTATCTGGACGCCATTTCTTACCCATCAGATGCCTCCTAAGGTTGGCTCAGCGCTCCAGGACCGGATCCCATCTGTTATCCTGATGTGTACATTCCTGTATCCTCTCCTGTCACTCTGGGACGCTGTCACAGTAAACGCCATATTACACCTGGCATGGCGTCTCCCGCGGCCTCCGCCGCCGTCCCTGAACTTCTGCATGCAGAGTGTCTGAGTGGCGATTACGTCAGCCGCGGCCTCCGCTGTGTCCGCGTGGTTGGATGTGCATCTGTCAGCCTGGCGCCTCCTGTCTCCGGTGGCCGGCGCCGCCATTACTGTTTTCATTACCACATGGATTACAAACCAAACTTCCCTCCAAGTGTCTGCATGGGCGCAGCCATCTTGGATTCTGTCAGCTGATCATTTCCACCAATCTGTTCTCAGTATTGATAATCTGCATAATTGCCTAGCCAATCCCTTCCTTGCTGCAGGTATAAATACACTGTGCCTGAGCAAGGAAGGCGTCAGTGCTTTGGTTGTCAAACCTAGTTCCTGTTTGTCTCTCTCCTGTGATTGTCTTCCAGGTTCCAGCTCCTGTCTCAAGACTTCCACCATAGAGACCCGCACCAGCATTCCACCTGCGGTGTAGCCTGACTCTCCAATCCATTGTGGATTCATCTGTCTTCCTTACCCCCCTCCATCATACCCTGCTATGTAGGACTCACTTCCTCCTACCTGTCTTCCTGCATGGTAACTGGAAACTGCTGCAGCTGTAGATAGAATGTTACAGGAAGAAGCATTGTGATGTCACAGGCTAGTGATGTAACAAACCTAGGTATGATGTCACGGTAACCAGCAGCAAAGCTACTAAGTTACAGCTTTCTGACATATACATTTTATACATCAGTTATAACTGGATTTACATGAATTTCTAGTTTACAAAAAAAAAAAAAATGAGACTAGTGTAGAAAATTAACTATACGACAATGTTGTACAGAGTGCCTCAATATATAGGTGAAGGTTAAACAGAAGTGAAAGGCATTTCTAGACTAAGGGGCAGATTTATTAAGCCTGGTGAAGTGATAAAGTGGATGGAGATAAAGTTCCAGCAAGTCAGCTCCTAACTGTCATTTTTTAAACCCAGCCTGTGACATGGTAGTTAGGAGCTGACTGGCTGGTGCTTTATCACCTTTCACTTCATCACTTCACCATGCTTAATAAATCTGCCCCTAAATCACAACTAATATTTTATAAGGAAATAGAGCTCTTTATCTAGCAGGCTGAATTAATAATTTTTCATTGTATGAGTGTTTATACCACATTTAGAGACTTTTTTTTACAAAGTGCCCAGTGTGGGTGAAAATAAAATTTCAACTGTTTTTCTATAATTGCGAGTGCCCTTTTTCTAGAGAGTTTATCTATCTATCTATCTATCTATCTATCTATCTATCTATCTATCTATCTATCTATCTATCTACACACCGCCCAACTGTACCTTTTTTTGCGGTTCAGCCCCATTTTTTGGGGGACTGTCCCGCTGTCCCACCTGCGGGCCACAGCGATGATTAGATGCTGTGCGCATGCGCTGTGTAACATGCCCCATTTTCTGCAACGCTGCCTGTCACCGCAGCATCGCACTCCCTGATCTGCACATGCGTATATCTGTTGTAGGTACACACCGGGTTTAGTTTTTGGCAAAGCAGTAAATTAAACCTTAAATCTCTTTTAGGGTGAACTGCGTTGACAAAAGACTTAAAAAATAAAAGAAGGCATTCAGAATAAGAAACCACCTTAAGCACTGCTGTTTCATAAATCATCACCAAATATGTGGGCATAGATAGTTATAATTGGTAGCATCAGCAAAGGCTACAGCTATAAATGGGATTAAAGGGGTTTTGTAGAATGCTCCTTAATCTATTCTCACAGAGAGGGGGGGGGGGGGGGGGTGAAACCATCCTGCAGCCTGAGTCAGAGGGTTGTAATGGGTATATTTATCAATGTGTGGTTTTGGGGGGTACCTGCAAATATAATGGATCCAGTAAAGAAATAGGCATGAGCCGAATTCACATTACTTCACACGGTATGAATCAAATTCACATTACGTCACACGGCATGAGCCAAATTCACATTACTTCACACGGTATGAGTCAAATTCACATTACGTCACACGGCATGAGCCAAATTCACATTATGCACAGTATGACCCCACAGCGCCAGATACACATAACACACCCACTTGGCAAACTACTGAGTTCTTGGCTCAGCTAATATATTTTTATAACCATTTTCTTTTCTTATTTTTTTTCCCTGAGTACACATACAGATCTTTTTTTATTTTTTTTGGGGGGAGGGGGCAACTTCATGTACAGTATATATACAAACAAACAGATAGTACGTATATTCCCCCTGGCTGGCCCCCTCTCTATCCCCTGCAGGAGCAGGCTCATCTGCAGAACTGCAGTTTTCATACTTAGGGGTCTATTTACTAAGCCTTGGATGGAGATAAAGTCGCTGGAGATAAAGTACCAGCCAATCGGCTCCTAACTTCTATGTCACAGGCTGTTTGAAAAATGACAGTTAGGAGCCGATTGGCTGGTACTTTATCTCCAGCGACTTTATCTCTAGCTGAGCAGTGACAGTACTTTCTCAGTCTCAGCTGAACTGTCTACTGAATTTGTCCTCCGGGTCCTCCTGAGAGGAACGCTGTGTGGCTGTGACGGCACACAAGGAGAGAGAGAGTGAGTGCTGGTGGGTAGGCGCACGGCGTGACATCAAGGGGTGGAGTCAGGAGGAGACCCAGTGGGGCCGCCGGTCAATCCTAGACATAACAGTCCGTCCGAGCGCAACGTCGAGGGGGAGGGGGATGGGTTGGCATGTAGGCACAGGTATGAGCAGCAGGCAGTCACTGTGCTGCAGACGTGGCGTGCGTGGCGGACATTAGGGGGTGCCTGTGCGCACCAGGTACAACCTGTGCGCATGCCTATGATGGCTTGTTAATCTCACAGTGCAGGAGATTGCTATTAATAGTACATCGGACTTTATTCTGCTAATTGAATATGGATAACATCAAATAGTATCTCTGGAAGTGCTACGAGTGCTAAAACTTGTTGCGAATGATGAAGCTTGTTGCATGTGATAAATGGTGCTACAGCCAGTCAGCTGCCAACTGAAATTTTTCAAACACATGACAGTTAGGAGCTAAACACATGACATTGAACCACCGGCATAGTAACTTCACAGGCGCAGCCTTGTTTTTTGTTTAAGTACATTACAGTTAAGAGCTAATTGGCTGGAGCACCATATAGCTTACGCAGCAAGTTTTATCATTCACCACTTCATTCAACAAGTTTTGTCATTCACCACTCATTGATAAATGAGCCCCATAGTATTTGTGTTTCAGGCTTTGCCAGCCTTTGTCTATTCATGTTTTTCTTACATTTAACATACTGAAAATGAAAAGGTCCATTTATCTTGCAGTAAATTATGGGGCTCATTTATCAACAAGTGATAAATCTCATTGTGAATGGTAAAACTCGTTCTGTATGATAAATGGTGCTCCAGCCAATCAGCTCCCAACTGTCATTTTTCAAATACCTGACGTGACGGTTAGGAGCTAAACACATGACAGTTAGGAACTGTTTGATTGGAGCAATGTACATCATTCCAGCAGACATTTTACATTGTGCATGGTCATATGAGGCTTATTTGCAGCAGTTCAGCAGTGGAAACCCAGTTCATGAATCTGGCGACAAAGGGTTCTTATGCTGATGTTGATTCTAGAGTCAATTTGGAACTGATTGTTGCATCTGAGGAAATATGATTGTTAATCGCTACACTCTTCAGCACTCAGTGGTCCCTTAATGTGAGCGTGTGTGGCCTACCACATCCCAGCTGAGCTGTTGCTGCTACTAGATGTTTCCATTTTACAGTGGCAACACTTACAGTTGACCAGGGCCGCTCTAATAGGGCAGAATGCTGACAAACTAATTTGTTGTAAAGGGGGTATCCTATGACCATGCAACGCTGAGCTCTAACTCTGCTGATGTGTAACTTTGAGCTAGCATTGTTAAATGCTTCATGTCTACGCTTACCTTACTGTCCCTTTACACTGGGACACTCAAGAATTACACAGGTTCTGTGGCTGGCTGACTTCAAACCTGCATATCACCTGTTTTTTTTAACAACTAGAGAACCTGTGTAATTCATTAGTGTTCCGATTTGAAGAGATGGTATGGTAAGCCTATTCATGCCACACATCTGGTAGAAATGTAAATGGCAGTGTTTCCCAAGCTTGGTACTCAACACACCCTTACATTACAAGTACAGATGTGTCCTCATAGAACTTGGTACGCATCGCAGGCTACAAATTGTGGCATAGTGTACAGTATGCATGCGCCCACTACCTGCTCCAAAATATTACAGAATGCAGCAACAGATAGCAGGGAGCGATGCTCCCGCTACCCCATAAACACTGCCGGTGTGCCCACTTTCCATAGTGAATAATGGGGAGATGATGTTGTGGGAGGCAGTTCTATGCATCACAGCAGATTCACGATGCGCTGCCTTCCGTAGCAACAACTATAGAAGACACATCTGTATTACGGATATTCTTTATTGAACACCAATGGTTAAATCAAAATGACCGAGGTACTGATTAAGTCACTTGTGCTGAAGCATGAATATCACTAAAACTAGGACTGTTAGGGGGGGTTTCTGGATTGAGTTTAGGACATACTTACCGATTTTTTGGCTACTCTCTCCGGAAGAGAGTAATTACTGGCATTATACTGCAGGGGGCTACTACCGGCATTATACTGCAGGGGGCGTGGCTATGATGATGCGATTCAACAAGAATCGCGTCATCAACTGCCCGGACCGCCCACTTTACTCACAAAGTGGGCGGCCGGGCAGGGGGGAACACATAAATTGGGAGACTTGTCTGCTTTTCCGGGGGGCCGGGAGGGTCACCCGATTTTCGGGAACCTCCCGACCATTCCGGGAGAGTAGGCAAGTATGGTTTAGGAAACGTTGATGTAATGTATGTATATGTGTACTGTACTGTACTGCATGTGTGTATATATAATATGTATGTTTATCTCTCTCTCTCATTTTATATATAACGTAAATCCTGGGAACAAACCATGCACTATGTAAATGGCAGGGCTGTAATATATTACAGCTCGCTATATGCTGCTGCACCTGTGGCTGTATGAGGAGGAAGATTAAATAAATATCAATATAATGTGATCCTAACCCGCCCCTATTGCCCATGTGAAGAGACAGAAGATTGGGATATAGTAACCATAGTCTAAATTCACACCAACACTTGTTAGTTTAGGAATTTAGCGAGACATTGGGCATCAAAGAGCTGTGCAGTTTTATTTGTGTTCTTTAGTAGGAATAAAAAAGTATTTAACATAATCAAAGAGCAGCTTTACCAAACACTTGGGCCACATCTTTTCCCAGCAGGGGTGAGCCTCGGCTCTCTGCACTTTCTGTGCGCTGCCTCATTTACTTCCTGATGTGAACAAGGTCTGGTTTTTTCATTAAATCCTTTTTATGCGTAACACAAATTGGATATAAAATATGCATTGATCTACATAGTCAGCTTAGACCGCTAGTCATTATAACAGCTGTTGGATAGAACACTGCAGTATAGAGAGAGATGTGTTGTTGAAGATCAAGAATAAGACCAAATAGGACACTACAGTACCTAATCTCTCTATTAATAACACATTGGTTATACCAACACTAACTCCCAAATTTATACCAACAGGCACTATGACTGCACATATTATGCAAGTAGTGTTCTCCACACACATATTCCTTCTCTCTATATACAGGCTTCTATGGACACATTGGGGAGGTTTCCTCTGCTTCTCACTTAGGGCCTGATTTAGAATTGTTCGCAAGTTTGGATGGATCTTGTGATGTTTAGCAACTGTGCTTGTGTCAGAGTCTACATTCACAACTTTGAGCAACCCTTTGAGACTTATAGGCCCTTCACACTTAAAGAGAAGAAGAAGTTTGTGAATCCCAATAAATGGCGCACTAAAAGCTGCCCTCAAGATGATTCACCACAGTTGAACCTCACCACCAATTCAAAAAGTTAAACAGATTTAAATTGAAGATATGTGGGACTCAAAAAATAACAGACACTTAAACACACAAAGAAAATAAATACTTAGCAATACGTCCCTAGAGTAGATTCCACACTGCTACGTGGACAACTTTCTGTCTTCATCAGCAAGATGTTTTTTCCTCTCGTGTGAATGTTGACATGGAAAAAGAGTGATATATATATATGTGTAATAAAGTTTTTAACTGCACGCAAGTCCACATGAAACAAATGTTTTCTTTATTAAAAAGGTGCCCCACACAATTGGGAAAAAAGCACAAAACAAACAAAGTTTAAAAAAGTTCTGAAAAAAGGTCTGAAGAATGTAATAGCAGCAAGACTCAAACATGAGATAAAGTCCAAATTTACAATCACATGCACAAGATAAAATTTGCAAGAAAAAAGAATTTTTTTTTTTTTTAAATATTTAGTTCATACCTAGATGGTATATTGAAAAGGATCCACAATCTCAGCTGGTCACTAACACAAAATAAACCTTTACGCGCTTCAATCAGCCTCTCTTTTGTGTGAGTGAGGTACGCTTATTCCTCCTGGTAAATCGGGTTCAGCACCAGATTGATGCTGTTTGACACAGTGGTGGATAAAAGATACCTTTATGGGTTTTAACCCATTATGTGGAAAGTGAGTCGGAGTACGCCTCTTCAGTGAAACGAATATCGCCTTCTCTGTGTGAATGTGTATAGCAATAAGAGAGACTTGCGTGCAGTTAAAAACTTTATTACACATATACATATATATATCACTCTTTTTCCATGTCAACATTCACACGAGAGGAAAAAACATCTTGCTGAAGAAGACAGAAAGTTGTCCACGTAGCAGTGTGGAGTCTACCCTAGGGACATATTGCTAAGTATTTATTTTCTTTGTGTGTTTAAGCGCCTGTTATTTTTTGAGTCCCACATATCTTCTATTTAAATCCTTCACACTAAAAGATCTAACTGAACGATATGAACGTTCTCGTTCATTAATGAACGAGAAATAGTTCATATCATTCAGTGCGTAAGCACCAACGATGAACGATGCACGGCCCTGTGCTCGTTCATCGTTGGTGCTGGGTCGCTTATACATGCATGCCAATATGGACAATCTCGTCCATATTAGCATGCACTGCTATGGAGCCGAGTGATGGGGGGAGTGAAGAAACTTCACTTTCCCCGTGACTCCCCCCCCCCCACTGCCGGGTTGCCTATCGCCCATCGGGCACTTCGTTCGGTACATCGCCGGATGTGTAGGGCCCATAACTCTTCTCAGCCACATTGTTACAGTACATGCAACTATTAATCAGGCCATCGTTGTGTTGTGAAAGATGTCATTAAGTGATTCCGCCTATAAATAGGTAGATGGACTGCTGCATGACAAAGGCCGTAGGTTCTGGTCATTGGTTGGATTTACAAATATGGGCGGTAAATATAGTCACAGCTGACCAGATATACAGCTGTGATTTACATCCTATGTCTTGGCATGAATTACGAAGTGTGACGTCCATTTGTCATCCATAAAACGCTGAACAAGGACATACATGGGGTCAATTCAATTAGAGGAGAGTTGCCGTTGCAAGGGTATATAAACACCGGCAGCAGAAATAGCCCCCCTTGGGCTCCCTTCCAGTTGTCAGATTAGGCATGGGCCTCTTATGTTGTCTAAAGTGTTAAACAGTTGGGACTCTGAATGCTAATCTTTAGAAATTAAAATAAAATTTTGAACTAAAGTCTCTTGCAACACGTGTGAATGCAGATGATAGAAGGTATGCAGAATCCTAGTGCATAACTGAGAAATCATTGCATCTTCCTGACTCCTCCTCTGGAAACCTTCCAGAGAGAAATTGTTTGACCTGGGCCAGTAACCAAATCTATTTTCTCTGGCAGGTATCTGATTCCATGTACCCACATGATGGTTAGCCAGAGATGGGCTGTGAAAGAACGAGACTGCTATTCTGCATCTGCTGCTAGATTTTTGGCCTTGACTCCAGACTGCTGTCCTAAAGCTTCTACTGATAGCAATGGAACTTTGGAGAGAAACAACATAATATATTCAAATGTCACACACAAAGGTAAAGAGCAATTCTGTGTACCACTAATACAAACACAAAATGTGTATTTAAAATAGTGAGAATGGGGGTCATTCCGAGTTGATCGAGCTACGATCAGGCACTCAGACATGCGGGGGGACGCCCAGCACAGGGCTAGTCCACCCAGTGGCGTGCGGTGAGGTCAGTGGCTGGGGAGGCACAAGCAGCACTCATCCCCCCCCCCCCCCCCCATAGAGAAAAAAAAAAGCGTAGCCCCCACCCCTTTATTCATAAAACCAGCACCAGGCAGAACCAGCCGGTGGGGGGGGGGGGGGGGTAATGCCATAGCAGGGGAGACACTCGGTATGGGGTCCCCCTGCCATAGCATTAATCTACCCCCCCAAGCTAGTCAGCCCAGGGCTGGAATTCCTCGGAAGTGGGGACCCCAAAAAATAAACATGGGGTCCCCCTCCCGAGCAATAACCAGCACTGGGCTGATAGCCCAGTGCTATGCCCCGCACCCCTGGTGGCGGTGGGTGCGGGGTTCATTGTTAAAATTGTTCTTTACAGGTGGCCTACAGATCCCAGCAAGCCTGCCCCAGCATGCTGGCACTTGGAGAACCACAAGTGCCAGCATGCCCGGACATAATTGGCCCGCTGGCACCTGTAGTCCGCCTATAAAGAATAGTAATATTGTTCTTTACAGGTGGCCTACAGGTCCCAGCAAGCCTGCCCCAGCATGCTGGCACTTGGAGAACCACAAGTGCCAGCATGCCCGGACATAAATGGCCTGCTGGCACCTGTTGCCCACCTGTAAAGAAAATATTAAAATAAAAACACCACACAGTCTTAAAAAAAAAAAAGAATTTACTCACCGGTAATTCTATTTCTCGTAGTCCGTAGTGGATGCTGGGAACTCCGTAAGGACCATGGGGAATAGCGGGCTCCGAAGGAGGCTGGGCACTCTAGAAAGATCTTAGACTACCTGGTGTGCACTGGCTCCCCCCACTATGACCCTCCTCCAAGCCTCAGTTAGGTACTGTGCCCGGACGAGCGTACACAATAAGGAAGGATTTTGAATCCCGGGTAAGACTCATACCAGCCACACCAATCACACCGTACAACTCGTGATATGAAACACAGTTAACAGTATGAAACAATAGAGCCTCTCAACAGATGGCTCAACAATAACCCGATTTAGTTAACAATAACTATGTACAAGTATTGCAGATAAACCGCACTTGGGATGGGCGCCCAGCATCCACTACGGACTACGAGAAATAGAATTACCGGTGAGTAAATTCTTATTTTCTCTAACGTCCTAGTGGATGCTGGGAACTCTGTAAGGACCATGGGGATTATACCAAAGCTCCCAAACGGGCGGGAGAGTGCGGATGACTCTGCAGCACTGAATGAGAGAACTCCAGGTCCTCCTCAGCCAGGGTATCAAATTTGTAGAATTTTGCAAACGTGTTTGCCCCTGACCAAGTAGCTGCTCGGCAAAGTTGTAAAGCCGAGACCCCTCGGGCAGCCGCCCAAGATGAGCCCACCTTCCTTGTGGAATGGGCATTGACAGATTTTGGCTGTGGCAGGCCTGCCACAGTATGTGCAAGCTGAATTGTACTACAAATCCAACGAGCAATAGTCTGCTTAGAAGCAGGAGCACCCAGCTTATTAGGTGCATATAGGATAAACAGCGAGTCAGATTTTCTGACTCTAGCCGTTCTGGAAACATATATTTTCAGTGCCCTGACAACGTCTAGCAACTTGGAGTCCTCCAAGTCCCTAGTAACCTAGGCACCACAATAGGCTGGTTCAGGTGAAACGCTGACACCACCTTTGGGAGAAACTGGGGACGAGTCCTCAATTCTGCCCTATCCATATGGAAAATCAAATAAGGGCTTTTACAAGACAAAGCCGCCAACTTTGATACTCGCCTGGCAGAAGCCAAGGCCAATAACATAACCACCTTCCACGTGAGATATTTCAGATCCACGGTTTTTAGTGGTTCAAACCAATGTGATTTTAAGAAACTCAACACCACGTTGAGATCCCAAGGTGCCACAGGAGGCACAAACGGGGGCTGACTCTGCAGCACTCCTTTTATAAATGTCTGAACTTCAGGTACTGAAGCTAGTTCTTTTTGAAAGAAAATCGACAGAGCCGAGATCTGTACCTTAATGGAACCCAATTTAAGGCCCATAGTCACTCCTGCTTGCAGGAAATGCAGAAATCGACCTAGTTGAAATTCCTCTGTTGGGGCCCTTTCGGCCTCACACCATGCAACATATTTTCGCCATATGCGGTGATAATGAGTTGCTGTAACCTCTTTCCTGGCTTTAGTAAGCGTAGGAATGACTTCCTCCGGAATGCCCTTTTCCTTCAGGATCCGGCGCTCAACCGCCATGCCGACAAACGCAGCCGCGGTAAGTCTTGGAACAGACAGGGCCCCTGCTGCCGCAGGTCCTGTCTGAGTGGCAGAGGCCATGGGTCCTCTGATATAAATTCTTGAAGTTCTGGGTACCAAGCTCTTCTTGGCCATCCACGAGTATCGTTCTTACTCCTCGCCTTCTTATTATTCTCAGTACCTTTGGTATGAGAGGCAGAGGGGAGAACACATAAACCGACTGGTACACCCACGGTGTTACCAGAGCGTCCATAGCTATCGCCTGAGGGTCCCTTGACCCGGTGCAATATCTTTTATAGCTTTTTGTTGAGGCGGGACGCCATCATGTCCACCTGTGGCCTTTCCCAATGGTGTACAATCCTATTGGAAGACTTCTGGAGGAAGTCCCCATTCTCCCGGGTGGAGGTCGTGTCTGTTGAGAAGATCTGCTTCCCAGTTGTCCACTCCGGGAATGAACACTGCTGACAGTGCTAACACATGATTTTCCGCCTATCGGAGAATCCTTGTGGCTTCTGCCATCGCCATCCTGCTTCTTGTGCCGCCCTGTTGGTTTACATGGGCGACTGCCGTGATGTTGTCTGATTGGATCAGTACCGGCTGTTTTTGAAGCAGAGGCCTTGCCGGCCTCAGGGCATTGTAAATGGCCCTCAGGTCCAGAATATTTATGTGTAGGGAAATAACCTGACTTGACCAAAGTCCCTGGAAATTTCTTCCCTGTGTGACTGCCTCCCAGCCTCAAAGGCTGGAATCCATGGTCACTAGGACCTAGTCCTGTATGCCGAAACTGCGGCCCTCTTGAAGATGGGCACTCTGCAGCCACCACAGTAGAGATACCCTGGTCCTTGGAGACAGGGTTATCAGCCTATGCATCGGAAGATGCGATCCGGACCACTTGTCCAACAGGTCCCTCTGAAAAGTTCTTGTATGGAACCTGCCTAATGGGATTGCTTCGTAGGAAGCTACCATTTTTCCCAGGACTCGCGTGCAATGATGCACTGCTACCTATTTTGGCTTCAGGAGGTCTCTGACTAGAGATGACAACTCCTTGGCTTTCTCCTCCGGGAGAAACACTATTTCTGGTTTATGTCCAGAACCATCCCCAGGAACAGTAGACGTGTCATAGGAACCAGCTGTGACTTTGGACTGTTTAGAATCCAACCATGCTGTTGTAGCACTTTCCAAAATAGTGCTACCCCGACTACCAACTGCTCCTTGGACCTCGCCCTTATAACGAGATTGTCCAAGTACGGGATAATTACAACTCCCTTTTTTTGAAGGAGTATCAACATCTCGGCCATTACCTTGATAAAACACCCTCGGTGCCATGTACAGTCCAAACGGCAGTGTCTGGACTTGGTAATGGTAATCCTGTACCACAAATCTGAGGTACTCCTGGCGAGGATGGTAAATGGGGACATGCAGGTAAGCATCCTTGATGTCCCAGGATACCATGTAATCCCCCTCGTCCAGGCTTGGAATAACCGCCCTGAGCGATTCCATCTTGAACTTGAATTTTTGTGTTCAAGGATTTTAAATATAAAATGGGTCACACCGAACCATGCGGTTTCGGTACCCCAACCCGTGTGGAATAGTAACCCCGTCCTTGTTGAAGTAGGGGCACCTTGAGTATTACCTGCTGGGAATACCGCTTATTAATTGCCTCTAGCACAGCCTCCCTGCCTGAGGGAGTTGTCAGCAAGGCATATTTTAGGAAACGGCTGGGGGGAGACATCTCGAATTCCAGCTTGTACCCCTGAAATACTACTTGAAAGAAACAGGGATCCACCTGTGAGCGAGCCCACTAATTGCTGAAATTTTTTAGACGGCCCCCCACCGTACCTGGCTACACCTGTGGAGCACCCGCGTCATGGTGTGGCCTCACAGGAGGCGGGGGAAGAATCTTGATTCTGGGAACAGGCTGACTGGTGCAGCTTTTTTCCCCTTGTCTCTGTACAGAAAGGAAGCGCCATTTGACCCGCTTGCTTTTCTGAAGCCGAAAGGACTGTACCTTTGTCTGTGAGGAAACCTGAGGTAAAATTATTTCTTCCCAGCAGTTGCTGTGGATACGAGGTCCCAGAGACCATCCCCAAATAATTCCTCACCCTTATAAGGCTCTCTATGCGCTTTTTAAGTCAGCATCACCTGTCCAGTGATAGGTCTCTAATACCCTCCTGACAGAATGGACATTACATTTATTTTGGATGCCAGCCGGCAAAATATCCCTCTGTGCATCCCCCATATATAAGACGACGTCTTTAATATGTTTTTATGTTTGCCAACTAGTATCCCTGTTTGACAGGGTCACCGACCACGCTGCAGCAGCACTATCTGCAGGTCTCAGTCTAGTACCTGAGTGTGTAAATACAGACTTCAGGATAGCCTCCTGTTTTTTATCAACAGGCACCTATTAAAGTGGCCGTATCCTAAGACGGCAGTGCCACCTTTTTTGACAAACGTGTGAGCGCCTTATCCACCCTAGGGGATATCTCCCAGCGTAACTTATCCACCTGGCGGGAAAGGGTACGCCATCAGTAACTTTTTATAAATTACCAGTTTCTTATCGGGGGAACCCACGCTTTCACACACTTCATTTATTCATCTGATGGGGGAACAAAACACTGCCTGTTTTTTCTCCCCAAACCTAAAACCCATTTTTAGAGGTGCTTGGGTTAAAGTCAGAAATGTATAACACATTTTTTATTGCCGGGATCACGTCACGGATGTTCCTAGTGGATTGTGTATGTGTCTCCACCTTGTCGACACTGGAGTCAGACTCCGTGTCGACATCTGTGTCTGCCATCTGAGAGAGCGGGCGTTTTTGAGCCCCTGATGGCCTTTGAGACGCCTGGGCAGGCGCGGGCTGCGAAGCCGGCTGTCCCACAGCTGTTACGTCATCCACCCTTTTATGTAAGGAGTTGACACTGTCGGTTAATACCTTTCACCTATCCATCCACTCTGGTGTCGGCCCCACAGGGGGCGACATCACATATATCGGCCTCTGTTCTGTCACCATATAAGCCTCCTCATTCAACATGTCGACACAGCCGTACCGACACACCGCAGACACACAGGGAATGCTCTAAACGAGGACAGGACCCACAAAAGCCCTTTGGGGGGACAGAGTAAGAGTATGCCAGCACACACCAGAGCGCTATATATATACAGGGACTAACTGAGTTATGTCCCTAATAGCTGCTTTTTATATAATATACTGTATACAGTGCCAATTTTAATGCCCCCCCTCTCTTTTCCCTCTTACTGTACTGTAGTAATTGCAGGGAAGAGCCAGGGAGCTTCCTTCCAGCCGAGCTGTGAGGGAAAAATGGCGCCAGTGTGCTGAGGAGATAGGCTCCGCCCCTTTTTCGCGGCCTATTCTCCCGTTTTTTATGGAATTCTGGCAGGGGTATTTACCTCATATATAGCCCCTGGGGCCATATATTGAGGTATTTTAGCCAGCCAAGGTGTTTTTATTGCTGCCTCAGGGCGCCCCCCCCAGCGCCCTGCACCCTCAGTGACCGGAGTGTGAAGTGTGTGAGAGGAGCAATGGCGCACAGCTGCAGTGCTGTGCGCTACCTTGGTGAAGACAGAGTCTTCATGCCGCCGATTTTCCGGACCATCTTCTTGCTTCTGGCTCTGTAAGGGGGACGGCGGCGCGGCTCCGGGACCGAACATCAAGGCTGGGCCTGCGGTCGATCCCTCTGGAGCTAATGGTGTCCAGTAGCCTAAGAAGCCCAATCCGGCTGCAAGCAGGCGAGTTCGCTTCTTCTCCCCTTAGTCCCTCGCTGCAGTGAGCCTGTTGCCAGCAGGTCTCACTGAAAATAACAAATTCTAAGACTATAACTTTCTAAGAGCTCAGGAGAGCCCCTAGTGTGCATCCAACCTCGGCCGGGCACGAAATCTAACTGAGGCTTGGAGGAGGGTCATAGTGGGAGGAGCCAGTGCACACCAGGTAGTCTAAGATCTTTCTAGAGTGCCCAGCCTCCTTCGGAGCCCGCTATTCCCCATGGTCCTTACGGAGTTCCCAGCATCCACTAGGACGTTAGAGAAATAAGTTTTATTGCACAGGGTCTTCACCTGAGGGCGGCGGCCTTTAAGCTCTTTTGCATGGCCGCCGCTTCCCCAGGGCTTCAGGCGTCTTCACCTGGGGGGGAGCCACCTCCCCAGGGCTTCCAGCGTCTTTCTCTGAAGTCTTCACCTGGGAGGCAGCGGCCTTAAAGCTCTTTTGCATGGCCGCCGCCTTCCCCAGGGCTTCCAGCGTCTTCACCTGGTGGGCGGCGGCTGCTAAGCTCTTTTGCATAGCCGCCGCCCATCCAGGACTTCCGGCGTCTTCAACCTTCAGGAGCTCATCTCCGCTCCTCCTCCGCCGTCGGACTGACAGCCGCTCCCTCGCGCTGACTTATATAAGTCAGCCAGAGGGGGCGGAGCGATGACGCGGCGAGCCGTGATTGGCTCGCGGCGGCCATCTTCAATTTCAAAAATGACGCTGAAGCGCCATTTTTGAAATGGGTTACCGCTCCGCTGCTCAAACTCTGCACCGCCGCCCGCACTCACGCCGCCCGCACCGCCGCAACCACGCCGCCCGCACCCCCGACGCCCGCACAGCCGCCGCCCGCACCCACGCCGATGCCCGCACCTCCGCCGCACCCACAACAGTGATTGACAGCGGATCCAGTGACGGATCCGCTGGCCAATCACTGTGGCCTGACTGACAGGGGACGTGCTTTCATAGGTTGAAAGCACGTCCCTGTGTGAAAGCGGCACCACTAATGGTGCCGCTTTCCCATGTATTTTCAATGGGCTTTTAATGCCCATTGCTAGGCCCCGCCCGCACCCGCCCCCCGCTCCCATATCTTTCCCTATCTGACAGGGAGGCACCACGATCGGTGCCTCCCAAACACTTTACAATGGACTGGGACGATTAGGATAATATAAAGCAAATACTTATGACACAGAATATGTGTCATAAGTA